>NW_021604565.1:632592-715035 GCF_004785775.1 Grammomys surdaster | reverse complement strand
CTGAGATTCCATCTCACACCAGTCAGAATGGCTAAGATTAAGAACTCAGGTGATAGTAGATGCTGGCGAGGGTGTGGAGAAAGAGGAACACTCCTCCATTGTTGGTGGGACTGCAAGATGGTGCAACCACTTTGGAAATCAGTCTGGCGGTTCCTCAGAAAATTGGACATAGCATTACCTGAGGATCCAGCTATACCACTCCTAGGCATATACCCAGAAGATGCTCGAACATAAAACAAGGACATATGCTCAACTATGTTCATAGCAGCCTTATTTATAATAGCCAGGAGCTGGAAAGAACCCAGATGTCCTTCAACTGAGGAATGGATTCAAAAAATGTGGTATATTTACACAATGGAGTATTACTCAACTATTAAAAACAATGAATTCGAGAGGTTCCTAGGTAAACCGATGGAACTAGAAACTATCATCCTGAGTGAAGTAAGCCAATCACAAAAGAACACACATGGTATTCACTCACTGATTATTGGATATTAGCCCAGAACCTTGAAATGCCCAAGATGCAACTCACAGGCCACATGAAGCTCATAAAAAAGGAAGACCAAGTTGGGGTGATTCAGTTCTTCTTAGAAGGAGCAACAAAATACTCAAGGGAGCAAACATGGAGACAAAGTGAGGGACAGAAACTGAAGGAGGGGCCATTTGAAGACCTTTCCACCTGAGTATCCACCCCATATGCAGTCACCAAAGGTAGATGCTGATGTGGAAGTCAGGAAGTACATGCTGATAAGGGCCTGATATTGATGTCTCCTCAGAGGCCTTCAAGAGTCTGACATATTCAGAGGCAGATGCTCACAACTAGCCATTGAACTGATCATGAGGTTCTCAATGGAGGAGTTAGAGTGAGGACTGAAGGAGCTGAAAGGGTTTGTGGCACCATGAGGAGAGCAACAATACCAACCAACCACAGCTTCCAGGGTCCTAACCACCAGCCTGGGAGCACTTATGGAGGGATCCAGGGCTTCAGCTTAATATGTAAGAGTAGAGGGCCCTGCCGGGCACAGGTAGAAGATGAGATCCTTGACCTCATGAAGGCTGGACGCCCCAGAAGGTGGGAATTTTGAGGGTGGGGAAGTGGGAGTTGGGGGGGTATTTGGGGGTTACATCCAAAAAAGAAGTAGGTGGAGGGGTAAGGGGATGGGGAGTTCCCAGGTGGGTGGGGGATGGGGTAAGGGGATAACATATGAAATGTAAATAAAATATCCAATAAAAAAAAAAGAAAAAAAAAAGAAAATGATTGTGAGGGAAAAGATGTATATAAGAGACCAGAAGCATTAAATTAGGGAGGGAATATGATTCTTTGCTTTAGGAGAGAGGAATAAAAGAGAGAATGAGAGACACATACACAGAGAGATATTGGCAGAGAGACAGAGACAAGCATAAGGAGACTGATACACAGAGAGCAAAATAAGAGTTTCAAAGGACCAAAACTTTATATCAAACCAACTAAAGAAGTGAAATAGTTAAAGATATTAGGTGGAGGAATCCTAGTAGAAAAAAAATGGACTGAGATTTTCATCAACTCTATGGCTTTGACAGTAGTCTTGGTATGGCCTGCAGGCAGACACAAGAAATCTGAACAGTATATTCTCACATGTGTCATAGTGAAGCTTGTCCTGAAGAGTTCGTTCAAGCCTGCTGCTGGCTCCCACCCAGGAACTACTCATTCCTGGGAACACTTTTTGACAGAACATTTAATGGGATGAATTAATGGCACCCTGCCTGCAGTTGTTCTAATGGGGTCCAATAGGTACTTATCCTTCTATCTTCCTTGATTCATTAGCAATTCCTTTGAGCCTCTGTGTCCTCAGCAGGTTCCTATTAACTATTGTCTCCAACTTCTGTACCCAAAGTCTTTGACTCTTGGTGATTAGACCTTTTTAGTCTGGGATTGCTACTGTTTATGTGATTGACTGTTTATCATTATTAGAAAATTCAAAGCATATTATGAAGAATTTGAGTTGTGCTCTAAGTGTATTCCTCTTTATAAACCAGTCTTTCACCTCTGGATGGTAGAAGATGACCAATCTCTTTTCTCAGAGTAATACTTGTTCTGACATCTGATTCCGGGACACAAAGTTCCCTGGACTCCATAGCTTAATGCCTGTCAAGTCCTTGTTGAGTTTTCTGGCAAGAAAAAAACAGGTTCTACAACCCTGTACCACAAAATAAAACTAAACAAAAAACAGCAACAACAACAACAACAACAACAACAAAAACACATCTCACCATCACTAGGTATGACTGCAAATGGGATTTCCCTTTATCATGCTTGTCTTTTGTATCCCAAGCTGCTGCCCTTTTGGAGACAGTGCACTCTTACATGTATAATACTCTCTGAAGAAAGATATTCTATCATCTACATGACTTCTCTGAGCTGGCTCTGAAACTTCACCTTTGTGGAACATGTTACTTTTAGATTAGACCAATTGCATCTAAGAGGCATAGTCACTGTATGTTTTCTCCTCTATGTTGAGTACTCATTTTGATGTTACAATAAATGAATTCAATATCTGTGGATGGACTATTCTAAAAATCTTCAATCAGTGATGTTGCCTGAGGCAGGAAGAAAGCAAAACACTCGGGAGAGAAAGATAGAAGGAACAAAGGAGAGAAAACTAGCTAAGCGATTTGTTACTCTTTCCCATGTAGGAGGAAAAGAGACTTCTGCACTCTTGGTTTCAGACAAGTTAGATATTTAGAGGCAGCAATTCCTATGTATGCACTGATAACTGTGAATTCAAAAAATTATGCCCTGGTAAGCACTTCACCAATGTCACCTTAGCAACATAACTTTGGAAATAGATAAAGCTTCTAATAGAAAGAATATATTCCTGGTTGTTCTTATATATCATCTCTCTAAAATCTCAAACAAAGTAATAATCTGAATTTTTGTACGTTATTTCTGTTCAGTACAGTCAATGGTATATAGTAAACAATGACACTCATATCTCTTCAGCTAGGTACAACATTTGGCATCCCATGTAGTTCTACTCTGCTCACAGAATCTTTTAAAAATATTTACTTATTTAAGTTTGTACAGTAATATGGGATAGATTACGTAAATGAGCCTCTCACTGTTCCAGGTGAGTTGGGTGTTAGGAGCACTAAGTGTATTAAGCAAAACACAGAAAATTGTTAGCCACAACAGAAGGAATCTGGCAATATTGATTAACATTAAGTTTATGCACACCACATATACTACATACCACACAAACACATAATGCACATGTGCATATCATACATCACACTCTACATAATTACATATCACACACAACAAAATAATTCACATGCATACATTTTACACTAAAATTCTTTATCATAAACCATATATCACAGAAACACACAATATGCAAGGACATATCACAAGCATATATCACACAGGACACATTATGCATGCCACACTCTGTATACCATACACTATACTCCTATATAACACACAAACCTATTACAACAGGTTCTTTCCAAATTACATGGTGGATATTTGTCATTTGAGGTTGCTTTTAACCTATTGACAATTTAGAAAAAGAGTGATTACCACAATACCCACATACATTATTCTGAGTCAGAGTAGAAGGTTAAGATTAAAGTTATGAATTTTGCTTAGATTGTAAAAGCTGGCTGTAAAGGAAATTCAAGGCATAGTTAACATTGTTGATTACAATATTCTTTTAATGGCAAGCCAAGCTCAAATAGGGTGAGTACACAGTAGGATAGAAGGTTAAGCACATAGTCTTAAATAATCCTGGGTGTATTATCATTCCAAACATTCCAAACTGTTTTTCCCTACTCTTACAAACTTCACATGTTCATTAGGACTAAACTACAAATTAAAATTAGGCATTTGTTTCTTAACTGCAAAGCTTAAGTAAAATCACAGTAAAGAATAATTAGGCAGACACATTCTAGCTCCAAACTATGTATTAAAAAGATTTTTTGAAATAATTTCAATAACCACAATAATTTTATTTCGTATGCAGAAAATACTATAGTCTTTAGAGTCATTGAATGAAACCAATATTATTTACTCTGCTAGGCACATGAATACTGGGATAAGACAACTAAATCCTACTCTATAAAAGTTTATGTTAGTGCTTCTGATACAATATGTCTATTAATCACTAGGAAATGGTGGAGCCATGGGACTTTGTGCTGCAGAACTAAGGACGGGTTAGTGTTATAGATGACCACCCTGATGAGAGTGTGCTGCCAATCCACAGAAACATACTTTAAAAGTGAACAAACATCCATTGTTCTTCTCACAATCCTTCCTCCCAACCTGAAAATGGGCATCATAAACAAAGTTCTGTGTAGTACAAACTAGAGCTGAAAAACCTATAATGATGGTTTCACTAGTGACTTTAGGTGCTTTGTATCAAAAGCTTAGTAACATACTGGCAAGTATAGCAGAACTCAACAACACCTATATATTACAATTCTTGAATGAACAGTTCTCATATGGAAAAACAAACAAAAAACAGGATAACTAAGGCAATCCTGTAGAATAAAAGAATTTCTGGAGGTATTGACATCCCTGACTTCAAAAAGTATTACAAAGCAATAGTAAAAAGAACTGCATAGTTTTAGTATAGAAACAGACAAGTTGATGAACGGAATCAAATAGAAGACCTAGAAATAACTCCACACACCTACAGACATTTGATTTTGAAAAAAGAAAGCAAAACCATACAATGGAGAAAGGAAAGCATCTTGATCAAATGGTGCAGGACTAACTGGATGTCTTCATGTAGAAGAATGCAAATAGATCCATATTTATCAACTTGCACAAAATACAAGTCCAGGTCCATCAAAGACCTCAACATAAAATTGCATATACTAAATCTAATAGAAGAGAAAATGAGGAATAACTTTAAATTCATTGGTATAGGAGAAAAATTCTGAATAGAATACCAATACCAATAGGTCAGGTACCAAAACAACAATTAATAAATGGGACCACATGAAACAGAGAAGCTTCTGTAAGGTAAAGGACACTGTCAATAGGACAAAATGGCAGTCTACAGAATGAGAAAACTTCTTCGCCAACCATACATCTAACAAAGGACTGATATTCAAAATATATAATGAACTCAAGAAATTAGACATGAACAACCCAAATAACCCAATTAAAAATGGGGTACAGAGCTAAGCAGAGAATATTCAACAGAGAAATCTCCAATGTCAGAAAAACACTTAAAGAAATGTTCAACAACCTTGCTCATCAGGGAAATGCAAATCAAAATGACTCTGAGATTCCACCTTACACCAATCAGAGTGACTAAGATCAAACACTCAAAGAACAGCACATGCTGGACAGAATGTGAAGCAAGGGGAACACTTCTCCATTGCTGGTTGGAGTACAAATTTGTACAACCACTTAGAAATCAACTTGACAGTTTCTCAGAAATTTGGAAATAGTTCTACCTCAAGAAATAGCTACATCACTCCTTGGCATATGATGTTCAACAATACCCCCAAGGACACTTGATTAAATCTGTTCATAACATTTTTATTCATAATACCTAGAAATTAAAACAACCCAGATGTCCTTCAACTGAAGAATGAATAAAGAAAATGTGTTTCATTTACACAATGGAATACTACTTAGATATTAAAATCAAGGACATCATGAAATTTGCCGACAAATGGTTGGAACTACAAAATACCACTCAGAACAAGGTAACCCAGAGCCAGAAAGACACATATGGTATATACTCATTTGTAAGTGGATATTAACCATTAATTACAGGATAACCATACTACAATTCAAAGACCCAAAGAAGCCATATAACAAGGAGGGCTCAAAGGAGGATGTTTGAATCTCCAGAGAGGAAATAAAATAGGCATTGTAGTTTGATGGAAGAAGGCAAATGGGTAGGAGAGAGGATGGGAAGATGGACTGGATGGGGATATCAGGTGTCGGGAGAACAGAGGAGAGAGAACAGAAATCAGCAATGAGCAGGGCCTCATCTCTAGGATGTGCCAGAGACCCAAGTGGTGGAGGCTTCAGGGAGTCTATGGGGGTGACTCTAGTTGAAACTCCTAGCTATGCAAGATATGGAGCCTGAAGTAGCCACCACTGTATCTGGGCAGGACTCCGGGTGGAGGGATTAAAGACACCAACCCACTCACAAAACTCTGACCCAAAATGTGCCTTGACTAAAAGATATACTTGGACAAAGATGGAGCTGAGATTTAGGAAACGGCTAACAAATGACTGGTCCAACTTGAAATCAATCCCATGGGCAAGAACCAATCTATGACACTATTAATGATACTCTTATGTATGCAGATAGACTCCTAGCATAACTCTCCTATGAAATCTCTACCCTGCAGCCTATGGGAGTATATGCAGAGACCCACAGTCAAACATTAGACAGAGCTCAGTGAATCTTGTGCAAGAGTTGGTGGGGAGAAGACTGAGGGACCCAAAGAGGATAAGGTCTCCACAAGAAGACCAATAGAGCCAACTAACCTGTACCCTTGGGGGCTCCCAGAGATTAAACTCCAAACCAAAGAGTATGAGCTAATCCTAGTCCTCCCTCCCTCTGCCTTACATATGTATTGGATGTGCAGCTAGTTTAGTCTTCATGTGGTTCCCCTAACAACTTATGCTGGGACTGTCCCTGACTCCAATGCCTGCCTGTGAATTCCGTTCTTCTAAATGGGCTGCCTTGTCTGACCTCAGTGGGTGAAGACACCCCTAGTCATGCAGCCTCTTGATATGTCAGGATGGATTGATACCCAGGGAAGGCCTACCTTTCTCAAAAAATAGGAGAGGACAGGGGAATCATGGGAGATGCTGGGGCATGGGGCAGGAAGAAAGGGGAGGCTCCAATCAGGATGTAAAGTAAATTAATAAGGAAATCTAAAAAACTCTAAATCCATAAAAATACTTATGTGTGAAAAGTTCAGCTTCTTAACATTGTCTTAAAATTCAGCTGAGCAAAAGTGATAATAATAGAATATATATGGAACACCATGTCCAGTCAATGTAACTTTGTTCACTGCAGAATAATAAAAAAAAAGTTCTAGCCGAGCAGTGGTGGTGCATGCCTTTAATCCCAGCACTTGGGAGGCAGAGGCAGGCGGATTTTTGAGTTTGAGGCCGGCCTGGTCTACAGCGTGAGTTCCAGGACAGCCAGGGCTATACAGAGAAACCCTGTCTCAAAAAACCAAAAAAAAAAAAAAAAGTTCTGATTCTACTACATGAATGTTCTGTTCTTTATAAGCACTGAATTCCCATGAAAGAATTACATGAAGTCCATAAGCACTGGACATAGAGAAATTAATATTATTTTCCAGGAAGAACATTAATAGCATAGCAGGTGTAAGTGTACTTGAGGCTGCAGGAGTATATTTGTAATGTTCCCTAAGTGGTGATGGCTTCAGTTTCTATTTCAATTCTTTTCTTTTTAATAGAACTCTTCTAAGAATCAAAAGTGCGAAGCATAAAATGTGTCAAAATATACTACTCTAAACTAAGTTTTAAAAAGTATAAATTGGCAAGCATGCTTTCTATACCAAAGTTTTGATCACCTCAGTTCTCTTTGATCAGTACTTGGATTCCAGGGCTTGGAAGACTTAAAGTAATTCTATACAACAAAATGAATTACATGAGCTTGTGTTCATTAACTCCCTGGGTATAATATCAATGTTAGTTACTTGTGAATAACATTTTTAATTATATATATACATATACACACACATACACATATACACATATACACATATACATATATACACATATACACATATACATATATATACATATATACATATACACATATACACATATACACATATATATGTATATATGTATATATGTATATACACATACACATATACACATACACACATACACACATACACATATACACATATATACACATACACATACACATACACATACACATACACATACACATACACATACACATATATATACATATATATATATATATCTCCAATGCAGCCATTATAAATAAGAGAGGCCTGGAGAAGTTGAGAAGTTTGAAGTTGTCAAATATTAACCTTTGCATTAGCCCATGTCTCTTAAACATTGAACACATGATTGATGTTATGCTATGACACACAGAACCTGAATGGGGCTTGGGGAAAGCGATTTTGTGTTAGGGGACTGCGAGGAAGAAGCAGTGATTGTTCTGAATATAAAATTAGAAAGAAAAAAGAAGAGAGAGAGAGAGAGAGAGAGAGAGAGAGAGAGAGAGAGAGGATAAAGAGAAAAGAAATGAAAAGAGAAATGAATTAATTTACAATATTAGTCCACATATATTTGGCAACCTTGGAGAAAGTACTATCTATCGTGTCATGGTGAGTCTAAAGTTCTATACCTAATTCATGTTCTATCATAACTTGCATTTATCAACCTATAAATATCTTCTTAGACTTTAAATTATTTTCTTAAATCCTAAACAATGTAAACTTAATTATGAGACTATAACTATCTAGCCTTCAATCCCATCAGAGACCAAAGACGGATAAATATTACCTGAGTAAACAGGAAGTGGAGAGCAAGCTGCTTTCAACACCTTAGAAACGAGAAAGACTTCGGAGTGCCTAGATAGTCATCCAAGATTACTCTGTAACATAGGAGCATCCAACTTCGGCCTACTGGACTAGAATATCTAACAGACCTTTTTCTTTTTGTGTGAAGCAGGAATAAAAGACTGGGCTTACTTTGAGATGGCAAAGCTCAGCAGTTGACTTCCTCTGCTTGTCTATAGTTTAGACAGAATGCTGCCAGGATTTGAAGCAAGTGCAGTTTTTTGCTTAGTGGCTAGCTTTGCCACATTTGAAGCAAACTCCATAGGGAGGTTCTTCAATGCCCATTGTCTTCTTAGTAGTAGTATGAGAGCACTGCCCAGAGCTGAGTTGTCTTACTTTTCATTTACTTTTGTAAATAAAATAACTTTAAACGTCACATTTTACAGATCTCTGAAAATGTTTAAAGTCAATCTGTCTAAGGTATACCTGAATAGGAAAATGTTTCTTTTTTTCTACCTATTTACCATCTGGTTAATTTTGAAAAAAACATCTACAGGAGGCTAAATAAATCTTATTTCTGTATTCCAGTAAACTAATTCCTAACAAGACTACAAATTAAATTGACCGACTACTAACTTGTATTTCTTAATCATCCTAAATAGTGTGTAATAGTTGCTTTCAAGAGGACTAGAACTTTACATTACATTTTTAAATGAGTTGCATAGGTACAATACCTTAAACAAGAGTTGAGACATATATACAATTTGTTGTAGCAATAATATATACCTATGTAAATATTTTTGAGACTAATGGTTGCTTTTCAGTTTAAAAGTAGATTCAATAATCTACTCTTTTATCCTACTATTTCTATACCCCCCTTTTCTTTCTATTCCTCTCCCCTTTTTTCCCATAACACTACATAGGAGAAAAGGAGGATAAAAGAAAGAAAATGAAGAGAGAAAAGAGATTATTGAATATAAATTTCCTTACTTTGTTTTCTTCCTGACCAAGACCATTAAAAACCTTGTGACCAATCCCATTAAATGATGACAAACATCAATCAATTGAAGGACCAAACACTACATATTCCTCCTGTTAGGAGTGGTGTGTCATTTTCTTAAAGTTGGTTCCTGCTGTCTAGGGGCAATGAAATTATTTGGGAGCCCTAAGAAAATTGGAAAATTGGCCAAGCACTAGGAAAGCTAGCTAGCTACACTATTTGCTATCCTATCTCTGCAGAATATCTCTGCAAGCCTTTATTGAAGTCCTGGCTGCAACAGTCTGTGAGAGTGAATCATCTTTCTTTTTTTAATTTTATTTTCTTTATTTTATACTCCAGATTTTATTCCCCTCCAGGTCCACACTCTGACTGTTCCCATTCTATATCTTCTCCCCACCCTCTGTCTCTAGGAGGATGTCCTCACCCCTACCCCAACTCCACCAGATCTCTAAACTCCCTGGGGCCTCCAAGTCTCTTGAGGGTTAGATGCATCTTCTCTGACTGAACCCAGACCTGGAAGTCCTCTGCTGCATATGTGTTCGGGACCTCATATCAGCTGGTGTATGCTGTCTGGTTGGTGATCCAGTGTCTGAGAGATCCCGGGGGTTCAGGTTAATTGAGGCTGCTGGTTCTCCTACAGGGTCACCCTACTCCTCAACTTCTTCCAGCTTTTCTCTAACTCAACCATGGGGATCCGCAGCTTCTGTCCATTCTGGGGTTCGGTGCAAAAATCTGCTTCTGAATTGGCTGCTTGTTGTGTCTTTCAGAGTGCAGTCATGATAGGCCCTTTTTTGTGAGCTCACCATAGTCTTAGTAATAGTGTCAGGCCTTGGGGCCTCCCCATGAGCTGGATCTCAATTTGGGCCTGTTGTTGAACCTCATTTTCTTCAGGCTCTTCTCCATGTTTGTCCCTGCACTTCTTTCAGACAAGAACAATTCTGAGTCCGAGAATTTTTACTGTGGGATGACAGCCCCATCCCTCACTTGATGCCCTGACTTTCTGCTGGAGGTGGGCGCTACAAGTTCCCTCTTCCCACTGAAGAGCATTTTTCCTATGATCTCTCCCTTTGAGTCCTGAGAGTGTCTCACCTCCCAGGTCTCTGGTACATTCTGGAGGGTCACCCTACCTCCTACCTCCTAAGGTTGCAAAATTGATAAATGAGACTTCACAAAACTCAAAAGTTTTTGTAAGGCAAAGGACATAGTTAATAGGACAAATTGGCAACCTACAAATCGGGGGAAAAAATCTTCACTAACTCCACATTCAATAGAGGGTTAATATCCAAAATGTATAAAGAATTCAAGAAGCTAACCACCAAAAAAATGAACAACCCAATCCAAAAAATGAGGTATAGAACTAAACAGAATTCACAACAGAGGACTCTCGAATGACAGAGATGCACTTAAAGAAATGTTCAGAGTCATTAGTGATCAGGGAAATGCAAATTCAAATGACCCTGAGATTCCACCTCATACAAATCAGAATGGCTAAGATAAAAAATACAAGTGACAGCACAAGTTGCCGAGGATATGGAGAAAGAGGAACACTCCTCCATTGCTGGTGGGATTGCAAACGGGTACAATCACTCTGGAAATCAATCTGGAGATTCCTCAGAAAATTAGAAATAGATATACCTGAAGATCCAAGTATACCACTCTTTGACACATATCCAAAAGCTGTTCCACTATTCCACAGGGGCACTTGTTCCACTATGTTCATAGCAGCCTTGTTTGTGATAACTAGAAGTTAGAAACAACCTGATGTCCCACAACAGAAGAATGTATACAGAAAATGTGATTCATTTACACAGTGGAATACTATTCAGCTATTAAGAATGAGAAAGAACATCCTGAGTTTCGCTGGCAAATGCATGAAACTAGAAAATATCAGCCTGAGTGAGGTAACTCACAACCAAAAGGTCATGCATGGTATGTACTCACTAATAAGTGGATATTAACCAAAAAAAAGTACAGAATACCCAAGATAAAGTCTACAGAACTCAAAAACGTTAACAAGCTGAAGAGCCCAAGTGAGGATGCCTCAATCACACTTGGGAGGAGGAAGAAAGCAATCATGAGAGAGGGGAGGGAGAGGAGGACCTGGGTGGGAAAGGTGGCAGTGAGGGAAAGAGGGTAACATTATCAGGTATTTGGTGGGGGCAATAGGACTGAAGTCCTGAGGGCCAGGAGAAAGAATGGAAACAGAGATTGAACCATCTTAACTATTTTGATGTTCTGGATGCTGGTTTTTGAGGAAATAGCTATTGAGACAGTCTATGAATCTGGGTCAATGGAGTTACTCCTCTTATCTTCATTGGTGCCCGGTACTTTTGCTCTGAAAACACAAACATTTACAGGTAATATACAAATCTGTATTAACACATATATGGAATGAGTGGTGGGCACAAATCAGCTACATATAATTCTCTGTTCTTTGTTTAAGCAGGCGAAAAGCATCAAAGTTTACAAGACTGTTTGGACTGTATAATCTAATTGTAATGTAAATCACCATCCATGTTGTATGAAAGGATGACAGGGGATTGAGGACTCTGTAGCCAACAAAATTTATTGGTTATACAGAGACATTCATGTCTCAGACAATCTCAGATCTGTTTCCAGGTAGAGGGGTCAGGCTTTACTCACTTGTTTTGTTTTTCAGGATTTCTTCCTTTATGTCTGCAACCAGGATTTTCATGAGATCTTCCCCAGTCAAATCTGGCCTTTATTAATGTTGAAGAAATCCTCAGCTTTTCATTTCCTCTTGAAACAGTAGCATGACTTCTTCCCCAGTGCAACATGTTCCCTGACTTTATATGTGTGTAAGTAGACTTAATTCAGCACTATGTTCTAAAATCAAGAGTTATTTTAACAGCCATGCTATTTGTCTAATTGACACTTCAAGTTTATAAATTCAAGTGACCATTATTTTATCTGTGTCTGAGAGGTCCTGTATCTCCTTTCTGTTCTATGAGCATCTCTCTTTAATGTATAGCATCATAAGCTTTCATTTGCAAAGGCATTTTAATATAGCTCTCACCTCTAATTTATGTGCAATCTCAGAATCGTCTTTTTCAGAATCAAGGCAGAAGCCCTTTGGAATTCTGAATATATATCAATTATATGATGTATCAATACATATACATACTTTAATTTTTCAAACCCTACAAAACAAAATGCATAAGCTACTGTATGATATTGCTCTAGGTAGCATTATTAAACAGAATGTGTATTCTTAACTCAGCCTATAGACTTCCATCTAGTAACTGATCCTTGGCAGTATTAATATAATATCTGGTTTGATTATGTTGGTTCAAACCTGTTTGGTTATCTTGTACTTCTAAGAGCTGCCATTACATAATCTCATCAGAAGGTGGCACCATAGAGTCTGGATTAGATTCTGCTGAAAATGATTCCAATTTAAAGAATTCCCTAATATCTCTTCTATGGCCTTTAATCTAGAAATCTAGGTTAAAGCAATCAGTCCTTTTTTTTTTCTATCTAACTCTGCTCTATTCTATTCTGTGTTAAAGAGGATATATAAAATTGTAATAATTATCAAAAATGTAATTATTTGTATATTGATAATTGAAACCAAAGCATATGAGACCTATACGCCTCTCTCCATTGTATTTCCCATTCTTTAACACAGAAAATATTTACTTTTTAACCTCTCTAATTCCCTCCTCTACAATTCATAGACTTCACTTTATTATGCATATTTACACAAAAAATTATCTATTCATTGTTTTCTCTCCTTCTTTTGTAGACTTTATATTATTTCCTTCTCTAGCCTTCCTTCAGAGACTGTTTTATAGCTAAACTCAGTTTTTCTATGATTTTCTATTGTTCAATTTCTTTACTTTCTTTAGCATCTATGCACATTTCTAAACATTTCTATTTCTCTTACTCTTTTTCAGAGACTTTGTTCATTTCCTTGTCTTTTACCACTTTCCAATTTTTTTTCTTTTTTATCTTTTTCTTTAAAAAATACTTTTGCACCGGGCAGTGGTGGTGCACGCTTAATCCCAGCACTTGGGAGGCAGAGGCAGGTGGATTTCTGAGTTCGAGGCCAGCCTGGTCTGCAGAGTGAGTTCCAGGACAGCCAGGACTACACAGAGAAACCCTGTCTCGAAAAAAACAACAACAAAAAGAAATACTTTGGGGCTGGAAGGATAGCTCAGTAGTTAAGAGCACTGACTGCCCTTCTAGGTGTACTGAGTTCAAATTCCCAGCAACCACATAGTAGTTCACAACCATCTGTAATGACAGTAACAGTGTAGTCACATATATAAAATAAATAATTCTTTTCAGTAATTTTTTTCACATTTAACTTTTTAAAATCTCTTTCCTTTGAGGATTGGCAATTTTAAGCATTTGATGTGTTTTATTCTTTTTATATTACTTAACTCTCACTGTAAGGACTTTCCAGGTATCTTACCAAGCCTGATGACTTCCCTGACATGAATCCCTGTGTAATAATATGTCCATGAAACTTTAAAACCACTACTTTAATATTGGAACAAGCTTAAGATGGAGAGAGAAAGTTTATCCTGAAAAGATGGGTAGCCATGTCAATTTATTGAGCAGAATGAGGCAAGATTAACAGTATTAACACGGAGTTCTCAGGATTTTTATGTAAAATTTTCTTTGCAGAAATACTTCTAGTTTAGATTAAAATCACAGCATTATACCCAGAGACTGTAAGAAATTTTAGAAAGTCAAACCTTCTTGAACAAGGAGACTAGAAGAATACAATCACCAGAACAGAGACTATAGTGAAATTCAGTAGAGACTTGTTCTTGAGCAGGCTTGGAACAGTTCCTTCATCAGGGAATTTCAACTGTTTACCTTGCTGAATTTTCACAATTTCTGTAGATGAGTGTATTTCAATTGCCCTCTCTTTGTAACAGCATCTATTTCTTTATCTAATAACCAGTCCTGCTGTGCTGATTTTCAAATTAGAGGAAAGGAAATTTGTATGAGCAGATATACTTTCACATCTGGAGTTCCTGATTTTGAGGAGCTGTGGTAAAGGAATTATAATCATTAGCCTCAAATGCGCTGGGGTCAGATTTAAATAACATATTGAACTTAGAAAAATATTATACAGTCGATTTCCTGGATGAAGGAAAAGCTATAGTCCCCCAGATGATAAAAATAAAATACCTTAGACTGAAATAATGCCTGTGTATATTAAAATAAAATTTGTGAAAATGAAGCTTTCTAGACATTAGAAGAAAAGATCTCATTGTAAAATCATCAGATCTTCATTTCTTGGAAAAGAGATTATTTTAGTTTTATTTTATTGGTGACCAATTATTATATTCATACTATTTTCTGAAATACGTGCTTTACTACTTTTATGACTTGCCTATCTCTATTTCTGACTATAATAGAAAGTTACATATAGACACTTTATAAATAAGAAATCTAAATGAGTTTATTTGCTTTTTTTAAAAAAAAAATGCAAGTACAAAACCATTATACTTTAGTAGAATCCCTCTGTTAACACAAATAAGCTACTTAGATGATAACCTTCATAGCTCTCATTACAGTCTCCAAACTGATAAAAAAAAAAAAAAAAGCCTGTACCCTACTATGAAACTGACCAGTTGTCAAAGGTGCTGAGTCCCAGCAATAGAAGAGAGTAGTTGATCTATGTATTGTGGGTGGCGTGTTCTCGCCCGCGAGATAACACAGACACCAACGTTCTTCAGCAGATCTTTATTACGATGTTATAGAGGAAAGACCCGCTGGGAAAAAGCCGGCTGATGGGAACCGGCTGGCGGAAAAGGCCCCGAGCCCCGGGAAGGCCCTGGTTAAATACCCCCTGGAGTGATGTGTACATACCCGGTTGGTCAGTTGCCCATAAAATTCTATATGCCCCGGGAAGGGCTTGTGACTTCGCGCGCTTTCCCCTCACACAAAGACAGTAAATTACAGAACTTGTGAGAGCATCGGATTCCCAGAGATGTCTCTGCTTTCTACAGCTCTCTACATCTCCCCCCTTTTTGTTTAAAATGAGAATCACAGGCACTGGCCATTTCCCGTGTCTTAGGCTAGTTGATGTTCTCCCATACCCAGCATCAAAAAATGGTGAGCTCCCTGTCTTAGGCTACGAGGGTTGCACCCACACCTGGCATTCTTGCCAGCAAGAATGTGCACCCAGGTTGTGGCCACTCGTAATGCCCGTCATGGGGTAAACTCACACCACATGGTGTACCTCTGGCATATGGCATCAACCTATTCCCGTCGTTGGGATCAATGGCAGCTGGCCTGGAGACAAAAGATAGAGCTGTCCTTGGTCTGTCTGGCATGGTACCAATCATAACTCAAACTCAAGCCTGATCAAGCAAATTCCATTATGGGGGAATAAGAGATCAAGGACTAATAGTTTGATACAGTCTCTCCCACCTTACCAGGTGCAATGGAAACGAGTCCTCTGGGTGCAAAGGCTAGGGGAAACCGAGAGAGACGCAAACACCCATCCCTGTGCAATGGAGTCACCTCCTAGGGGTGCAAGGGCTGTTTGTCTCAAAATTCAGGTACCAGAGCTACACAGACAAGGACCAGTCAGACTAAAACTCCTCGCTGACCCAATGTAATGGGCTGAACCCTTGGGGTGCAGTAGCTGAGGATCTATTTGTTGGCTATTTCTTTAGCATAGATAACCAGATTTCGGGAGATGAACCTTGTTCTAAGGCTGCAAGTGCTTGGGTAATCACGACTTTGTCACGTTTCTGTTGAGCTCTGAGCTTGCAAACCAACCAGAGTATGAACACTAATCTACAACACAGGGTTGTACCAAACATGTCTACTCCCACCCACTCTTCAAAGAAAGAGAAGGCTGAAGAGATCCAGGTGGAGAGTCCTTCAGTCAGCGAAACGTCCACACGCGTTGAGTTGATGGCTGCCACCGCTGCTCGCAACTTTTCGAGAAGTTCATCAAATCCTTCTGACCATTCTCCTGCTAGGTAACGAGACAATTGTCTAGACAAATTAGCTGCTCGAGTAAAGTTTTCATATTGAACACTAGTAATACAGATTGTTCCTAGACTTCTCTCACATCCCAGTTGTGCCAATTGAAAAAGGATATCTATTCTTTCTTCTACCAAGTCTAGGCGCTGATTAACAATCATCAATCCGCCTTTCAATTCAGCATTGGCAGAAGTATGGAAATTGGCTGCCTCTGTCACTGTAGCGGACAGCTGATTTAAGGCTGCTGCTGTTTGGACTTTGGTTGACATAGCAATTCCAGCAGCTGTAGCTGCAATGGCAGTGACTGATATCGCTGTTATTATGGCTGCAGTTATGCCAAAGTCTCTTTTTTGTCTGAATAATGATAGAGTAGAGGGTGTTTCAACAGGAACAGGAACCCATCGTGGCACTCTGGCAACCATGGCACGCTTAGCTTGTCTAACAGCCCAACACTGAGACATCATGCATGAATCATTAGTGCATTTTTCAAATGAGGAATTGGAAAGAATAAACAAGAAAGGTGGAAAAACACACACTGGTGTAGGTGAAAATTCTGTTTGATTTACAATGATCCTGTTAACTCCAGTAATTAACTGAATAGGATTTGTCAACTGAGGGACCGGATCTGAACTCTGTTTCACCATAGTTCCATTAATAACTCCTGTAAAGGATGTTCTTCCTGTCGCTCCACCCTGGAGAAAGGCTAGTGAATTGAGGTCGGTACAACTGCCATTAACGCCACAGAGTAGCCATTTGTGAAAAGGATTCATACTAGTGCTCTGTAGAAAAGGACCCTTTCTCATTACTGCGTCAGCTCCAGGATCTCCCAACATATTGGGTGAAGAGGAAAAGGTTTCATTGGTATCTGCCCATCGTGTTACTCTGGATTGACAATCAGACCAAGGCAGAACAGCTCCCTCATCTTCTAGACTACCAAAAGGAGAGACCTTAGGTTGACGAGGACGCTCTCCATCAATAAGTTTGGGTGATAAAAATGTTCCATCTATCCAAATGGCTGGTTGTAAAAAGGACTGTGAGAACTCTTTGACATAACTATTGTCCTTTTCATTATCATTCCTTTTTGTTGTTAGTTTAACCCAGTCTCTCTTTTCATAAAACCACCCCAAGGTTCTCTTCGAGAGAGTTATACAGTTTCCTGTCTCAGTAATCTGAAAACAGAGAGAACCCCGTTCAGGCAAGGAATGATTTTCTCCGAGGGGGGGCCTGCGTTTTATCATAGGGAAGATAAGGTAGCCCCATGGTTTTATTAGTTGTAAGAAATCTTGGAAATACCATGGCATCATGTCTAACAGGTATAGGTTTTGGAAAAGCAGATAATATAGCCCATCATTGTTCTCCCCATATACTAGGAACCCAATTCTGGAGGGTCCAGATTAGGACTGGAAGCATCTGTAGATGAATTCTTCGGGGTGTCATCTTCAGTCGTCACGAGCCTTCCCGTCAGTCACTCTGGTAGCCAGAATGGATTGTCTTCCTCCTGTGGAAAAACACAGACCGCTCCCCTGGATCCTATTAAAATAGGATCCGGGCCTTTCATTGTCCGGTCAAGATGTCCTTTCACTTGACCATTTCCTTTGGCCTATCAGGCTCTAAACAATGATGGTCAGCAGCCGAATGGCCCTGACTGTCCAAAATTAAAAAATTGAAAGCAAAGAGTGCTATAGAAACAGTGACTCGTGGCACTGAGGGTAGAGCCTCCTCGACTCCCCCTTTTTGTTTTAAAAAATAAGATTTAAGAGTACGATGATCCCGTTCTGTAATGTCTTGTCCTTGAGTATTGTATGGTAGACCTGTCAGGTGAGTCACCTCCATTTGGTGACAAAATTGTCTAAACTTTTGAGACGTATAAGTTGAGAATTTTATGCTTTCCCCAGGCATTCTAGGTCTCAAGGCAATGCTGGATAACATGTGCTGCCTTTTCTCCCGATAACAGGGAGGCAAAAATGATTCCAGAACAGGTGTCAATAGAAACATGTAAATATTGAAGTCTCCCAAAGGATGGGACATGAGTAACATCCATTTGTCATGATTAATCATGTGTAAGTCTTTAAGGCTTAACACCATTATGAAAATTGAGGACACTGAGAAGAAGTTTTGTTATTTTACTTGTACACTTTTTAGAAATATTAAATTGTAGTCTCAAGCTATTATTATTTTGATGATATAAAGAATAAGATTGTATGGCCAATTGTTTCTATATGGTCTATAATTTGACTGGTATACAAATCTGTTCTGGCATTGTCCTGGGTTCTAGGCAATCTAATGAATCCTTAAATGTCTTATAAAGAAACAGTACATGTTTCTTAAATTAAGCTGTATTTCTATAATTAACTGTAAAATTTGAGAATTAGTAATATCTAAAAAAGAAGGCAACAATTTTAAGTAGTTACAAACCATGATCCATAGCCATATCTGGCTATGAGTGTACCAATTGAAAGCTTGAATTTTCAGCATTTCAAACAGTTTCTACAGCACATAATTTAATTATTTGTGTTGAAGCAGGGGAAAATTCAAGAGAATGAACATGTGATATAATTACATATACTGTCTAATAAATTGATGAGGCATCTGTAAATATAGTAAATATTTTTTCTATGGGCTGCATGTGAATTTATAGGAAAACAAAAGCATGTATAGAGAACAACTGTTAACAACTTGTCTTATGGATAATGATTATCAATTTTGTCTAAAAACTTTTGCCAAGTAATAGGTCAAATATCATTATTTTCTAATAACCAACTTAATTTTATTTGGAATAACGAATTAGCATTTCATCTAAAATATTTTCAGGATTCTACCTTACAATCTTGTATTAACACTGCAATAGTTTCAAAATAAGATGTTCAAACTTTATTTGTAGATAGATGAATCCACATTAATGGTTTCTTTGGCCAAGGTCTGTTGTGAGCACATGAGTAATAATAATGTAAACAGCCAACAATGTATCATGGTCTAGATAATTTATCTTTTAATGACCAACAGCTTATTTTATACTTTTACAAAGCTAACTATTCCTCATCAGTTAACTGTTGAGGGGAATTAGGATTTGTATCTCCCTTGAAAAACATCGAACAGAGGTTTAAATCCTCTTATGGTAAGTTTAAGATGAGGTTTTAGCCAATTAATATCTGTTAACTTGATTTTTAAGAATCATTAAAAATAAACCAATTTTTGTATGTATGCCTGTAAGCCAGAAGAGGGCGCTAAATCTCACCACAAATGATTGTGAGCCACCATGGATTGCTGGGAATTGAACTCTAAATATTTGTAGTTGTGAGCCTAGCCTTTAACGGCTGAGCCATCTCTCTAGCTCCCATTATCCATTCTTATTGGAATTTTCTGTGTCACAATCTGTTTAAGATGTCACTAAATTTTCAAATATTAAAAATATATTGTCTTTGAATCTTTTCTGGAGCAACAAGTACTCCAAAATTTCAAAACTCATTGTATTAGAGCAAGGGTGTACAGAAAAACTCTTTTTAGAGATATCAGTTAACAAAATGAATAAAGTACACTGAGAGATTTAAATGTTTAATTTCTGTATTAAAGCAATAACAAATTTTTATATAAGACTATTAATCATTCTTTGAAGCAACCTGTTTAAAGATATTGTTTCATGGGCTCTCAAGAATCACTAATAAATTCATTGGATTTAAATCTCATCACCTTTACCAGGATGTAAAGGAACAATAAAAACAATCTCTCAAATCTATAATAATTTTATGTATTTACTAGAATGGTAACTGACGTAGGCAAGACAGGCTGTAATGTCTCATTAATTTCATAAATCTTAAATTTGAACTTTGTTTTTGGTTTAACTGAATAAGCAACTCCTTTTAGTTGAATGAGGGATCAGACAAACGCCAAGTTAAAGGCACTCTTGTCTTCTAATAATTGTTACATCAGTCCCAATATCTATTAATTTTTATTGGGGAGAGTAGCTTTTATTGTATTTTGCCAAACATTCGGAGCTCTTGCCATAGCAGCAAATCTCTCAAACTTCATGGCTGTAAAATTAGCATCAAACCCATGCTTTTGAACTAACTCAGCAAGTTCTTTAATAGAAATATATTCTACCGATGTGTAAACACAACTTCTTTTCACAGCTTTAAACACTGGAAAGGCTTGAAACATCTTCCTCTGAAAGGAAGGTAGTTGTACCGCGCTTGTCTGCATAAGGCAGTGGTGCGCTCAAAATTGCAGCAGGGAGTGCTGCCTGAGAATTCCAGGGGGGCGGGGGAGCTGTAAGCGCGTGCTTTTTATCTGCGGCTGCAGCCGCCCACGTGAATGGAATCCTTCTGCCTCAAAGAGGACTACTTCTTTATATCCTTCCGCCTCATAACGGACTATTTTTCCATCTTTCTCTGGTTCCCGCTTGGAAGAACCAGACCTCCCCGATTCATATTCATATAATTTCAGATTTTGCAATTCCTCTACTGGATATAGAGGCTTTCTATTCGCAAAAGACTCTCCCAGAGACTCTTTTCGGTCTCTAATTCCCTCCCGCAGATCTAACGTCTGGGGAATCCGTAGACATGTCTACCCAAGCTGTCTTCTCCAGCTTGAAAGCGCTTCCCAGAAACAGTTACTGGAAGGTAACCCTGAATCTCTTTCAGTATCTCCTGACTCACCACAATAGCTGAACTATACTTTTGATCTTGTAATTTTCACAATGAGTGTGTGCCTGGCCTCAACTTTCCATTCTGCTGTCCCTTAGTCAGATCTCCTTTTAGCCTGTCCCAGGAGGCGAGTGTCAGCGTTCTCCTGCAGGCAAATGGATCTCTCTCACTAACAAAGTTTTTTCTGCAGAGCCGGTCACAATTGACTGCAAGGCCACATGCTGTTTGTTATCTTATCTCTGGGGGAATCTGACTCTCAGATAGAAGGGCTCTGGGCTCACTCCCAGCTAATTAATTATGCTAAGCCTCTGCCTGCTCGTAAAACCTGCTGGATCAAAGCAGCTAAAGCCAAACTTTTTCTTGCCTTTTTAAAAACCCCAGAAAAGAGCTGGAAGAAGGGAAAAGGCCAAAGTTTCACTTGCCTACTGAACCTCGCAGCCCAGAACGACTGCTGGAAGGGGGGGCAGGGCCTGTTCAAGCGGCGGCAAGATTTAAACAGGCAAACTGGTGAAAGCAATACAACAGCAGGAGGAAATGGGTGAAAGCTGGCACTAAGATAACAAAATTTTCACTGCTGCTTGTGATTTAGGGGAAATATGAAAAGATTCAGGATTAACCATACCTCGCTGATTCTGCCTTCCACTGCAGTGACTCCTTTTAAGTTTAACTCCAGCTGGGAGGTCCTTCTCTGCAAGGTACCTTCAAATTTCTTCCCGGGATTTCTGCACCAATATGTGGGTGGCGTGTTCTCGCCCGCGAGATAACACAGACACCAACGTTCTTCAGCAGATCTTTATTACGATGTTATAGAGGAAAGACCCGCTGGGAAAAAGCCGGCTGATGGGAACCGGCTGGCGGAAAAGGCCCCGAGCCCCGGGAAGGCCCTGGTTAAATACCCCCTGGAGTGATGTGTACATACCTGGTTGGTCAGTTGCCCATAAAATTCTATATGCCCCGGGAAGGGCTTGTGACTTCGTGTGCTTTCCCCTCACACAAAGACAGTAAATTACAGAACTTGTGAGAGCATCGGATTCCCAGAGATGTCTCTGCTTTCTACGGCTCTCTACAATGTATGTCCCCTATGCATGCTTTTTAAAGTGTCATTCTAAGAAGGATAGTTTTATCTTATATGAAATAATTTTCTTTCCAATTTTATTACTACAATAAGCCATTACAATGTGTGTATATACAGATGTAAGAGTTCAGGTAATATTGATACAAGAAATCTGGGTGAGGAATACAGCACTCCATATCACATCAATATCTCTCATGAAGAACAGGCATATCATTAAGTCCTTGGAATCCAACAGTGTCCTGGCACTTAATTTCTAAAGTCTAACAGCTCACTCTTAAAGTCAAATAGTGCATACATATCCTAGTACTTCGTAGCCTCTATAGAACATGCTGGATATCTGAGTGTGACTTGGTAGGCCATTGCTCTTGAAAGTTAATTTTCTACCTGATAATTGATATAAATGAACTCCTTTCCTAATGAATAATATTAAAAGGAAGTACTTCTCATTCAATCTGATAACACTTCCAGATTTCATAATGAGCAAACTAATGAAAATTCAGAGAATCATCTTTGAAAGAAGTTTAGCCAGCTGCTGAATGAAACAATGATTTGAGGGGAAAAGCTGAGAGTATTTAAGGTTGCCATCATCAAGATTTTTCTTTTCTTTTCTTTTCTTTTCTTTTCTTTTCTTTTCTTTTCTTTTCTTTCCTTTTCTTTTTTTTTGTATTTTTATCAGATACTTTATTAATTTACATTTTAATTGTTTCCCCTTTCCAGGTCTCCCTTTTGGAAATTCCCTATCCTATCCCCCTTCCCCTGCCTCTATAAGGGTGCTCCCCCACCCACCCACCCACTCCTGTCTTCCTGCCCTGGCATTCTCCTACACTGGGGCATCTACACCCTTAGGCCCAAGGGCTTCTACTCCCACTGACACCCAACAAGGCCATTCTCTGCCACATATGGAGCAGGAGCCATGGTTCCCTGAATGTGTTTGCTTTGGTTGTTGGTCTAGTCCCCAGGAGCTCTGGGACAGAGGAGTCTGGCCTGTTGACATTGTTACTCCCCCCATGGGGCTGCAAACCCACTCAGTTCCTTCAATCCCTTCTCCAACTCCTCCACTGGGGACCCCGTGCTTAGTCCAATGAGTGATTGTGAGCATCCACTTCTGTATTTGTCAGGCATTGGAAGAGCCTCCCAGGAGACTGTCATATCAGGGTCCAGTCAGCAAGCACTTCCCAGAATCCATAATAGCTTCCAGGTTTGGTGACTGTATAAGGGATGAATCCCCAGGGGGGCAGTTTCTGGATGACCTTTTTCATTCAGTCTCTGCTTCATACTTAGTCTCCATAATTCCTCCTGTGAGTATTTTGTTCCCCATTCTAAGAAGCACTGAAGCATCCACACTTTGGTCTTCCTTCTTCTTGGGCTTTATATGGTCTATAAATTGAATCTTTGATATTCTGAACTTTTGGATTAATATCCACTTATAAGTGAATGCATACCATGTGTGTTCTTTTGTGACTGAGTTACCTTCAATTCAATTCCATTGATCTTCCTGCCTATCTCTGTACGAATACCATGCAGTTTTTATCACTATTGCTCTGTGGTACAGTTTGAGGTCAGGGATGGTGGTTCTCCCAGGAGTTCTTTTATTGTTGAGAATAGTTTTTGCTAGTGATCCTGTGGGTTTTTTGTTTGTTTTGTTTTGTTTTGTTATTCCAAAAATAATTGGAGAATTGTTCTAACTCTATTGTCGCTGTCCACTCCGACCAGCGGAAAGAAACAGCGACACACGGAGTTCTTCTTCCCAATGCAGTTTATTCAGGAACCCTTACATTCTTCAAAAAGCCCCCGAGCCTCTCCTCCACCGCCCTTAAATCCCTCTTCCTTCTCCAATCAGAGCCTGCCACATCGGTACATGTGATAGGACAGTGGGTATGGCATGATCTTACATTGCCCTACGTAGCAGATGGCCTGATTATGCATAGCAGTGAGCCTGCGCAATATTGCCTGTGGGTATGGCTTCTTCAGGGGCGTATGAGGAAGTCAGGTGTTAGCCTCAGGCACCATTTTGGAATGGCCGCCACACCTGCTTCCTACACTCTATGAAGAATTGAGTTGGAATTTTGATAGGGATTGTAATGAATCTATAAATTACTTTCAGCAAGGTGGTTATTTTTACTATATTAATCCTGCCAGTCCATTGAGCATGGAAGATCTTTCCATCTTCTGAGGCCTTTTTTGATTTCTTTCTTCAGATATTTGAAGTTCTTATCGTACAGATCTTTTACTTGTTTGATTAGAGTCATACCAAGATATTTAATGTTGTTTGTAACTATTATAAAGGGTGTTGTTTCCCTAATTTCTTTCTCAGTCTCTTTATCCATTGAGTAGAGGAAAGCTACTGATTTGTTTGAGTTAATTTTATATCCATCTCCTGAGCTTAAGTTGTTTGTCAGCTGTAGGAGTTCTCTGGATGAATTTTTGGAGTTAATTATGTATACTATCATCTGCAAATAGTGGTATTTTGACTTCTTCTTTTCCAATTTGTACTGATTTGACCTCCTTTTGTTGTCTAATTGCTCTAGCTAGAACTTCAAGTAATATTTGAATAGATAGGAAGAGAAGGGGCAGCCTTGTCTAGTCGCTGGTTTTAGTGGGATTGCTTCAAATTTCTCTCCATTTAGTTTGATATTGGCTACTGGTTTGCTGTATATTGTTTTTATTATGTTTAGGTATGGGCCTTAAATTCCTGATCTTTCAAAGACTTTTACCATAAAGGGGTGTTGAAGTTTGTCAAATGCTTTTTCAGGATCTAATTGGATGATCATGTAGTTTTTTCTTTGAGTTCACTTATATAGTGGATTACCTTGATGGATTTCTGCATATTGAACCATCCCTGCATCCTTGGGATAAAGCCTACTTGATCATGATGGATGGTTGTTTTGATGTGTTCTTGATTTTGGTTTGTAAGAATTTTATTAAGTATTTTTGCAATGATATTCATAAGGAAAATTGGTCTGAAGTTCTCTTTTTTTGTTGGGTCTTTGTGTGGTTTTGGTATCAGCACAACTTTGGCTTAATAGAATGAATTGGTAGTGTTTCTTGTTTCTATTTTGTGGAATAGTTTGAAAAGTATTGGTATTAGGTCTTCTTTGACCATCTGATAAAGTTCTCCATTAAACCAACCTGGTCCTGGGCTTTTATTGATTGGGAGACTTTTAATGCCTGCTTCTATTTCTTTATGAGTTATCGGACTATTTAAATGGTTTATCTGATTCTGATTTAACTTTGGTATTTGATATCTGTCTAAAAAATTGTCCATTTTATCCAGATTTTCCAGTTGTGTTGAATATAGGCTTTTGTAATGAGATCTGGTAATTTTTTAAAGTTTCTCAGTTTCTGTTGTTATAACTCCCTTTTCATTTCTTATTTTGTTAATTTGGATAATGTCTCTGTGCCTTCTGGTTAGACTGGCTAAGGGTTTATCTATCTTGCTGATTTTCTCAAAGAAGCATCTCCTGGTTTTGTATAGTTTTATATAGTTCTTTTTGTTTCTACTTGGCTGATTTAAGATCTGAGTTTGATTATTTCCTGCCATCTACTCCTCTTGATTGTATTTGTTTCTTTTTGTTTAAGAGCTTTCAGCTGTGATGTTTAGCTGTTAGAGTATGCTCTCTACAGTTTCTTTTTGGAGGTACTCAGAGCTGTGAGTTTTCCTCTTAACACTGCTTTCACTGTGTCCCATAAGTTTGTGTATGTTGTGCCTTCATTTTCACTAAATTCTAAAATGTCTTAAATTTTTTTCTTTATTTTTTCCTTGACCAAGTTATCATTAAGTAGGATGTTGTTCAGCTTCTATGTATATGTGGGTTTTCCATTGTTTTTGTTGCTGTTGAAGACCAGTCTTAGTCTGTGGTGATCTAAGAGCATGCATGGGATTATTTCAGTCTTGTTTTGTTTGGTGAGGCCTGTTTGAGACTGATTATATAGTCAATTTTAGAGACACTATCATGAGGTGTTTTCAGGTGAAATTTTTAATAGTCTTTTAAATCCATTTGATCTACAATTTCTGTTAGTTTCACTGTGTCTGTGTTTAGTTTCTGTTTCCATGATTTGCCCATTGATGAGAGTAGGGTATTGAAGTCTCCTAGTATTATTGTGTAAGATGCAACATGTGCTTTGAGCTTTAGTAAATTTTCTTTTATGAATGTAGGTGCCCTTGCATTTGGAGCATAGATGTTCAGAATTGAGAATTCTTGGTAGATTTTTCCCTTGATGAGTATGATAACTTTTGGTTGAAAGTTGATTTTATTCAAAATTAGAATGGATTCTCCAGCTCATTTCTTGTGACTATTTGCTTGGAAAATTGTTTTCGATCCCTTTATTCTGAGGTATTGTATGTCTTTGTCATTAAGATGCACTTCCTTTATGCAGCAAAATTCTGGATCCTGTTTACATAGCCAGTCTGTTAGTCTATATCTTCTTATTGGACAATTGAGTCCATTGATGTTAAAAGATATTATGGAATAGTCATTGTTGCTTCTTGCTATTTTTTATGTTAATTTTATGTTTGTGTGGCTATTTTCTTTTGGGTTTGTTTAAAGAAGATTACTTTCTTGCCTTCTCTAGGGTGTAATTTTCCTCTTTGTGTCGGCAGTTTCCTTCCATTGTCCTTTGTAGGTCTGGATTTGTGGAAAGATAATGTTTAAATTTGGTTTTGTCATGGAAAATCTTGGACTCCCCATCTATGACAATTGAGAGTTTTTCTGGGTTTAGTAGCTTGGGATGGCATTTGTGTTCTTTTAAGCTCTATATGACATAGGCCCAAGATCTAGCTTTCATAATCTCTGGTGAGAAGTCTGGTGTAATTCTTATAGGTCTGCCTTTATGTATGTTACTTGACTTTTTCCCTTACTGCTTTTAATATTTTTTGTTTTGTGCATTTGGTGTTTAGACTATTATGAGATGGGAAGAATTTCTTTTCTGGTCCAATCTATTTGGAGTTCTGTAGGCTTCTTGAATGTTTATGATCATTTCTTTCTTTAGGTTAGGGAAGTTTTCTTCTATAATTTTATTCAAGATATTTACTGATCCTTTAAGTTGGGAATCTTCACTCTCTTCCATACCTATTATCCTTAGGTTTGGTCCTCTATTGAGTCCTGGATTTCCTGGGTGTTTTGGGGTAGGAGCTATTTGCATTTTGCATTTTCTTTAAATGTTGTGTCAATGTTTTCTATGGTATCTTCTGCACCTGAGACTGTCTCTTCTATCTCTTGTATTCTGTTGGTGATTCTTGCATCTAAGACTCCTGATCTCTTTCCTAGGTTTTGTAACTCCAGAGTTATTTTCATTTGTGATTTCATTATTGTTTCTATTTCCATTTTTAGATCCTGGATGGTTTTATTCAATTTCTTCACATGTTTAGTTGTGTTTTCCTGTAATTCTTTAAGGGATTTTTATGTTTCTTCTTTTATGTCTTCTACCTGTTTACCTGTGTTCTTCTGTAGTTCTTTAAAGGAGTTATTTGTGACCTTCTTAAAGTCTTCTAACATCATTATGAGATATGATTTTAAATGAGAGTCTTGGTTTTCTGGTGTGCTGGGTTATCCATGGCTTGCTCTTTTAGGAGAATTGGGTTCTGATGATGCCAAGTAGCCTTGTTTCCTGTTGCTTAGTTTCTTCTGCTTGCCTCACACCATCTGGTTATCTCTGGTGTTATTTGAACTTGCTGTCTCTGATTGGAGCTTGTCTCTCCTGTGGACCTGTGAACTTGTGATCTTAAGTGTGTCAGTACTCCTGGGGAGATGAGCTTTGGGCAAAATGGAAGTCTCCCTTTCCCAGCAGGACATCCTATTATCTATCTTATATGGGAAGTCCCAACTTCCACACTCTACCTGAGAAATGTCACATAATCTTTGATGAAATTATAGGTTCAATGTCCTGAATTGATTCTCCATGCAAATGAAGGTGTATGTGAGGAAAGTACATGTATGTGCATAAGGGTGAAGGCAATTCGGTATCTTCCCCAATCATTCTTTACCTTTACTTTTTGACACAAAGTGTCACTAAACCCAGAGCTTACGGATTAACAATTTGGCTGGATTTGTAACTCTGATTTGCTCCCATGGTGCAGTGGTTACTAGCACATCAACTATGTGCAATTTTCATGTGGGTTCTATGTTTCTTAAGCCTAGTTGTTCTACTTGAACAGTAGATGCAATACTGCCTCTAGTCCATAAATCTAAGTTATTTTTTTTACCAGTGTGTGGTAATTAGTTATAGCAGCTGTAGAAAACTTTCATAGATCATGTGACTTTAGATTTTTCCAAATATATTTTCTTTAATATCTACTTAAAACTTTTTGCATAAGAGAACGTTTAAATAAAACAGAGTTCTGAATCCCAGGACCTGAAAGATAAGTTGCTTTGTAGTGCAAGAGTCTTTCAGAGCAATTGTGAATGTTTTTTAACTGAGACAATGCTGAGTTTGAGTTTACCACTCTGTCATTATGGGGCTGGTGGAGGTAAAGACAGTTTATAGTTTGTAGAGAAACTATTAGTGCTCACGTTTGGTAAAAGAAACAATGATCAGCAATGGACAAATTTCAGTCCTTGCTTTTAAAATATGTCACAAATGCTGCTATCTCACACTGAGCTCTGACTTACCTGATGGTTTACAATTGCTTAGGCCTTTTATCAGTATGTCAGAAGACTAGTCTGAACCTACTCAATCTTACAGTGCTTGCTCATTTGTCCTGGAGGTGATTATTACATATTCTGTTACTAATCACCTGACCATACTTCATGCCTTTCCCTTACTGGAGTTGCTCTCATCAATAGGACATTTCAACAACATAGGTGATTGTCACTTAGATCTCTACATTATAAGCTCCCTATTCACAAAACTGAACTGAATATATTGGAAAATCATCATTCATCACACACTTTATATACCATAATCTGAACATCTGTCTTAATTTTCTTCTGTAATATAATACAAAGTCTGTATTTTGTTCTCTCTCCTTATAGAACTAAAACATGCTTTTACTACTGTTGTCAGACTCCTTGGTTTGAATCACCAAGTGTCCCCCCACACCCCACTGCTCTCCCTTCCCCAGAAGAAAACTCCATCATGTCAAGATTTAATCCAATATTTATTTATATGTAAGTCTCTGGTGGAAATAGCCAACTTCATTCATTTTTTTTTTAGTCTTTCATTCTCTTTTGTAGATATTGGAATTTTATTGTTTCACTGCCTCATAAAAATATGTACTGTGTGAGAAACTGCAATTTGCAATGCCACTTTGACAAATAAATATATGATGGAGCAGTGGGAAAGATGGAGGAACTGGTCAGCTTCTGAGCCATGGAGAGAAGCAGAATTAGAAGTGCAAAGGTGTGGGAGAAGGATGTGGTGGATGAGGGAGCATGTGGTTGACAAGTAGGGCTGGAAGGCGGTGGGCAGCAGCTATGAGAACACTAAAGTGCTGCTTTCAAATGCACTGCCCAGCCTCATGATCACCTTAGCTATGAACAATGACAGGATGTCTAAGAAGAAGAAGATTACATTTTCTGTATTGGGCATCCTAGAGAAACATTCATAGTCCGTACTGCCCCTTGGAGTCCATGTAGGTATCTATCATCGATGCTACAACCAGAGAACATGCTGGTGTCTGTGGGCTGTACTGATGTTTCAGGACTCATTGATGTCTATGATCTACATGGATGTCCATGTCTGTGGTCTGTACTTCCACAGAGGCTGTGACAGTGTCTGTGGTCCATGGTACCACCTGAGGACGTGTTGGTATCTGTGGTTAAGGAGGCCTGGGTAGTGTCTGTGGAGAAGACATAAAAGAGCTGGAAAAAGAGGAAAGAGAATAAGTTACAGAAAGGAAAGAAAAGTAGGGAGATAATGTAATTATATTTTAGTTATTTAAAGAAATTAAACAAAGAAAATGTCAAAAAAGCATTAGCTGTTCTTACATTCTCAATAGCTAGGAAATGAGACCAGCCTAGATTTCTAGCAGCTTATGAGTGGACAATGAAAATGTGGTGCATATAAACAATGGACTTTTATTCAATACATTTGAGATCATCACTAGGAAATGATAGCACACTGAATATTTAATAAATACCTGTAATGTATTTTTAGGTTATTTGAAAGTTTAGTGGAACTGACACCTAAATATGTCGTAAAATAAAGTTTATATGCTGACTGTAATTTATTTCAGATCCTGGCATACCTTCTCTGTTTCATTATTATTAAATGAGATATAATATCAAAGGAATTATCTTAAAATCTCAGTGAAGTCTAATTGATGTTCAGTGAGAGTCTTTCTATTGAACTGTACTTAAATAAGGAATCTATGTTCTATTGACTTTGCTCAAAATCAATCAAGTTATCAAGAACTTGAAATGTTACCAAGTACTAATTAAATGAATGCAGCTGAAAAGGAATCTGTATATATAAGCAATGGAGAGCATCGGTAGGCAATAATTTTATAGATACAGGAGTAGTCAAGGTAAATTGTATCTTTATCTTGTATTCTTAAGGAAATAAAACAAAGATCTCATTACCAAATACATTAAAGAAGACAATTTAAAATGGATAACTTTCTCAAATAATATAAACTATAATTTCTTAATCCCTAATTTACTTATTCAGTCACATAGAAAATTATTAAACTTTTTTTTATTTATTGGAGATTTTATGTATTTATATTTCAAATGTTATCTCCTTTCCAAGTTTCCTCTACAGAACCCCTGTCTCCCATACCCCTTCCCTTGCTTTTATCCTCATTAAAGCTCCCCCTTTCACTCACTCACCTACTCTCACCTTACCACCCTGGCATTCCCTTACACTGGGGAATCAAGCCTTCACAGGACCAAGGGCTTCTTCTATGGATGCCAGGTAATACCATCCTCTGCTACATATGCGGCTGGGGCCATGGATCCCTCCATGTGGACTCTTTGGTTGGTGATTTAGTCCCTGAGAGATCTAGGGGGTCTGGATGGTTGATACTGTTGTTCTTTCTGTGGGGTTACAAACCCCTTCAGTTCCTTCAGCTTTTTGTGTAACTCCATTGGGGACCCTGTACTAAGTCCAATGGTTGGCTGAGAGCATCAGCCTCTGTATTTATCAGACTCTGACAGAGCCTCTCAGGAGACAGCTATAACAGGCTCCTGTCAGCAAGCAATTCTTAGCATCAGCAATAGTGTCTTGAATTGGTATCTGTATATGGGACACATCCCCAGGTGGGGAAGTCTCTAAATGGCCTTTCCTTCAGTCTCTGCTCTACACTTTGTCCCTGTATTTCCTTTAGACAGGAGCCCTTCTGAGTTGCTAATTTGGAGATGAGTGGATTGTCCCATCCTCCAACAATGAGCCTTTTCCAACCTCTGCATATGGTCTCTACAGGTTCTGCCTCCGCTTGGTTGGTCATTTCAGCTAATCTCATCCCTGTTTGGTCCTGGGAGCCTCTTGCTTTCCTGGCATCTGGGACTTGCTGGTGGCTACCCTCAGATCCCCATCTCCCATTGATACACATGTCTGTCCAAATTCATGACCCCATTTCTTCTCATACCTGATCCTGCCTCCTTTTCCCCTTCCCCCTCCTGTCTTCCACCCAAGTCCCTCCCACTCTCTACCGCACATATTTTGTTCCCCCTTCTAAGAAGGATTGAAGTATCCACATTTTGCTGTTCCTTCTTCTTGTATTAAACATTTCAAAACATAAACTAAATAATGCTCTGACCTGGTGGCTACAAAATCTTTCCAAATTTAGAATGCTATTCATATGTTTCACAATCTAAACTGAAATATAAAAGATCTAATTGCTGGTATACTCTGTGTGTTGAGGGGGATGAAAATGAGAGACAGACAGAAAGAAATAGACAAAGACAGACATACACAGAGAGAAGAAAGTATATGTTATACAAATATTTTGATTATTTATTTGAACTTTTGACCCTTCTTGCCTTGCTTCTTAAAGAACTCCATTTAAAAAAACACCAATTTAAATAAATTGTAAAATTTTTATGTATTCATGTTATTCTAAGGACACATCCTGAACTCCTATCAATACTGATATATCAAACTAGGATCCCTCATAGGGAAAATTGTGAGTATCTCTCTCTCTGAATTTTCCTTCTGTTTCAAACACTGAAGGAAGCTGGTTTTGGTCCTGCCACCCTACCATCCTAGAAGATTAACTGATAATTTTTTACTGGGATCAATCCAGTAAAAATATCTATTGATAATCTCTGTTGAGTTTACATCAGTAGTTGAGCTTAGCATTGATCTTGGCATTAGACTCTATTTCAGAAACAAAAAAAAAATCAGTATCATATCATTCACCTAATGAACAGTATTCTAATGATTTACAAAACTATCCTTTGACACTGAGGCTATGCTACCAAATGCCAAAACAAATCTTTAACAGTTGATATGTGACTTTAGGACCATGTTTCCAAACAGCGTTGTTCATTAATGAGATAGTAGGTTATTTTCTAGACTTTAGTTCATTTGTGAAATATCTCATTTAATAATAAACTGACATTTAATAGATACTTGAAAATAATTTTCCCTCTTGAATACAGGAATATAGTATTTTTCTATAACTTAAGAAAAAGGCAGTACAAAATAGTTCTCAGAGATTGACTTAGAACTTAGATTGATTAAAGTTTAACTGTTCACTAGTGTGTGCCTTTCAGATTAACGATTTTACCATATAGTTCTAAATTCAAATTATAGGGTTTGAAATTATAATTTTAAATAGTAGTACAAAATATTTGTCCAAACATATGTTATATTATACAATATGAATATATAGGATTAAAATTGCTTTATTGTTCAATTTTTTCTTAATAAAAGATTGTTTCTAAAAGAGATTCAGTCCCCTGAGTTGTTTTAAGTAGATGTGTGTCTAGCTGGTAAAAGAATTCCATGTCTTTCTTGCTGCTAGATGCTTAAACTCTGATATAGATTGTGCTTTGACTGTTAGAACTATTCCAGGTGTATGTTCCTAAAAGGGGATAATCTCTGCCAATTCTTTATGCCTGCTTAAAATGTGGCCATGATACCTGATATTCTAGAAGCCATACTAAAATATGGGGTGGGCCATTGGGTGAGAAGAAGATAAAACTATGCCCTGAGGCCTAGTACCCAAGATACAGAAGCCAGAATTCCTGCTCTTATTACACTAGGGCCAGATCTCTTACCTGCCACAGGTGATGAGCGGCAAGGTGGGAGAAGGGTGTCTTGCCCTCACCCATGCTATCATACATGAGATAAGTGTTAGGGCCAACTCTGCTACACTTTTATCTTCAGGGCCTGCTCACCTTCATGAAACTCCTGTACTGCAGCAGTCTAGCTCAGAGTCAACTCTCTTACTCTCATGCCATCAGGTCCAGCCCCCTTCCCCCCCCCACACACACAATGCATACATGAGGATGGGGCCAGTTCTGCACAAACTTGAGATGTTAATATGTCTCCCAGGAATGAGTCAGCCCCGACCCAGAATGACTGTGTAGCTTTTGGTGGTGATAGACCACTACTTCTACAAGGCAACAGATCAAGAGACGGCCCCCAGTGGCAGCACAGGCTAAAACCTCACCATGTTCCAAGGGAATATCACCAGCTACTCACATCATACATACTAGTCTTCTGCTGTCCACTGGTTTCTAATCTTGCTTTTCTTCATTGTGCCTACATCCTTCTCTTTCTTTTTTTCTTCTATTTCTCTACCAGTTACTTGCTCCTCTTAGTGGTGCCTGGAGTCTCTCAGTGTCTGGGGTCATCTCAGGAGTGGTCTCAGGAGTGCTATGCCCTGCTAATGCATTATGACATGGGGCAGGGATCATCTGGGAGTCTGTTCTACTCATACCAGGCCTGTTTAGTGATGGCATGGGGGTCATCTTAGGCTAATCCCTTTGCCAGAACCTATGGCTGTGGTCTGATGGTTTTCTCAGGCTCACACCTCACCTAGGCTAAGTGACCCTTGCAAGGGTCATCTGTCTGTCTCAGGCTCACTCCTGCCCAGGGCCCATAGGTGTTGTTTTTCTTGTCTCTAGCTTACTCCCCTTCCTGGGTGTCCATCTAGGCCTAACTGATACCAGATTCTTGGTCATCTCAGGAGTTTTTTTTTTTCAGGGAATATTGAGCTGCTAATCATTCAGATGTTTATATGTCAGAACACTGAGAATAGACATAGCCTCTCTCCTCTCTGCTACCCACTGACATACATGTGACAACAGTAGTTACACCTACCATGCCTCTAGGGGCAGGCTAACCTAAAATACTTTAAAGGTTTATTTATTTTTGTATGTGTATGAGTGCTTTGCCTAAATTTATGTTTGTGCACTATAAATTATGTCTGATAATGGCAGAGGACAAAAAATGACATTAGATACCCTCATACTGGAGTCATGAGAGGTTAGCAGCCATCATATTAATTGTGGAGAATGAATCTGGCTCCTCTGCAGGAGAAACAAATGTTCATAACATCTGAGTCAATTGTCTAGCTTCTTAATGTACACAATTTTAACCAAAAATTTTCTTGGGCTTTTTAAAGGCTGTTTAATAAGTATTACAACTCACAAGCTTATTCTAGGTTTCTCATTGATGGAGTTAAACAATGAGTGCAATGAACTGTCATTACCAGAATATCTCTCAAATTAACATATGTAAGACCTGGGGAATCTGGGGTGGTGGGAGAAGGAGGAAGCAGTAAATCACTTATATACGATGCCCAAGCAGGACCTGAAACCTAAATTCCAAGAGGGTGAGTGAGTTCTTTGCTTTCATGGGTCTCTTCTTTGTGAAGCAAAGTATGTAAAGTAAAAAGAAGTGAAGTATTTTATCCATTACAGTGGTTGGAATAAAAATTGGAATGAATGGGTACCAGAAACCAGAGTACTCAAATATGTGGACACCAATTTGCAGAAACAGCGAGAACTTCAAAAGGTCAATCAGGAAAAATATTCAGAGGGCAGGATGAGAGAGGCTGCTCCAGAGAGGAAGACATCTGGTCTGCAACAGAAAAATGTTGATGTGAAAACAGAAAGAACAAGCAGAAAACACCTGGAAATGGAGATGGTGGCAGTATCACTGAGATACCTCAGCCACATAGGAAGAAGAGAGCCTGGGTAGATCTTACTGCTGAAAATGAAGAAATATTCATGAACAGAGTTGAAGTTAAAGTGAAGATTCCTGAAGAGCTGGAACCATGGCTTGTGGATGACTGGGGCTTGATAGTCAGACAAAAGCAGATTTTTAAAAATCTTCCTGCCAAGAAGAATGTGAGTTCTATTTTGGAGGATTATTCAAATTATATGAAGACTAGAGGAAATACAGATAATTAGAAATATGCTGATAATAAGGTTGTGGCAGGAATAAAGGAGTACTACAATGTAATGCTGGGCACTCCGCTATTCTACAAATTTGAGACCACACAGTATTCTGAAATTCTCGCCATTCACCCGTATGCACCCATGTCCCAGGTGTATGGAGAACCACATTTGCTATTTGCTGAGATTAGTCATTTGAATTGGAGCGATGTTGGCCTCTACACCTCTAGATGAGAAAATCCTTGATTTATTACTGAACTATCTACATGACTTCCTCAAGTACCTAGAGAAGAATTCTGCAACTTTGTTCAGTGCCAATGATTATGAGTACCCTATGAAAACTGTGTAAGGGGTGTGCTCTCTTTCACTTGTGCTTGGGTCTCTGAAAACAGTTTGTTTCTTAGTCCATCCCTTGTGCAAATGAGGTACTTTGAAGACCTTTAGTGTATAACAGAGTTAACGTTTGCTTTTTAACAGAGAAAATAAAAGGAGTGGCTGCTCTTTTTTCTTTCTTTTTTTCATTTCAAAGTTTCTGCCAGTGTATCAGTGATGGACAACAGAGACATGCCCTAGAGTGTTTTATTATCTAGTTGACAAAGCTGCTTTTGAATGCTGGTAGTTCTGTTCCTCTGACACTACACACTTCTGTAATATGTGTTAATGCTCTGATTCCTAATGTTAAACATTCACTTCAGGATATATAACTGAACACCCATTCTTCTGTGCTCTCTCTTTTTTTTAATGGTGTTTAAAGTGCCCATCCTCTACAAGTCATCCATGTTGTTCCTTATGAATTTTATCTTTGTTCAATTGTTAAAGAATGGTGGATTGTTTTAATGCTTTTTGTATTTGTCTTTGATGCACATTTTAACATGATAGATGAAAGGCATCATGTAGCTACAGTTTTATGGAGAAGTCCATCTTGTAGGAGATGTTTTTCATATCTTCAATATTTTTTTAAATTAAAAAGAGAACTAGGATGTTTATGAAAATACAAAGAAATAATTGGTCTTCACTGTATGGTATTTATGCTTTGAGAGTGGAACAATGATACTGGCAAATGCTACTACCCAGTCTGTGTATCAACCACAGTGTACAAAATCTCCTTGTTGTCATACCACCTCAGTCAGTGTTAAAGAAGGGATTTTTACTTAAAATGTATTTGTCAGGTTTTTCTGTTATTACTTTGTGATTGTAGGAGTTTCAGCCATTGAAACCTTGTAGTGAGTAAGGAAAATATATTATCTTTCCTTCTCTTTAAATAAAACTGTCACACACAGACTCTGATACCACAATGATGCTGGGATGCACAGAGCCACACCTGGTGTTTCCACTAGTCATTGAATTGTTCACACTCCTCCACCACTACTTTACAAAAACTCACAATTTTTCCAGTTACCAGAGCCACCTATCCCCTGCTGCCTCCCATCTATTTTTCTTTGTCTCTCACTCTTTTGAATTTTTCTTTCCATTCCATGTTTCTTTTTCCATCTCACACCTCTTTTGTCATCTCCCTCCATACCACACAGTGAGGTTAGACCCCAAATGGTCCATCAAAGCAGACATGAAAATATGCTGTTCCACAAACAAGTATTAGATGTTCGAAGAAAACGTGTTATTTATTGTACTTGTGCTCTTTTAACTATCAAATAAGTGAAACTGAGCTAATATGCTTATGATTCTTTTCATGAAATTACTAATGAAGTGACTTGTTGGTAATTTTGTAGGTTTTATTATGCTATTTAATCATCTCAGTAACATTTAGGAATTCATTTATGCTACTGTAGCAGAACTGAGTACAGAACTGAGGAAAGTACATGTGTTTTCCATAGTATTTTATTCATGTTAAACTGAGATAAACATTGCCAGTGTATTGTTGAGATGAGAACATTTAGTATGAGACTTATCTTCAGCAGATTTCTAAAAACATAATGTAATGTTTTTAATATAGACATGAATAGTGCAATAATGTTTAGATAACTCAATTTTTAAAGAATGAAATTCTTTGTCATTTTTTAATCAACTAATGAAGTCCATAAGAATGTCTTAATATGCAGGCTTTCAGAGCAATATGGCCTAAACTCAGTAGCTTAAAAATCCATAAATTAAATAGGGAGAGTCACTGTCAGGACACCAGAAGTCCAGGTACCTTTGTTTCCTAGACAATAACTGCCTGCTCTGTCTTTACATAATAAAAAATGAATCAAGTGCTGTAATGTTATTTGATATGAATATCTATTTGGTTGTTGTTATTTCATAAGGGGAAATATAAAGTCACCCATTTCTGTTAGTTGGAGAGATCAACAAATTATAAAATAAAGCTGTGCTATACATAAGAAAAACTACATAAGTTGATGATAGTGACCTATACATAAGTGGCAAAAGCTAAATAATTTCTAGAAAATAGAAACAATCATCACTTTTTCAGTATTTGTTCCCATTATTAAAAGAGAATTTCAGAAGAATAAAAGAGAAAGGAGGTGTAAATACATCTGTCAGAGAAATTCTAAACCCCCCTTTAGGTGGTCATTATTAAGAAAAATGATAGAAAATTTAAATAAGATATGCAGCTGATAAATCTTGACATTCTGAACTACACTGCTGTTTGTTCTCAAACAGAAGACAGGTTTCTAAGAGCAGATATTTATTATTCTGATAATAGCAACAAGTATTGTATAAAGAGGTATTGCTGTGATATACCCGAAAACTGTAAGTGCTAATGTGCATGATTCAAAGCGAACACACAAACAAACAAAAAAACAAAAACCAATCAAACAGACAAACAAAAATGACTTTTTGAAAAAGTTATCTTCAGTTTGGATAGTAATCATAATATCTAACAAATTTTCATATGTGGTCTATAAACAAATTCATTCCTTCTGATCTTTCTGAAATTAGCTAGTAATATTTCTTTAAGTTTTGAATAGTTTTGTTTTCTTTCTTTTTTCTTCTGCCAGTATGAAGAATTCTGAAAGTATAAAGTCTTCTGGCATTGGTCTTAGTGGTTTTGCCAGATTTACTAGTATTAATATTAATATTTAGAAAATATTCCCCACACCTAGGAAATGAGAGTGGTTAATAATTGTAGTTCACTTAACAAGCACATTGGACAGAGTCTATTGATTTGCTTTTGCAAAGTTAGTCTTAAGATAAACTTTTTGGATCAGGGCCAAGATTCAGAACAGAGACTAAATAAAACTACCAACCTGATCCTCTTGTATTTCTTTTCAAACTAGAAATGCAAGTATTGCACTAAAAAATAAATCTAAGAAAGTTGAAGTAGTCTTTTAATTACTAGACTTTTAAGAAAAATTTTCTATTTGGACCTAATTGTTCTCCCAGATCTTTGGAGAGCTTAGAGCAAGGAATACATACATACATATACAAATACACAACAGAAATATCAAAATATTTTAGGCTATAAATCTAGTCAATACACTTATTAAATGAGATGTATTGTATTGAGAGAGGTTGAGAGGTTCTAACTCTAAGACTACTACTCAAAAAAATTACAATGCTGTAAATGTCAGTGCCATATTGAATTGTGCCTCTGCTCTTGTTCCTGGATTGTATAATCTTCTATGTTTCTGGTTTTGTCTGTACTCTGGTAAGCTTTTTTGATAGACATACATACCAACCTAGATATTGAAGCTCTGTCTCTAACTTCCATCCATACTCAACTACTCAGCTACTCCTTAGCCACCACTAGACCAAGAGTTGACCACAGTGTTTGGTGTAGCTCTCATTTGCATCATTCTCTCATTCCTCTGGCCTGAGACTAGACTCAGAGAAGGGTCTTATACAGACTAAGTTTAACACTGTTTAGGGAATTGGGGAATTCCAATATTCAACACATGATAAATGGTGTCAAGCTGCAACGATGTGTTCTATTAGACTCAATGATTCTTTTATTATAATAATGAATACTATTGTTATTATTATTAATTGAAAATTGATTTTCCTGATAAATGTGCGGTTGGTAAAAACCTTTTCCTATTCTGTAGAATGACATTTTATCCTACTAATGGGTTCCTTTACATTACGGAAGCTTTTTAGTTTCATGAGGACCCATTTAATAAATGTTCATCTTAGTGCCTGAGATATAGATGTTCTGTTCAGGAAGTAGTCTTCTGTGTCAATGCATTTAAGGTTACTTGCCACTTTCTCTTCTACCACGTTGAGTTTATCTGGTTTTATGTGTAGGTCTTTGATTCACTTGGACTCGAGATTTCTTTTTTCACAGCAAGAGATATGGGTCTATTTTCATTCTATTACATTCCAATGCCAAGGCCTGCCATGCAGAAGGAATGGTATAACATATCTCTCACCTCTATAGCATAAATATCAGGATGTGGGCCTCCAGGAGTGTTGACGATTACTAACATTGAGACTTCTTTGTATAATATACATATCTTTATTTTCTTCCTTCAGTGAATGCTCTCTCTATTAAGGTTAATGACTCTATGCTGATTAGAAACAGCATGAGTCTGAGAAATGAGAATGTATTCTTTAGAAAAATTATAAATGCTATGACCTTCAGGACAGCCCTTAAGGAAAGAATGCTGAAAACATGAGAGTTCAAAAATGTATAATTCTTCAACTATGCAAACTATAAGGTAGCAATATGAATTGTATGAGGGGTTTCATGGACCTAAGAGAGCAAAGGCAGCTTTACTAATGAGCCAACTTGTTTGAAAGATACAAAAGCAGGCACATTTCTGAGTTCAAGGTCAACCTGGGACAGATCAAATTTAGTTCAAGGCATAGTAAGAATGGTAATCTCAGAGCCAGATCCTATCCAGCTAGCTTATTGTATGTGCTTAAAAGTCAGGTAGATTCCTGAGTTCGACCTGGTACAGAGTGAGTTTAGGTCTGGAAGTGATGAGAATGGTAATATTAGGCTATGATCTTCCCAGGCAAACATACTGTTTGTGCTTACAAAGGCAGGCAAGTATGTGAGTTCATCTTCTCTCTCTTTTTTTTTAAAGTGCTTGCTGTCTCTTTCTAAGTATCAAGGGGCTAAGGTCAAAAACACTGATTTATGGATTAATCAAAAAGAAACCTAGGACAATTTAATTGATATGCAAATAAAAGACAGGGCTCTGGTCTGAAAGAGTTGAGCTATCTACACAGCTGTTTGTAGAGCCAACTCAAAGCAGAACACACAGCTGTCAGCCTGTACCCACAACTGACATGGAGTTACTCTTTCACTGTTTCCAAACACTCTTTCCTCAGAAACTGCTTTCCAAGCCTATGCTGGTCCTTGGCAGCCAATGTCCAGTTAGACTAGCAGTGTTTGTTGAAGATGTTCTCTCTTTTACATTGTATAATTTTAGCTTCTTTGAAAACACTTAAGTGTCCACAGGTATGTGGATTTATATCTGCATCTTCTGTTTAATTCCATTGATTAACCTGTCTGTTTTTATGCCAATACTGGTAGATTTTATTACTATTTTTCTGTAGTACAGTTTGAAATCAGTAGTGGAACAGAAGGCTAATTTCCAAAGTGTATAAAGAAGCCAAGAAACATCAACAAACCAAATAATCCAATTTTAGTATAAGGTAAAAATTTTAATAGAGATTTCTCAACAGAGGAATCTAAAATGGTTAAGAAGCACTTAAAGTCCTTAGCCATCAGGGAAATGTAGATCAAAATGAATTTGAGATTCTATCTTTATATCTGTCAGAATATCTAAGATCAAAAATCAAGTGACAGCTCATGCTGATGGGGAGGTAGACAAGAGGAATATTTCTCATTTGCTGATGGGAATGGAAACTTGAACAAACCTTTTTAGAAATCAATACGGCAATTTCTCAGAAAATTAAGAATCTAATTACCCCAAGACCTATCTATACAACTCCTGGGTCTATATTCAAAGAATGTTTCACCATACCCCAACGGCATTTAATTTTGGCAATCTGTTCTAATCTCCTGGCTCATTCTCTTTCTTGTTCTATCTTCACTTGTATCTAGTTTGTTCTCTCTGCAACTTGTTTCCATAAAACTATCCTGGTAAAACTGTCATACACATATGCGACACACCACCCCATTCTCTCCCTTGCTGCTCTTAAATAGCCTGTGCTGTTCTTATGTCAATTAAACATATCCTATCTCTGACACATTTTGTCAAGTGTTTCTCTGATTGATTACTTTGTCTGCCCCTCAATTAGATATCACTTTCAAACATGGTTGCTATCTTCCACAAAATAACTTGACCTTCACTGTGAGAGATTAAAGGTGTATATTCAGTGTGTGTCTATATTCCAGAGAGATTATAGTGTAACCCAGAGCACCTCTCCATTTCTGCCATATCATATAGACCTAGAAGGTCATTAGATATAATCCCTTTCCAGAGCAGCCATGTTACTGTGCCAGGCCATGGAAGGGTATCTTGGTTCTTGGGTTGGCATGGTGTGCCCTTCCCCCAGCTGTGAGCAGGCCTGAGACCTTGTTTACCACAATAGACCGAATAATAGGACCTAGGTGGAAGTAGTCACCTTGGTTGCATGTCAATAGACACCTAGGTGGAGTCACCCACCTTGGTTGCACGTACATCCTGCTACAGGAACTTGAAAGAAGAACTGCCCCTGGGCTTGCCTTGAGACATCTCTGGCCATGACCCATGACCAAAAACGGATTATCCCACCCAACACTCCCAGCTGAAACTAGGAAGGGTTCGGGCACAGTCTTCCCCTTTAAATTGAGCCTTGATCAGAGAACTTTGTCTTGGCTTCATCTCTTCTTGCCCTCTGTCCTCCTTTCATTCCCATCCCTCTTTTCAGGTGAACCCATTCAACTCGTGGCCACAGGCAGCTACAGCATGGGCCTCGAACCCTGAGACGTCAGGTGTTCAGCCATGCCCCCAGAAGCCAGGGCCCTGACAAGAGGTCTAATCTCCAGTCTAATCTCCATTTAACCTGCACTATCAGTCAGTAAGACACAGTTAGAGGGCATGACTAACAGGCCTCTGCCTGGAGAGATTTACATATTAATGAGTTATCTAGAGGCCAGGGGTGGGGGGCATAGCTAATTAAGTTATCCCTTCCCAGTCCCTCCTCTTTCTCACTCCCTATATAAGTGAGCTCTCCCTAGGATTGGAGGGAGGGAACACACGCACATCCAGATCCAACTATCATGCCACGAACAATAAAACTTTGATCTCTTGGACTCCATGTGTCTTCTGGGGCCTGCCAGCTGCCAAGCTTCCAGCTTTTGAAACATCAGACTTTCTCCACTATGTGGGACCCGCCTGAGACCTGCCCATGGGAAAGACTCTGGGAGTCTGCTGCTGCCCACCCCCATGGGCCACCTCCGCTGTGGTCCTGGGATACTGCCACATGGGCCCAGGAAGGATGCTGTGTGGGCCCTGGGTTGCCCTGTGTGTGCATTTTTCCCACATTACTGGATAAAAATTCTTCTACAATTTAAAAATGAGTACTTACAATGTTTGTCTTATTGGGTCTGAGTTACCTAACCCAGAATTATTTTTCCTAGTTTCATCCATTAGCATAATTTCATGATGTTATTTTTTTTAATAGTTAAGAACATTTTCATGTAACAATTACCTTTTCTTTTTTACCCACTCTTTGGTTGAAGGATATCTATGTTCTTTCCAGTTTATGGCTATTAAGAATAAAGCTGCTATATTATCAAGCTACAATATAGCTTTAGATTTTTATACACTATAGATTTTATAATGATATACGATATAAATATCAAAAGGTTCCTGGTCTCTTTATGATATACTTACAGAGTAGTAGGCTTTATTTTGATGCTCAAAGTGCTTTAACTCAATATCATACATTTTTCATTGTTTTTTTTTATTTTATTTACATTTCAAATGTTGTCCCCTTTCCTGGTCTCCAGTCTCCCGTCTGCAAACCCATTATCCCATCCTCTCTAACCTTTGCCTCTTAGAGGGTGCTTCTCACTCACCCACCCACTCCTGCCTCACTGATCTAGAAACCCCATACACTGGGGCATCAAGTTTCCACAGAACCAAGGGCCTCCCTTTCCACTATTGCCAAATAAGGCAGTCAGTCCTCTGCTACATGTGTAGCTGGAGCTATGGACCCATCCATGTATATTCTTTGGTTGGTGGTTAAGTCCCTGGGAACTCTGGGGGGTCTGGCTGGTTGATTTTCATGTTCTTCCTGTGGGGTTGCTGTACCCTTCACTTCTTTTGGAGCCCCTGGGATCATTCTAATGGTTGGCTGTGAATATCTGCATCTGTATTACTCAGGTGCTGACAGAGCCTCTCCGAGGACAGCTGTACCAGGCTTCTGTCAGCAAGCACTTCTTGGCATCAGGAGTAGTGTCTGGATTTGCTGTCTGCAGATGGAATGGTTCACAAGATGGTTCTCTAGATAGCCTTTCCTACAATCTCTACTCCAGTTTTTTGTCCTTGCATTTCCTGTTGACAGTGTAGAGGGAAAAGTTATGGATACTGGGTATATAGAATCCTTTTTAGACATAAAATATTCTTTAGGCTTTCTTTACAAAGACATGGAGGCATGAAGCAGGTTGGAAATGTGGACAGACTGGATAGAATGCAATTTAGCCAGGTGTAACCAAGCTGAGAACCATAGTGACAGGGCAAGGCCGAAGTAACAGGGCAGGACCACATTCTTGGGAAAGATAAACGTACAGAGAGTTTTCACCTGATCCTGACTCACGTAGGTTGGGTTCCTTTGGAATGTTCCACTATTTTTATGTTATACCACCCTAGCAACCCCCTCACCCCCTTCCCATTCCTTGGTTTGTGGTTTTTCCCTATAAAAACTCCTTTCAAACTGGCTGTCGGGGTCAATTCAGCTCCTGCGTGGGCATACGAAGTGACCGGCAGCTAGTTGTCACACCCTAATAAATAACCTCGCAATTGCTCCAGTACATGGTGTCTCGAGCAGATTACTGGGTGGTCGCGACTTTCTGAGACTTGAGAGAGGGTCTCCCCTCTGCAGAGGTCTTCAACAGGAACAATTCTGGGTTAAAAGTTTTGAGATAGATGGGTGGTCCCATCCCTCATCTGGAGGCCATGCCTAGCTACTGGAAGTGGACTGTACAGGATGTGCCTCCCCTTTGTTGTGTATTTTAGCTAATGTCATCCCAGTTGGGTCTCTAGCTTCCTTGGTGTCTCGTATTTTCTAATGGTTCCCTCCACCCTCCACTGCTACATATTTCTATTAATTTTCTTGACTTCTCTCCTGTCTCTTCCCATTCCTGATCCTGCCCCTATTTGTTCCCCTCCTCTTCATTCTACCTCCCAGGTCTCTCCCTCCCTGTGTCTCCTGTGATTATTTTGTTCCCCTTTCTAAGTAGGACTGAAACATCCATACTTTAGTCTTTTTTCTTGTAAAGCTTCATATGGTCTTTGAGTTGTATTGTGGGTATGCTGAGCTTTTGGGCTAATATTCACTTATTATCAGTGAGCATCTTTTGGGAATATGGCCAGTAGTGGTATAGCTATGTCGTCAGGTAGAACTATTTACATTTTTTTCTGAGGAATTGTCAGATTGTTTTCCATAGTGCTTATACCAGCTTGAATCCCACCAGCAGTGGAGGAGTATTCTTTTCTCCACATCCTCACAAGCATCTACTGTCACCTGTGTTTTGGGATCTTAGCCATTCTGATTGGTATGAGGTGGAATCTCAGGGTCATTTTGATTTGCATTTGCCTGATGCATAAGAATGTTTAACATTTCTTTAGGTGCTACTCAACAGATTCTGAAGAGAAACTTTGGAACACCTGCCCCCCCACCCCCAAGGGAGAGGCTAATTAACAGTCCTGCACAGCTGAGGAACTTTAGACACTGGCCAGATGAGAGAGGGTGATTAACATTCCTCAGGACACAAAGGAGGGAACCCAGCATCTGGGGAAGACCCAGAGCAGGTAGACAAGTTCTGCACGATGGACCAACTCTTGCCACCTATAGACAAGGGAGGTCCTTGCTGCCTCATTCCCTAAAGACCGATCAGTTTAAAATTCAGTGTTCTGCCAATCACACTGTGCCTAATGGCTGCTACTCTTAGAGACTGTATAAATGTCAACTGAACAAGCTGTGCAGGGTTGCCTCTCCTTTTGGAAGAATTCTTGGGGTCGCTAATGTATATTATCATATCATCTGCAAATAGTGATATCTTGACTTCTTCCTTTCCAGTTTGTATCACTTTGACCTCCTTTTGTTGTGTTATTGATCTAGATAGAACTTCCAGTGCTATGCTGAATAAATAGGAAAAGATTGGGCAGCCTTGTCTTGTCCCTGATTTTATTGGAATTGCTTCAAGTTTCTCTCCATTTAATTTAGTGTTGGCTACTGGTTTGCTGTATACTGCTTTTATTATGTTTAGGTATGTGTCTTTAATTCCTGATCTCTTCAATACTTTTAACATGGAAGGGTGTTGTTGTATTTTATCAAAAGCTTTTACAGGATCTAATGAGACGATCATGTGGTTTTTCTTTCTTTGAGATTGTTTATATAGTGGATTACATTGATGGATTTTAGTATATTGAAAAATCATAATTTTTAAGGGTCAAAGAGTTCTAGTCTCATAAAAGCTGCTAGAATTAAAAGATACCAGCTGATAGTAGCCTTGTAAATAATCATATCTTTTAATATGTTCAGAAATATATTTTATATCATACAAGAAACTGATGTAATTGTGTTCCAGTCTATGCACCAGATGCTATTTGAAGGGGAAGTTTGGAACAGTTGTCCCCCCTCCCCCATGGGAGATGCTAATTAACATTCCTAGGTCAGAGAACATTTGCTAGATTAACAGTCAGAGAAGGAAGGGAGAAGCAGATTAATATTCCTCAAACCACATGGAAGGGAACCACCTGCAGGTGGGGAAGGCCAGAGCATGTAGACACATTCCACAGGATGGACCAACCCATGCCACCTACAGACAAGGGAGGTCCTTGCCACCTCATTTCCTAGAGACCAATCAGTTTAAAATGTCACACTGTTCTGCCAACCACATTTTGCCTAATGGCTGCTGCCCTAAGGACTGTATAAAAGCTCACTGAATGAGCAACACAGGATCACCTCTCCTTTTGGGATGCAGGATGGCCCCAGCATGCTGGAACATTAAAAATTCCTCTAGCATTTTGCAGCACTGTCTCATCTCAGCATAGTTCTCTCAGGGGGTCTCTGGTAAACTAAGGCTCTGCTTGCTAGAGTCTTACACTGTCAGTGGAGAACTGCCAGAAGGAGTTGCACTCTCCAAGGAGGAGAGGGGAGTTAAATTGAGGCAGCTGCTGTTCTTGTGAGACACTGTTACTATGTGGTGGACAGGCTGGCTACAAGAACAGGGTGAGGGAAGAGCAATTGCTACTGCTGCTCCAAAGTTGCTGCTGTGCAAAGCCAACGTGGGGTGGGAGTGCTGGGCTAGCAGGCAAAGTGCAGGATCGAGGAACTAAGGTCAGGGCCACCAAGCAGGAAATGACTACTCTGATCCTGGACCTGAGCAGCTTTTACTGGTAAAAGCTTCAGGAGAGAGCCCTCTTCTCCATGAAGTGTTATAGTGCCCCGGCCCGGGGGGATTCAACGGGACCTTAGGGAATTGGACAAAAGAATGAAGGGACAAGAGACACAAGGAATGAGAGCAAGTTTGGGGTTCTGATCAAGCTCTGAAACTTTAATTTTGGGTGCAGGTTATAAAGACACAGCAAACCAGGAAGTTTGGATGAGGGTCATTGCTTAGGGCTATCCTAATATTGAATCCTTATTGCCCCAGATCATCCTATTGTCATATCCTTATTGCCCTAGACCATCCCACTGTCATAACTGGCTCCCAGGAAATGCCAGACATTCTTTAATTTCCTGGGACCTGAGACATCCTTTCTTAATCTTGTACTCACTAGGTTTTCTAGAACAGCAGGTAACTTCCTAGGTTCTCGTAGGACAGCAGGTAGTTTCCTGGGTTTGGCTCCCGACATTATAGCTTTTATATAACACCACAGACGCTCTCAGATGATCCATGATGGAATAATTTTCACAACTGTATTCCTGCTAGATAAAACCTTATATACATTTAGGGGTGGGTTGGGATCAGACAGTAGATGCTTTCTATTGGCTTGGTCTGAGATGTTATGGATGTGTCATCTGCATGAGGAGGGGCTTGGGTCATGCCCACTATGTAACTAATCCTCTCCATGGAGTGCTGTAGTCACATGCCAAGAGCCTGGTCAAAAACAGGTGAAGCTCCTATCATCCTCTCAAAGGTTCTAGGGCTTTCAATCTACTCAGTCTTTCCTGGCACAGTCCACTCTCCCACAAGTTCTCCTTTTCTTTTTTATAAAAGAGAGGTGCCATCAGAATAACTGTCTCCTATTTTGGGAACAGTATGATATTGAACTAAGACCTGATTATTAGTGATCTTTGTAATGCTACTCATCTGTTGCTTTAGAAATTGGATGAGGCAGGGTGCCAAAAGAAACAAGGATCTATTGGCTATTATGGGGCCAAGTAAGGGGAAAAGCCAAGCTACCAAGTGGTTAGAGTACCAAGGGGTATGGGTGTTGGGTGCATAGCATGCCCAGAGGTTCCCCCGGAGATCTTTCAGTATTTGTACAACTTGTCCTCCCAGTCTAGATTTATTGATATTAAAAGCTACATTAGTCACCCAGTAAAATGCAAGTCTTTCCATGTTCAGTAGTCACTAAGTCCAGAGCCCTCTGGTTCTAGAGAGCAACTTCTGCTAAGGAGATTATCTGGCATTGAAGGAACTCAAGGCTATCTGCAGTGGAAGCTATTGCCTGGTCAAGCTTATCGTGGTAGGCACTGGTCAGATACTATGTTTGTATTAGAGCCACTCCAGCAGTTCTTGTCACACTCAATGAGACAGCAAGGGCCAGTCCCATGAGCAAAATATGAAGATCTATCTCCTCTTTTTTTAGCTTCCATCTGTAAGGACCCCCAAAGAGGACCCCTGACTCAAGTCCCGATCAACGCGCACCCAAGGAGACACGAGAGACTGACTTGATGCAAATGGCAAAAGGCAGTTTACTAACGAGGGCCCTTGGATCAAAACTCATCCCCCGCAGGGGAGAAAATTGACGAAGACCCCAGAAAGTTTGGGGCTTTTGTAGGGAACAGTGTAAGGGGGGAAGGGGAAAGCGGGAAATTCTGACACGGTTACATATAATTGGATATTTCAAACATCAGCACTTTGCGTAAGCAATCATTTTGACAGGCTGGATGGTCCACTATTTTTGACCATGAAACCTCAGACCTTCTAGGATAAACACCAGGTGGCCCATTACTCACTTGGGCATGTTTAGACTGGTCAAGATATGTCTTTGGTTGTTTCTACATTTTTGGTCACTTTGTCCCTAGAGGGTCTTGATATTTTTATTATGGCTATTTTCATCAAGTTGTTGGTGGTCTCTGCTGAGTTGTTTTAATTTTTATTCTCACACATCCATCGGCAAGGTGAGTGTCTTAATTAGGGTTTTACTACTATGAAGAGATATCATGACCAAGGCAACTCTTTTTTGTTTGTTTGTTTGATTGTTTCTTTTTTTTTTTTTTTTTGGTATTTCGAGACAGGGTTTCTCTGTGTAGCCCTGGCTGTCCTGGAACTCACTCTGTACACCAGGCCAGCCTCAAACTCAGAAATCCACCTGTCTCTGCTTCCCAAGTGCTGGGATTAAAGGTGTGGGCCACCACAGCCCAGCCCAAGGCAACTCTTGTAAGGACAACATTTAATTGGGACTGGCTTACAGGTTCAGCGGTTCAGTCCATTATCATCAAGCATGGTGCAGGAGGAGCTGAGCATTCTACATCTTCATCTGAAGGCTGCTAGCAAAATATTGCCTTCTAGGCAGCTAGGATGAGGGTCTTACAGCCCATACCCACAGTGACACACTTACTCCAACAGGGTACACCTTCTAATAGTACCACTCCCTGTGTGGAGCATATACAGACCATCAAAATGAGTTCTTGGGGTTCACAGAGATAAGCCTGGAGAATGATTATCATGAGGTTGCAGGATCTTTGGATAGGGTGGGGGGGTGGTTAATACAAGAACCTGTAGTTCCTTTGCATCAGAGGAGAGCAGGAGGGTTAACACATACTGATTTGGTGATAGTGATGTCACAAGCACATGTAAGATGGGGTTTCTAGGAGGATTCTACTAAGGCTAAAAGGGAAGGGTGTAGGTCAAAGGGAGAAATGTCCTGTGTTTTCCTTGTGAACAAGGATCCATGGAGTTTATGTTAATGGGAAAAGCTGCTAATAGTGGTCAGGAGAGAGAAGCACAGAAAAAGCATTGGGAGGAGTTGGGATGTGTGGTTAAGGGAAGGAGGTTGGATGTATATTGGATGTACTGTAGCCAGGAAAGGGTCATTGGTGATCCTTCTTAGATTGATTTTCCTCTTGAAGAATATTAACATGTGTATAGACTGATTTGGAAAGTGGAACAAGCTCATGGGAGACACGTGGGTGAGCTATGGGATTTTTGGCATATTCATTAGGGTAGAGTTTACCCATGATTCCAGTTCATCAATGTTCATCCTATGGATTATTAATGGAAAGCTGAAAATGAGTTTTAAAGTTGGTGAGCATGGTGCTGCCATGACTGGTGGACTCAATTATGTAGCTCCAATATCTGCAACCTCCATATGAAGAGACCTCCTGGAGACATTCACCTATGTTGATGCAATTATTTAAATCTGCTGCTGGTCATGCCAACTATCTAAGCTGTGGTGGCTCTTCCTTGCTCAGCCTCCATGTTCCATGGCCAGAGGCCATGTGCTCACAGTAGCTAGAAACAGCCAGCCAGAAACACCAGCCCTGTCACCCATGAGATGCCAATGTGGGAGATGGCTGTGCCAATCTTCCATGCTGTCTCTGCAAGGCTGGGCAGTGCCTAGACCATCCCATTATCCACGTGGACAGGGTAAGAAAATGAGACTTTAATGCTTAAATATTATTCAAGGGTTTATATGTTTAGTAATGATCAATAACAAGATGCCCGCACAATTAGAGGTGTTTCCCAATTAGCTAACCTAAATATAAGTTGTTACCTGGGACTGCTCTCCATACCTGTGTGACTCTTCATCCTCCTACCTCTCTGATCTCTCTACCTCCTCCTTGTTCCTCCTCTTCCTTTTCCTCTCCTTAATCCTCCCACCTTAGCTTCTCCTACACACCTATTTTTCAATTATGAAAGCCGAGGAAAGGACTTGGGGAAGTGGAGATGGAATCCCGGTATAGAGGGATCTCAGTTCTGATCTGACATCCTTCAACTGAGTAATCCTGGGTTCCTATGACTTTGTGTGTCTGTTGTATGTTTCCCTAGTAAAGAATCTCCAGTGGTAGGTGTTGGGAAGGCTAGGGAAAGACTAGGCAGTAGCAGAGTTAGTATGAAGAATGACAAAAACATCGATAAGTGACTCGACAGGCGGGTCCTAGTTATTCGTGGGGGAGAGGAGGACTGCAACCTGAAAGAAGAAGGGGCAAGAGGGGGAAAGGACTCAAGCAAACAGTTGCTTGTCAAGAGTCATGTATTTGAACATGAAATGCTTTTTTATAGCATGCTTTACAAGGGGAGGGGGTAAGAGGGGCCAGGTGGTGGAAAAGTACAGAATCTTCTCGGCCTGTGCCTTGAAACATGTCATGGTCCATACGGTACACTGCCTTGAATTATGATCCACCTGCTATTCTTCAAAAGATATTGTACACTGCTTGAATTATGGTCTCCCTGCTATACACTGCTTGCCAAGCAGGATCTTGTAGTTGCCAAGCTGCAGGGGACATTGTGCAGGTGGGGAAAGGTAGGGGGTGAGGGTAAGGGCGAGGGTCCTGGCTTCTGGCAGATAAGAATAGAGGAGAGGGGGATTGTGGAGGGCACATGGCCTGGATAGTAGTTACCAGGTCATGGAGATCCTTCCAGGAGATCTTGCTGTCCCTCTGGTTGTGGTGTTTCCTCTGCTTCCTCCTGCTCCACTCCTTGATCTGCCAGCAAGAGGTGGGCCACTTTCTTGTTTGGTGGGGTGGCGTTGGACATTTCTGACAGAAACACAGATAGGCTTAGGCTGGTCCTGTGGAGAAGCACAAACTAAATACCTCCCAGGTGAGAAGAAGTTCTGGTCTCTTCCAAGTTCCATCCAAAGCATCATGCCATCATACTAGGATTGGGAGTAGTGGGAGTAATTTTGCTGTGTGGCAATGGAAGGAGATAGGAGGGTGATTGGAATATTTATACATGTTAAATATGTTTAGTGTGCTAAGAATTATCATTAATTGTACATTAGGGGGTAAGTGGATGTCTTTTGTTTTAGAAGTTGAGCATTTAGTGTTTGAGGTGTTCTTTCTATTATTTCTTGGTCCTGAGGATTGTTGGGAATCCTTGTATAGTGGGTAATTTCCCATTATGTGTAGAAGGTTTTGAATTGAGAGCAAGTGAAGGCAGAGCCATTTTCAGTTTTTATCTGTTGAGGAATGCCAATGATGGCAAAGTGGAGAGCATATGCTGAATTAACCTTTTTGAGTTTTCACTTGTTTGGGTGTAGCCCACATAAAATATGTGTATGTATCTATGGTAACAAAAACGTACTTCTATTTACGAAATTGGGGAATATGGGTGACATCAATTTGCCATAAGGCATTGGACTTGAAGCCTCCAGGATTGGCACCCATTGTTTTTAAAGCTGAGATGGTAACAAGGGATGCACAAGAAGAACTGTTTTTTATTATCCTTAGGAGCTGAGTAAGAGTTACGTAGGAGAAGGAGACAAGAAGCACCTTTATATTTGTGTGTGTACACTGCAAATCAAATTGGTCTACCTACTCAGGGAAGCTATGAATGTTCCTGTTGAGGCTTGGTCAGTGAATGCATTTTCCTCAGATATAGGACCTGGCAGAGGACTGTGAGATCTGACATCCTGAATAGGGGAGGCTCTTTCCTGTCAAAGAATGGAAACCTGTATGAGTAGAGAGGAAAGTAGGTTGGTATCTAGTTTGATAAAGGATCTTGACAGCCAAAAGAGTAAATTTACAGCATATAAACTGTCTGAAAAGAGGTTAAGGTAGTTGCTGATTTCTTTTAGACTACATAGATAGCATATAAATTCTTTATATTGGGTGAAGTGATCAGAGAATAGAGGGTTCATTTTCAGGGAAATAATATATTATTTCTGTAGCCCCACTCTTTCTCCCATTGGCAAATATTGAGGGGGGTCTCCAACTATAGACTGTTTTAAAAACAGTTTAGTTGGCAGCCATCACAACAGAGGGAAGATAGAGACCCATTCCTTTTTTTAAATCAGGATAATGGTCTTTAATTTGTCCTGAGATTCCTATTAAGTTGATAGCAAAGCAGGAATAATATTTGATCAGCCACTGAATATCAGAGAGAGATAAGGGGGTAAGAAGAATGTCAGGTTCTTTTTCTAGGGTTTGTATGGCTCTATTGTTGCCATTTTTAATCATGCTAGTGAGTGTATCCACCTCATTGAAAATTCAGGGTGTACCACCCTTTGGGAGTAGAGCCATTCCAAGTCCCCCTGAAGTTCATATAGGGCTTCCATGAGTTTACGGGAGAAATTATAGGTAAGGAGCTATATGGGTATTGTTGGGTTATACTCAGAAAGAGCCATATCTTTTAGGGCTGGGTTAATGAAATTTAGAGATTGGGTTGCTTTAGGGGATAGTGTTCTTATGGAAAAGAGCCTTTTATTTCCTTTTAGAAGGTTAAAGAGTGGTTGAAGGGTGCTTGTGAGAAAGAGGGAGCCAAGGTTGAAGTCAATTAAGGTTGCCCAAAAAGCTCTGGAGGGAGGTGAGAGTTAATTTTTGAGGGATGAAAAGAATGGGTGTGAAGGGGTATATTGTGATAAGGAAGATCTTTATACCTAAAAATGCAATAGGCAGAATAAGTTGGATTTTATGTGTGTCTATTTTGAACCCTAGGGCAGATAGGGAAGGTATTAGCTGGCATTTAACATGGGAGGAGGAGGTGAAAGAATCTTCCTATATTAAGATGTCATCCATATAATTGGATATATTGAGTCCTTTGTCTAAATAAAATTTTAATGTAGTGGCCACTGCCTTCTGACAAATGGTTAGACTGTTACCCATTACCTAGGGAGAACTGTGTATTCATTTTGAGACCAGGCCAGAGTTGTTAATACAGGGTATTGAGAAAGTAAAGCATTCACAGTCTCAGGAGTGGAGAGGGATGGAAAAATAGCAATCTTTTATATCTATTGCTAATGGGGGAACATTGGAAGGGATGCCTAAGATGTGAGGAAGCCCCCTTTGTGGAAAGCCACAAACTCACATGGTTTTGTTAATTGCCCTCAAATCTTATACTAGTCTCTACCTTGCTGCCCTGAGCTCTTTTTTTATAGAGAACACAGGAGTGTTCCATGGACTAAGGGAGGGGCAGGTGTGTTATAGTATAAGCTGTTTTTCTACCAGTTGTGTGAGGACTTTAAAATTCTCCCTTGACAGGGATCACTGCAGGACCTAGCGAACTTCATTGGAGGGAAAATCAAGGAAGAGAGTATCAAGTCTAACAGTGGCATGTAGAATTGGGGGAGACTTAGAGAAGGCTTTTTAGGATATCCTTGTGTATAACTTTCTTTATAAGTAATGTATCCTATTTTGATGTGGTCTCTTTCTTATTGGGTGGTAAGCATTACCTTTAAGACTTGAAATGTATTTTTACACTTTTATTAAATATTTTAAATGCCATATTCAGCAGATCTCTGAAAAGTTTTGAGGACCATTATCTATTAAGTATATCTAAACTGAACAAATACTCTTTATTTCTAGTTACTTATTTTATCTTTAACTTTGAATTCATACAGGAATGTAAATAAAGCTTATTCCTGTCATTAATTACATTAGTACTTAGCATGATTGCAAGTACAATTCTGAACACATTTAAAAATTATAATCATTTATAAGGTTATTGACAATTATCTATGACAATTATAATAAGTTATTACTTCTTGTAAGATTAGTACATTTTATTTTACTCTAGGTTCTCCTAGCATCCCTCAGTTACTACCTGGTACACACTGCCCTCATCCTAAAATTTACCAGTCGTGGAGTTGGGGAGCCCTTCTCCCAGAGGCTTTGTCTCTCCATCTGTTTCTCCCTCTTTCCCTCACTCACTCCCTTTCTCTATCCCTCTCTCTCACCCTCTCTCATTATCTATTTTGTTCTCCTTCTACTTCCCCTTCTTCATTTATTCTCTCTCTGAATGCATGTGTCCTTTCTCCTCCCTCATTCCTTTCCCATGGTGATTCCCCTGATCTCAATCCTATGGGCCAGTGTACTCCCTAGAAAGCAACTTCCCAATAAACCTACCTTTAATATATTCTAACCTGGCTTGTCTAAGATCATTCTCAGTAGAGAAATAACTTTTTGGTTAGGAAAGGGAAGTCTCAACAGCAGGAAAGAAGGGAAATATTCTACCTTACACATTTTTTTCTATTTTATAAAAAGAGATATGTTAGCATTACCATTGTTTGTAATCTGTACTGAAATCTACAATGTAGAAAAGGTAGACTCATGTTTTAGAGTCATAGTAAAAGCTTGGGGACCCAAAAATGATTTTGGGTTGAAAGCATTAACACTCTTTCCAGAGTACTGGACATGTAGATTAGACAGAGATGTCTTTAGTGCGAAGAGGAACATTTTTTAAAAGAGTACACTTAAAAGAAAACCAAACAAAAAAAAAATCTAAAATGTTGAACTTTATCATAAAAATACTTTATAATAGCTAGAACTTCATTGACTAATGTTAAAGCTCTGAACTTTTGAAGTCATAATACAAAATAGCATAAAGAGGGAAATAAATATAAAACATTTTTTATACATGTTAAATCATTTACTTTTATAATTATTTATAATAAACTTATAACATATTTGTACACCTTAACATACCGTTTTAGTCCCTCACACCTTACTTAAGTTTTCATATCCTCAGACATTTACTATATATATATATATATATGTATATATATATATGTATATGTATAATCTTAGAACAGTTTTTAAACCCTCATAACATAAATTTTAACCATGTTTTTATCCATTTTTTCTCATGAGACACAGGTGGTAGTCATTGTAAAGCAAATTTTTAAATTATTATCATTCTCTCATATATTACATCCCAACTGTATTTTCCCCTTGATTCTTTCTCCTATCAGCCTCCCACCTTCCCTCTCCCCCAGGTACCCACACATGCCCTCAGACATGAGCAAGTCTCCTAGAGACTTCAACCAAACACAGCATAACCAACTACAATCAGATCAAGGACATATTTTCAAATCAGGGCTGAATGAGGCAGCTCAACAGGAGGAAATGGTTCCCAAAGGCAGACAAAAGAGTCAGAGACAGTCACCACTCCCATTGTCATCCCAGAAGAGCACCACCTACTCAGACATAACATATATGCAGAGGACCTAGATCTGATTCCTACAGGACCTCTCATCTCTGTCAGCCTCCTGAGTCCCAGTTAGTTGATTCTATGGACTTTATTTGTGTAATATCCCTGACTTCTCTGGTTTTTCTGATCCTTCCTACCCTTCCTCCACAGGTGGGCTGTGAGACTCTGCATCTATTCCTATTGGTTGCTGGATGAAGTCTCCCTGTTCTTTGTGGTGATTATGCTAGGGTCTGGACACAGAACACTCTGCAGACAAGACAAAGTATAGGTTGAAGGTCTGAAGTTGGGTTGTTATCCTAAGTCCATCACTTGAGGCCTTGCCTGGTTACAGAAGATTGATGGTTCAGGATGTGTCCCCATTTACTAGGAATCTTTGCAAGGGTTATTCTCAGAGGGACCAGGTAAGGAGGGATGTGGGAAGAAAATACTGGGAAAATTACTTGAATTTGGAAGAATTTCAGGATTGAAATAGAAACCTAGTGCAATGGTAACATCATGGAATCTATGAAAATAACCCTAAAAGAATTTATTTAAATGAACGAAAAATAGTAAAAAGCTACTCTAAAACTTGTTTTGTGAGTTTATCTCTTTGTATAGTCTAGAAGCAAGGTAAAATGTGTCCATACCTAGTAGTAGCTCTAGGAAAGTAAGACTTTATGTATTTGGAGAAACTAAGTCAAAAAAAAAAAACTTGTAATAGTCTATAATGGTGCACTATAATCAAACATTTTATTTTGATATTTAAAAAACTTTAATTCAAAAATTGTTATTTTTTTTAAGCTAAACATAACAGGATAAACAAAAGTACTAGTCTTACAAAATGTAATAACTTATTGTAATTGTTAGAGATAATTGTCAATCACTTTATAAATGATTATATTTTTTAAATGTGTTCAGAATTGTACTTGCAACCATGCTAAGTACTAATGTAATTAATGACAGGAGTAAGCTTTATTTACCTCCTTGTATGAATTCAAAGTTAAGGATAAAATAAGTAACTAGAAATAAAGAATGTTTGTTCAGTTTAAATATACTTAATAGATAATGGTCCTCAAAGCTATTCAGAGATCTGCTGAATATGGCATTTAAAATATTTAATAAAAAAAAACCCTTACTTTGACAAACAGAGACCCCAACTCTGTGACCTCAAAGTCTCCAAAAAAGATGATGGGGCACAGAAAAATTCCTCCTGCAGCTTGATTTAAATGTAGCAAAACCAGCCATTGAGTGAAAAACTCCCCTTCCCTCACCTGCCATTAGGACCCTTTCCCATTGTGAACAAGCAGGAATGGAGAGTATTGTTCTGCTTTGCCTAGACAAGAAAAGCCAGTCCTCCAAGTTCCTCCTCTACTGCTAAGTTTGTTGGGATCTTCTGGGCCTGGTGACCAAAGACTGACATTGTCCTGGGAACTCTGCCCCAAGGAAATCAAAATTACCATGGAGGAAACTTGGCAACTGTCCAGGTAGCAGGTTTGTCTGTAATTTTTAGTAGACTTGGGATTTACTAGGTCTTTACTTCATGCTTGTTCTGGTGAAATGTATCCTTTTCAGATCTCTGATGGGTAGAATGTCTAGGACAATTATAGATTCCTCAATTTAATAGCAGCTAGCTTACCAGTTCCTCCCTGAAGGATTCAGCTGCCTTTCTTATGTAAAAGTCTGGCCTCAAGCCTCACTTTCCTAGAGCTACCATTAGGTCTTGACACAATTTACCTTGCTACCAGACTCTACAAAGAGATAAACTCACAAAACTAGTTTTAGAGTAAATTCTTACTACTAGTCATATTGCTGATTATATAGTGATGATGTCATCAGTCAAGATGAAGGAGAGTCGAGTGACTGCTGTTTAAAACATGTTTGCTTTGAAGACCTATTTTTTTAAACAAGAGGTGAATCCACATTAAATATACAGTATACTCTAAATCAGAGTTTACTCACATATAGAATGTTATAGCAAGTTAAACTACTCATGTATGCATTTTAATCATAAGCCATTTGCTGTAAGTTTTAAGCCAAGTACTGTTACAGATTTTCTGGATTCTTTAACCATACCCAATGAATTTCCAAATCCTGAGATAATTATGGTTTAAGTAGTCTTAAAATATTCCTTAAGACCAAAACACAAAGAAATCATAAAGATAAAAGTGTAAGAGTAGAAAGTTGTACAACTGTTCAGATGAGAGACGTTGGGATCATCTGCTTGTACTGACAGAAGTTGTTATAATCTACAAGAATTTGGAGTCCAAATGTGCCTGTTTTAGCCATCAATCTATACTGAGCACAAATAAATTTCAATAAGACTGTGAAGATTTAAGAAAATCTTAGTCCAAGAAAGAAAATGAGACCACAGAAAAGGGAGGAGAGAATAGAAGAACAATGTAGTCATACAGGACAAGGAGGAACAAACAGGAACTTACCTCGGGGAGGGTTCCAGTATCAGTATTCCACAGGATGTAGAGAAGCATGAGAATTAGTAGTAATTCCTAGAGGGAAGCAAGGGAATTGCCAATGTACGGGCCCAGAAAAGCACAAGGAGAAATAGACAAGTAGTTCCAAGAGGATGGAGGCAAGGAAAGGGTTGCAAACCCTTGAGCTTATAGAGAAACTATGAAACTTAGCAGCTTCTAAGAGTTGGTTCCAGGAAGAAGCTGAGAGGAGGCATGAAGGAACAGAAAGTGTAAGTGTCCTGGTAACAGAAATTTCAATCAGGGTATCCCCAAGCAAACTGGGAGAGCTGTCAGAGAAAAAACTCCCAAATCACAAAGGAGAGTCAACTCTTTCCAAGTGATGGTGAGAGGAAGTAGTCATAGTAGTAGGATGAGAGGAAGCTTCCTGTTGCACCAGTGTGGTCTTTGTAGTAAAAGTAGACAATGCAAGGAGCTCCACTATGACACTTACCTAGTAGAAGAGGAGAGACAGGCTGTTAAAGCAGGTAGAGGAGAAAAGAATTAGAGAGGTACACAGGGAAAGGTTTTTAGAAAAGAAGGGTTCCAGTGCTAAGAGAAGATGAAGTGCCTAAATATGTACAATTGCCCGCATGATACGGGCCCAAAGGGTACAGCAAGGAGATGTCCTCATCGTGGGTGACCTAAAGGGGTACCAGAGAGAAGGAACTTGTACTGAGTATATAAGGGGAGAGAGATGATTAGGTAAGGTGTGAAGAAGAAGCAACTGAAGAGTTCAACTCTAGAATAAAATTTAGTGGTTGGCAAACCCAACAAGGAAAAAAAAATGATTCGTGCATACCCTAGGAGACGCAGATCAGTAAACTGGTTCACAGTGGCAAAGTTCCTTGGGTGGGACCTCTTTTATGCCACTCCCAGGTTTCAAATCCAGTACCAGGGGGATTGAAGGAGCCCAGTGAAAAGGCCAAATGGCCAGTACTGGCCTGGCAAGGCTGCTCGCGCCTCAGGCACAGCCCTTCCCCCTTCCCTCTCACATAGAAATTCCCCTTCCCGCCACCTGACTCCTCCTGAAAAGGCACCACTGGCGCCAAAGGACACAAATCTTCTCTCTAATAGCACCCACATCTTGGGAACAATGAACAGATGAACAAAACAAAAACAAAACAAAAACAACAACAAAAGAATAAACAAACAAAAACAAACAAACAAACAAAAACAGTGTGGCAGCCTCTATGCTGCCTGGAGCCAGCACCCTCTCTGATAAATGGCTAAACACTTCCCAACCCAGGTGGCTTATGGCCTTGGGAAGAGCAAAAACCATACATCTTTAGACAGAAATCATGCCAATTAAGAGATCCCAGGCAGCTGAAACCCGTTTGTAAAAACATTAAAGCGTACTCTCCATCTGATGGACTTTCGATCTGGGCCCGAGCATAGAGCAGGTCACAGGCGGCAGCTCTGTACCCAACACCAGAAAACCAAGAGAAAGAGGGACTCCCAGGAGCTTTAACTCAGGCAGCATCCCAGGTAAGGAAAAAGCAGCACTTCCCCCAAACAGGGAGCAACTGGGACCCACTGGGACCCAGGAATTCACTCCTGGGGTGGAGTACGGAATCCATCTGGTCTGGGCCCGAGCACTCGCAGATCCTGGGAGGCAGCTCAGCACACAATCTCACAGAATCCAGTGGAAGAGAGGCTCTCAGGACCTCTCTGCCAAGCAGTATCTTATGCTAGGAGGTGGCAATACTTACCCCCAATCAGGAAGCAAATGGGACACACTGGGACCCAGGTATCCACTCCTGACCCGGAGCCCGGGCCCCTTCAGGTTTCCACCTGAGCACGGAGCACATCTTGGGCCTCAGCTCTAACCCCAGCAGCAAAACCCATCCCAAACAGTTCTGACACAACCTAGATAATAGGAAAGACAGGCCCCAGTCAGAGACAGCACAGATAGCACAAAGGAGATCCAGATGGTGAAAGGCAAGCGCAAGAACACAAGCACCAGCAACCCAATGTATTTGCCATTATCAGAACCTAATTCTCCCACATTAGGAAGTCCTGAACTCCCCATATCACCAGGAAAACAAGAACCAGATCTAAAATCACTTCTAATAATGATGCTAGAGGACTATAAGAAGGAAATAAATAACATTATCAAAAACTTGAGGAGAACACAGGAAAACAGGATGAAGTCCTAAAGAAACACAAATATCCTTTAAAGAATTACAAGAAAACACAAACAAATAGATGAAGGAATTGAACAAAACCATCCACGACATAAAAATGCAAGTAGAAACAATAAAGAAATCACAAAGGGAGATTACCCTGGAGATAGAAAACCTAAGAAAGAAATCGAAATCAGGAGTCACAGACACAAGCATCGCCAACAGAATACAAGAGATAGAAGAAAGAATCTCAGGTGCAGAAGATACCTTAGAAAATATTGACACAACTGTCAAAGAAAATGCAAAATGCAAAATGCAAAAAGTTCATAACACAAAATATCCAGGAAATCCAGGATGCAATGAGAAGACCAAACCTAAGAATAATAGGTATAGTTGAGAGTGAAGATTCCCAACTTAAAGGGCCAATAAATATCTTCAACAAAATTATTGAGGAAAATTTCCCTAACCTAAGGAATGAGATGCCCATAATCACATAAGAAGCCTACAGAACACCAAACAGACTAGATCACAAAAGAAATACCTCCCGTCACATAATAATCAAGACACAAAATCCACTAAACAAAGAAATAATTTTAAAAGCACTAAGGGAAAAAGGCCAAATAACATATAAAGGCAAACCTAACAGAATTACACCTGACTTCTCACCAGACACTATAAAAGCCAGAAGATCCTGGACAAATATCATACAGACCCAAAGAGAACATAAATGCCAGCCCAAGCTACTTTACCCAGCAAAACTCTCAATTACCATAGATGGAGAAACTAAGATATTCCATGACAAAACCGAATTTATACAGTATCTTCCGACAAATCCAGCACTACAAAGAATAATAGCAGGAAAGCTCCAATACAAGGAGGGCAATCATACTCTAGAAAGAGCAAGAAAATAATCCTTTTCCATCAAACCCAAAAGAAGATAACAACACAAATGATGTCTCCACAATTAGCAACAATGACAGGAAGCAACAACACCCTCTCCTGAATATCTCTTAACATCAATGGACTCAATTCCTAATGGACTGAATACCCAAACAGGACCCAGCTTTTTGCTGCTTACAGGAAACCCACCTCAGTGACAAAGACAGACACTACTTTAGAGTAAAAGGTTGGAAAACAATTTTTCAAGCAAATGGCCCTAAGAAACAAGTGGGAGTAGCCATTCTAATATCGAATAAAATCGACTTTCAACTTAAAGCTATGAAAAAGGATAAGGAAGGGCACTTCATACTTGTCAAAGGAAAAGTCAACAAATATGAACTCTCAATTCTGAATATCTATGCGCCAAATACAAGAGGATCGACTTTCATAAAAGAAACTTTACTAAAGCTCAAAACACACATTGCACCTCACACAATAATAGTGGGAGACTTCAACACCCCATTCTCAGCAATGGATAAATCATGGAAACAGAAACTAAGCAGAGACACAGTGAAACTAAAAGAAATTATGAACCAAATGGACTTAACAGATATCTATAGAACATTTCACCCTAAAGCAAAAGAATATACCTTTTTCTCAGCACCTCACAGTACCTTCTCCAAAATAGACCATATAATTGGGCACAAGATAGGCCTCAACAGATATAAAAAAAATTGAAATAATTCCCTGCATCCTATCAGATCACCATGGTCTAAGGATGGTTTTCAAAAATGACAAAGACAATGGAAAGCCCACATTCACACAAAAACTGAACAACACCCTACTCCTTTATAATCAGGTAAGGGAAGAAATAAAGAAAGAAATTAAAAACTTTTTAGAATTTAATGAAAATGATGACACATCATACCAAAATCTATGGGATACAATGAAAGCAGTGCTAAGAGGAAAATTCATAGCTCTAAGTGCCTACAAAAAGAAACTGGAGAGAGCATACACTACCAGCTTGACAATGCACCTGAAAGACCTAGAACAAAAAGAAGCTAATACACTGAAGAGGAGTAGATGGCAGGAAATAATCAAACTCAGGGCTGAAATCAACCAAATAGAAACAAAAAGAACTATACAAAGAATCAATAAAACCTGGAGCTTGTTCTTTGAGAAAATCAACAAGATAGATAAACCCTTCGCTAGACTAATCAGAGGGCAGAGAGACAGTATCCAAATTAATAGAATCAGAACTGAAAAGGGTGACATAACAACAGAAAACTGAGGAAATTTAAAAAAAAATCATCAGATCCTACTACAAAAGCCTATACTCAACAAAATTGGAAAATTTGGATGAAATGGACAATTTTCTAGACAAATGCCAGTTACCAATGTTAAATCAGGACCAGATAAACCATCTAAACAGTCCCATAACCCCTAAAGAAAAAGAAGCAGTCATTAAAAGTCTCCCTACAAAGAAGAGTCCGGGACCAGACTGTTTTAGTGCAGAATTCTATCAGACCTTCAAGGAAGACCTAATGCCAATTCTTTTCAAATTATTCCACAAAATAGAAACAGAAGGTGCACTACCCAGTTCACTCTATGAAGCCACAATTATGCTCATAACTAAACCACACAAAGATCCAACAAAGAAAGAGAACTTCAGACCAATCTTCCTTATGAACATTGATGCAAAATTACTCAGTAAAATTCTAGCAAATCGAATCCAAGAACACATCAAAACAATTATCCATCACAATCAAGTAGGCTTTATCCCAGGAATGCAGGATTGGTTCAATATTCGGAAATGGATCAATGTAATCCATTATATAAACAAACTCAAAGAAAAAAAACACATGATCATCTCACTAGATGCTGAGAAAGCACTTGACAAAATTCAACACCCCTTCATGATAAAAGTCTTGGGAAGATCAGGAATTCAAGGTCCATACCTAAACATAGTAAAAGCAATATACAGCAAACCAGTAGCCAGCATCAAACTAAATGGAGAGAAACTTGAAGCAATCCCACTAAAATCAGGGACTAGGCAAGTCTGTCCACTCTGCCCCTACTTATTTAATATAGTATTGGAAGTCCTAGCCAGAGCAATTAGGCAACACATGGAGGTCAAAGGGATACAAATTGGAAAGGAAGAAGTCAAAATCTCACTATTTGCAGATGATATGATAATATACTTAAGTGACCACAAAACCTCCACCAGAGAACTCCTAAACCTGATAAACAACTTTAGCAAAGTGTCTGGATATAAAATTAACTCAAGCAAATCAGTAGCCTTCCTCTACTCAAAAGATAAACTGGCTGAGAAAGAAATTATGGAAATGAAACCCTTCACAATAGTCACAGATAATATAAAATACCTTTGTGTGAACCTAACCAAGCATGTAAAAGACCTGTATGACAAGAACTTCATGCCCCTGAAGAAAGAAATTGAAGCAGATCTCAGAAGATGGAAAGATCTCCCATGCTCATGGATTGGAAGGATTAATATAGTAAAAATGTCTATTTTGCCAAAAGCCATCTACAGATTTAATGCAATCCCCATCTAAATTCCCACTCAATTCTTCACAGAGATAGAAAGAGCAATCTTAAAATTCATTTGGAATAACAAAAAACCCAGGATTGCGAAAACTACTCTTAGCAATAAAAGAACATCTGGAGGAATCAGCATCCCTGTAGCCGCCTGCGGCCACAAGTCGAACAGGTTCACCTGGAAAGAGGGCTGGGAATGAAAGGGGGACGGAGAGTGAGAAAAGATGAAGCCAAGACAAAGTTCTCTGATCAAGGCTTGATGGTTTAATGTTAAGCTTTCAATTTAAAGGGGAAGACCCCGCCTGAACCCTTCCTAGTTTCAGCCAGGCGAGATGGGTGGGATAATCCGTTCTTGGTCACGTGTCACGGCCAGAGATGTCTCAAGGCAAACCCAGGGGCAGTTCTTCTTTCAAGTTCCTGTAGCAGGATCTACATGCAGCCAAGGTGGGTGACTCCACCTAGGTGTATATTGATATGCAGCCAAGGTGGTTAGTTCCACCTAGGTCCTATTATCTGGTCTCTTGTGGTAAACAAGGTCTCGGGCCTGCTCGAGGCTGGAGGAAGGGCACAATTCCCCCTTTTTAACTTTATAAATATGAGCAGTGCCAGCAGCTGGATGGGGTATAATTTTTCATCCCATCTGGGGTACAGAGTGGCCGGGTGACCGTGTCTGTCTTAGATTGGCATCTATATTGTTTTCTATATTACCCGTCTCTGAGGTGATACACAGCATATTGGTGTACCCCTCTGCCTTAGGTTTATAGGAGCTCAAGACACTCTTACCCGTCTTTGACTAACTGGCCATCAATTGCACACTCTTTCTCAAAATAGACCAAAGCCACATTCAGACCAAGGACCTGTGGGCATGCAATCGATGCAGTTCTTCATAGCGATGGATAACTGCCATGATGAATAGCTGGGCTTGCCGAGAGCGATCCTGTGTGAAGGCAACCTATCTGCTTGAGACACAAAGTTCAAGAGATTAAAAGCAACATGATTTATCCAAGCAATGTAGAAAATAAGGTTGGAAGTGGAAATGTTCCAGTGTCTAATCCAACTGTTGGTTGACAGGGATTCAGACACAAAGTCTGGCCATCAAATATAGTGAGTGGCTTTAAGTATAGATGAAGACTACAAGCCAAGTTAAATCAGCTGGCAGATAAGGATTTTGAGCCATCATCATCAGAATCACAATTATTAGGCTCGAGATCTGTTTCCACTTGACGGACCAATCTTTCAGGGAGCCATTGGGCTCCATTTTCTTTTTCTGAGAAAATGCAGACCGAGCCACAACCCCAAATTAAAACAGGGTCAGGACCATTCCATGTATTAGTTAGAGGGTCTCTCCATTTGACCCTGGCAAATGAGCTGCAAGTGACTGGATGCCAGTGCCGATCCGCTGCAGACTGACCCTTAGCATCAGTTTGCAGAAAATTCAAAACAAGTAACACAAAATTTTGGTGACCTTGGAGGGTATAATTCCCCCCCTTTTGTTTTAAGGAGCCATTTTTTTGGGGGGGGGAGTGTGATGTGTACGTTTAACAATTCCTTGTCCCATTGGGTTATAAGGAATTCTAGTTTTATGGATAATATTAAACTGTCAACAAAACATCTCAAATGTTTAATGAGTTCCATTGTCTATAATCTGATATGGAACACCAAGCATAGAAAAATAATATAGGCAATAACTAATTGTAATTTTTAGTTGTTTCTCTTGTTAAAGCAGTTGTAACTAGAAAGTCTAAAAGAGTGTCAAGTCATATGTACATATTTTAATTTTCTAAAATAAAAAATGAGTAATGTCCATTTGTCATAATTGATTACACATAAGTCTTCAAGGCTTAACACCATTATGAAAAATTTGAGGACACTGAAAACAAGTTTTTGTAATTTAACTTGTACACTTTCTAGAAATGTCAAATTATTGTCTCAAGTTATTACTATTTTGACAATGTAAAGAATAAAATTTTACAGCCATTTTTCTCTGTAAGGTCTATAATTTGATTGGTATACAGATCTGCTCTGGCATTGCCCTGGAGTCCAGGCAATCCAATATGAGCCCTTGAATGTCTTATAAAGTTAAAGAACAGTGCATGTTTTTACAATTAAGCTGTATTTGTATAAATAATTTTAAAATTTGAGAATTAGCAATATCTAAAAAAGGAACAGTTTTAAGGAATTATAAACCATGAGCCATATACTGGCTATGAGTATATAAATTGAAAGCTTGATTTTTAGCATTTCAAACAGTGGCTACAGCACGTAATTCAATTATTTGTGCTGAAGCAGGGGGAAATTTAAGAAAATGAACATGTGATATAACTACATATACTGTCTTCTCAATACATGAGGCATCTGTAAATACAGTAAGCATCTTTTCTATGGGCTACATGTAGATTTATAAGGAATACAAAAGCATGTATAGAGGAAAACTGTAACAATTGGATAGTTATTATCAAATTTGCCTAAAAACTTTGTCATGTAATAGGCCAAACATCATTTTTTTTTCAATAATCAACTTGATTTCTATTTGGAATAAGGAATAAACATTTCATCTAAAATATTTTCAGGATTCTATCTTACAATCCTGTATTAACACTGTAATAGTTTTATAATAGGATGTTCAAACTTTACTTGTAGATGAATCTACATTAATGGTTTCTCTTTTCAAAGGGCTGCTGTGAGCACATGAGTAGCAATAATGCAAACAGCCAACAAATGATCACAGTCTATATAATGTATCTGTTGATAACTAACAGCTTACTCTACTCTCAGCAAAGCTGTTCCTCCTTCATCAGTTAATTGTCAAGGGGAATTAGGATTTGTATCTCCCTTGAGAATATCAAACAGAGGTTTAAGTTCTCCTATGATAAGCTTAAGATGAGGTTTTAACCAATTAATATCTCCTAACAACTTTTGAGAATCATTAAAAGTAAACCAGTTTTGTGTATGTACACCTGTAAGTCAGAAGAGGGGTCTAGATTCCACTACAAATGGTTGTGAGCCACCATATCGTTGCTGGGAATTGAACTCTAATATTGTGAGTCTGGCCTTTAATGGCTGAGCCATCTCTCCAGCCCCAACTATCCATTCTTATTGGAATTTTCTGTGCCACAATCTGTTTAAGATATAATTGAATTCCCAAATATTGAAAAGATATTGTCTTTGAATCTTTTCTGGAGCAACAAGTACTCCAAGATTTTAAAGCTCATTGTATTAGAGCAAAGGCTTGCAAAAACTCTTTTAGAGAGATCAGCCAATAAAATATACAATGAATATACATTGAGAGATATAAACGATTAACTTTTTGTATTAAAGCAACAACAAATTTTTTTAAGGCCATTAATCATTCTTTGAGGCAAGCTTTCTAAAGATATCTTTCATGGGCTCTCACTAATTACAAGTAAATTCTCTTAATGTAAACCTCTCACCTTTACCAGGAGGTAAAGGAACTGTATAAAACAACCTTCTAAATCTATAATAATTTTATATGCATTTACTTGAATGGAAGCTGGAGTAGGCAGGTCAGGCTGTAGTGTCCCATTAGTTTTGTAAATCTTAAGTTTGAACTTGTTTTGGATTAATTGAATAACCAATTTCTTTTTGTTGAGTGAGAATATCAGATAAAAGCCAATCTTGTCTCCTCTTACTCTAGAGCAATTCTTTTGTTAACAGGCATAGCTATAATGTCATGGAGGGAAGCAGGCACAATTTTAATTCCTCCAGCATAATCATTATAACTCCTGGCCCATAAGCTGTTGTAAATTTCTTTTGAGTCTGAGGCTGACGCCTCCCTAAGGAACAAACAAGGCAATAAACAAATTCTAGAAAACACTCTCTAGAGGCAGGTCAGGACAAAAGGAATGTCTGAAATACAAGCTTTTGTTGCACCCACTGTGTACAAAGTCTTGATTTAAATGTAAATGTTTTTCATCTCAGCCTATATCCTGAGGCCTGGCCCAAAGATTATCCTTCCTGTAACAAGGACAAGTTTCTGTCAAGTAACCTTGGTCACCTGACTGTTGCTCAAGCTTTTGTTCCTGAGACAGTCTTTTAAAAACTATCTAAATTTCCACAACTAAAACATCTTTTATCTTTATGGTTCTGTGCAAGCTATGGCCAGACCCTGATTGTATGAGGGCACAATTTCATTGCAAAGACGAATGTGTCTATGTAAGTCTGTCTTTGCTTGTATGGTCTGAGAGCTGTGTAGGCAGTTCAACCTGACTAGCATTACCTTCATATTGACCTTTTCTTAGAAGCATGTTAAGATCTCAATCTACATGCCTGTCTGAGCATTCATCATGGCATTATGATTTTTACTAGTATCACTCCAATCTGAGCTCCAAATCAAGTAATCTCTTCTTGACAAAATAGCCTTACTATTCAACACTACCTGCTCTGTCTTTTTCTCAAGCATAAACATGGGTGAGTCAAATAATTCTAAACTCACAATTGAACTGCCAACTGTAGCCAATGGAATAATGGCAGTTTAACTATAATTTTAAGTTTCTTTTGCAACATTAGAGTATAACCATAATTTGAGAAGCAGAACCAAAAGCAAAAACAATGTAAACAATCTATTTTCTCTAAAAATCAACACCAAATAGATTATCTTTATGTTACAAAGTTTTGTTGTCAATTCTTATATGAATGTTTGATAGTACAGCTTTTAACATCTCATTAAAGAAACATTGTTTTAAATCTTTTATACATCTGATTTCTGAATGACTCCAACCCTGAGTTACCATTTTAAAATAACTTTCTGTCAAAGTTGTAGACTTTTAATCAAACCCAAAATTTATAAGCCAATAATCAGTAATCAAGACATGTAGAACATATTTATACTTTTAAAACTAATTAGAAACAAAATGAAATGGCTACATATCTTATATTTTTAGATCAAACCAAAATTTGTTGCCTTTTCTAGCTGTAATTTCAAGAGAAAAGCACCTTGTCACAGAGATTTTTCTAGGACAAAACAACTCTTAGCTTCCTTATAAAACCCAAAAGCTATTGGTCTCTTTTTAAAAGCAGCTTATGCCAACAATCAATTCCTGGAAAGGCTTTTTCAGCTCAGCTCAACTCTTAGCCACAGGTGTAGGGTAGCTTATCAGCCTCTGCTGTGTATATTAAGACTGTCTTTAAAACAAAGTTAAAATAGACCAAGAGTTGGATACGTAACCGTTTTGTCTTTTGAACATGCAACACAGAACATACATTTAGACAATGAAACAAAAAACAAACAATTGACACATGTGGACATTGGCACGCCAAGGACAAACAACAGACAAAGACATCTAGGAGTCAAGGAGAAACTCAGGACTTCCTCTGAATTTCCTCTTCCTAGGAGAGCTCTGAAACAGCCTTTCCATTCTATTTTGCTGACACAGCTCAGAGAGAGGACAACTGCTTTTCTGGAACCTTTTCTTTCTCTCTCTCATATTCAAGATCTAACTTTTCATCTCGTTCTTCAGGAGATGTAGCAGGCAGCTATTGTAACACCTCAGTGTCCTGTTTTCTAGTTTTCCAATTCCTTCTAACCCTGCTCTTCTCGCCTGAAGCAGCTTTTAGGCTGCGTCAAATGCCTGATTGAAATTCTCCTGTCCCGAATTGCTGTCACCTCCTAGGCGAAATAGGTGTTGGATCAACATCTGATCAACCTAGATATATCATACCCCTCTAAACACACTTCATGCAAACATAGCCTCCAAAAATTAGTTACCACTAGCGCTAGTATCAATGTCGTTTTCTCCTTACCAAGTGTGTGGGATGCTCTCCTTCTTTTTCCGTTTTCCGTGAGGCCTCACCAAGACAGCTGTTCACAGGTTGCTCCCTCGTTTTCCTGGTCCCACGTTGGGTGCCACCTGTAGCCACCTGCAGCCACAAGTCGAACGGGTTCACCTGGAAAGAGGGATGGGAATGAAAGGGGGACGGAGAGCGAGAAAAGATGAAGCCAAGACAAAGTTCTCTGATCAAGGCTTGATGGTTTAATGTTAAGCTTTCAATTTAAAGGGGAAGACCCCGCCTGAACCCTTCCTAGTTTCAGCCAGGCGAGATGGGTGGGATAATCCGTTCTTGGTCACGTGTCACGGCCAGAGATGTCTCAAGGCAAGCCCAGGGGCAGTTCTTCTTTCAAGTTCCTGTAGCAGGATCTACGTGCAGCCAAGGTGGGTGACTCCACCTAGGTGTATATTGATATGCAACCAAGGTGGTTAGTTCCACCTAGGTCCTATTATCTGGTCTCTTGTGGTAAACAAGGTCTCGGGCCTGCTCAAGGCTGGAGGAAGGACACACAACCCTGAATTCAAGCAGTACTACAAAGCAATAGTGATTAAAAAATGCATGGTATTGGAACAGAGACAGGCTTGAGGATCAATGGAATAGAAGACCCCAAAATGAACCCCCGTACCTATAGTCACTTGATCTTTGATAAGGGGGCTAAAACCATCGAGTGGGAAAAAAAGATAGCATTTTCAACAAATGGTGCTGTCCAACTGGTAGTCAGCATGTAGAAAAATGCAAATTGATCCATACTTATCTCTTTGTACAAAGCTCAATTCCAAGTGGATTAAGGACCTCCACCTAAAACCAGCCACACTGAAACTAATAGAAGAGAAACTAGGGGAAAAGCCTGGAACACATAGGAACAGGAAAAAAGTTCCTGAACAAAACACCAGTGGCATGTGCACTAAAACCAAGAATTGACAAATGGGACCTCATAAAGCTACAAAGCTTCTGTAAAGCAAAGGACACAGTCAATAGGACAGAGCGGCAACCAACAGATTGGGAAAAGATCTTCACCAATCCTACATCTGATAAAGGGCTAATATCCAAGGTATACAAAGAACTGAAGAAATTAGACTCTAGACAATCAAAGAACCCTATTAAAAAATGGAGCACAGAGCCGAACAAAGAATTCTCAACTGAGGAAGCTCGAATGGTTGAGAAGCACCTAAAGAAGTGTTCAGCATCCCTAGTCATCAGGGAAATGCAAATGAAAACAACACTGAGATTCCACCTCACACCAGTCAGAATGGCTAAGATCAAAAACATAGGTGACAGCACATGTTGGCGAGGATGTGGTGAAAGAGGAACACTCCTCCACTGTTGGTAGGGTTGTAAACTGGTACAACCACTATGGAAGGGAGTCTGGCAGTATCTCAGAAAATTGAACATAGTGTTACCTGAGGACCCAGCTATACCACTCCTGGGCATATACCCAAAAGACGTTTCAACATACAACAGGGACACATGCTCCACCATGTTCACAGCAGCCTTATTTATAATAGCCAGAAGTTGGAAAGAACCCAGATGCCCTTCAACAGAAGAATGGGTGCAGAAAATGTGGTATGTTTATACAATGGAGTACTACTCAGCTTTTAAAAACAATGAGTTCACGAAATTCCTAGGCAAATGGATGAAGCTGGAAAATATCATCTTGATTGAAGTGACCCAATCTCAAAAGAACATACATGGTATGCACTCACTGATAAGTGGATATTAGCCCAAAAGCTCATAATTTCTAAGAAACAACATGTAGACCACGTAAAACTCACATAGAAGAAGGAAGACCAAAGTGTGGATGCTTTGGTCCTTTCTAGAAGGAGTATCAAAAGTTTCAACCAGAGCTCCCAAAGCCTAAACCGCCAGCCAGAGAGCACAAAGGGAGAGACTCATGCACCTGTATAGGGAATTGAGGGTAACCTTGTTAGACTTCAGTGAAAGTGGAGGGCCATGGTCCCTGAAAGTTTGGATCCCCTACTTTGTGGGAATTCGAGATTGGAGATGGGACTGGGAGGATGTTTGGAGCACACCCTCACAAAAATTAGGAGGAGGGGGTATGGGATAAGGGGTTTTGGGGGAGAATGGGAGAGGAGATAACATTGAAAGGTAGATTCGTATAATACCCAATAAAAAAAACCACACAGATGAAGGGTCTAAAAAAAAAGAGAGAGAGAGAGGGAGAGAATTTACTTATTTTAAATTAATTTCAAAAGTTTCTAGGAGTTGCTAATTGGCTAAGATCCTATTTTAAGCTCTCCACAAAAGAATCTAAGTCTCTTTTCAATATTCTCAAGAGAGAGGTAAATCCTAATTTTCCTCAACAATTAATTGACAAAAGAGAGGTAATCTCACAAAAAGTAGAAGAAGTTATTACTAATCGATATATTATATAGTCTGATTAGTTGTCAGTGGTGCTATAACAGTCCTTTGACAAAAGATTATTAATGTAGATTTATATATCATTAAATAGGGTCTTTATGACTCTCTGAGTGTGGAAGGAGCGACTGTTGGCACTTCTGCCCTGATTTTACAAGAACTCTGAAAAAATGGCTTTAAAAACAAAAGAGGGGAAATGGTACCCCCTCAGAAGGAGTCCCCCTGAAATACTCTCCATCATGCCTTGTTCACTTTTATCTCTCTAAAGCTGAAAGCTCATGGCAAATCTGCTGCTGACTGCCTCTGGCACCACCAAGACCAACAAAACTTTGCCACAGATATGGGGAAGGACCCTCTTACCCTTAAAGGGAATGGCCCAGACCCAGTTCCCTTATGGGGCTGAGGATTGATATGCCTGTCTGATACCACAGAAGGCACAGCTAACCGGCTACCAAAAAGATTAATGAAAATAATACATACCCCCACAAAGCCAGGCCCAACCATAAATACGATGAATAACAATTTACATCCAGGGAAGAGAAATCTCCCTGAGAATCCCCTTCTTTTTCCATTCCAGGTAAAAATGAATCCCCCATGATGTCTGCGGTTAGAAGTTCTAATCCAGATGCTGTCCCACAAACTTATACTACTGAGACCTTTGAAGGGCCACTGACAAGAACATCAAACAGTTAGAGATTGACATCACTAATCTGAAGAAATCCCTCATTTCGCCTTCTGAAGAGAACTCCTAAAATCGCAAAGATCCTTATTGGACTTGATTTACTCTAGTACAACAGAAAAGACTGTATACAGCTCTTGACTATGTACAACACTCCAAGAAGAAAGTTGCCTTTGCATAAAAAAGACAAGGAGGGTTAAAGAGAGCATGAAATAGGTAGTGAAGCCTAAGAAAAATCAGAGAGAGAAAGAGACAGATGAATGCTGGTACAAGAATTGATTTGCAGCCTCTCCAAATTTGTCAACCCTATTTCCTTCTATCTTGGGACCATTATTTGGGTTCTTTTTGCTTTTTTCTGCTGGTTCCTGGCTCTCAAATAGGTGGACTAACTCTGTGATACAACAGATAAATAATTTGGTAGCAAAATCTACTCAGATACATTATGATAAGTTAGCTATGGAGGACCACGAGACTCAAGATGAGGTTTTTACTTTGTACAGGGTGTTTACAAAACCCATCTCCACCCAACCTAAAAGGGGAGACTTCTGCCTCTAGACAAAGCAGAGAGGGGCCACCCAGAACCCCCTCTGACAGGCGATCTGAATTCTTGCTTAGGCTGCGAGGCTAAGAACTGCAAGGTAATATAAATAAAAGATAAAAATATCTATCTGGGTCCCCTAAGGGACAAGCCTGACTGCATAAGGGTTGATGTCAAAAGTATCCCCTCTCCAGGAAAAAGACATTGGGATGGGTATGGCCCTCATGCCTCACTGGACAATGACAGGGGGACTGGAGCCATTACAACGTGCCCTTCAAGTACTGGAGGTCAGGCCTCTATCCCTGCCTTCGAAAGTTTAGAATTGCCACAGCCCTTCTATAGTTAGAGAAGGGAGGAGATGTCAGGGGCAGCCCTGCTTACACACTGTATGCCTAAAATCAGTCATAGGCCTCAAATCAGCAATAGGCCTGTCATAAATGTATACTAACACCAAGTCTTGGGTCTCAGTGGAAAATCATTGAAATAGATGGCTATAAGCTAATGTCAACAGGCAGCTTTTGTGGAAATTTATAAGCCTGAGTAGTCATAGACCTTGTAAATAGGCAGCCTTGGCAGACAATACCAACTTAGATAAGGACAAGCGAGTCATAGTCAGAGTCATAGTTACTTGTCCCCTGAACCTTCACCCAGCTGATACCCAGTTCTGAAGATATCTGTATTCCCCCAACACTCCAGTGTTCATTCCCTTCCCCACATCCTGCCTTTCTGTGTTTATACCCCTGTGTGAATTAATTATGATTTGAGAAAAAAATTTAAAAAAAGAAAAGAATTGCCATCTAGAGATAACTTCTTAGATAGGAGTAGGGTCATGCATCCACTTCCAGTGTTAATTCTAGGACTCCTTTTGGCTTGGATCTTTGCAGACATTGTGCACGTGGCAAAGGAAATGTAAATAGATGGGAGCATTCAGGCCTTAGTATAGTTCAGCTATCTATTTTCAGTCTGGTTTTCAGTGAGACTTGGAGCAGAATGCAGAGTGGAATTTTTGTAGATTCATCCTTTTGACTATATAGAGTTGTCTATATATAGAGAAGTCTATATACATTTGAGATTAATGCATATAAGGTTTCAGGGAGAGACTAGTGGGCTAATACAAAGCAGCATTCTTTTTAATTTCTTTCATTTTTTTATTCTACATATGAGAAAAATAAACTCAAACAGAGCTAAAAAAAAAAAATTAAAGCTTTTCTTGTCTGCTTCCCTCCCCCTGTGTAACCTGCTTGTATATATAATCCATATACTCCCTGACAGGGGGCTGCAACTTCACTTTGTTTAACTTGTGGTCCAAACCAGGGTTTGAAATAAAGGCTCTTATGTATCTTTACAGTGGATATGGCAATTCTTTGAGATCTCTTGGAGGTCCGAGACCTGGAAATAACAGGATGAGAAAGGAAACAAAAAGAAATGACATGACTTCTAGGTATGTTGGAGGAGAAAGTTTGTTGTAGATAAAAAGAGAGCATAGCCAGAGTCAAAGTCATCTGGTAGAGTCTAGAGTAAATGTGACCTTGTGCCATTTTAGAAGGGAGAAAAGAAGGATGAAAGGAGAGAAGGGAACCCAGTTCAGCAGCCAGGAGGCCAAAGGTACAAAATGGCTAGATTATACAGGAAGTGCCTCTGGGGAAGTGCAGCTCAGCCCATATGCTTGAGAGTTCAGGCTATGCCAGTCAGATCCTAAAACAAGTAGGGACTAAGGGATAATAGGAGACCTCAGCCATTCCTGCCAGAATCTGAAGTAAGCCACTATGCATATGCCAGTGATTCTATTCAGAAAACTTTGTTTATGCTAGCGTCTTGAGGCTGTACAACACACAATGAGGACAGAACTACCAATGCTTCCATTTAGCAGATGTAGAAATGTAGAAGAGAAGATGAAGAAACAGAGTGGGCCACACCAGTCAAAAATAGTTATCTCAACATTGAAACATTATAAGGAACATAGTCTGCTAAATATAAAATAAACATGTAGTATAATGAACAGGAACAAGACAGAGGTATGAGAATGAACATAAGGCCTCAGCTTATGCCCACCTCACACTCGGCAGGGGATAAAATCAATGCACTATTTCTAAAGAAACCAATTTAACTTTACAATGGGAGTTCAAAAAACTAAATTAATTTGAATGTACAAATACATGTTAAGGAAATATATTGTTCAGAGTTTAAAAGAATTAAGTACAAAACTGGAATTTTAATTAGAATTCTGTGAAAATAATCCTTTCGTGGCAAGAACTGTGTAATTGTGTTTGTTGAAAGTAATGGAAGTAGCAATGTTTGCCGTTTAATTAGTTCACAACTCAAAGACAAACTCTTATGTGCTTGGATTATGCTCAGTACTTTGCTGAATTGTTGAAAGACTTTTGTTTATTGCATGTAATTAATTGCACTAACAGCAGCAGTTACTGAATTTTTTATATGAAAAGATTATTGTGGTTAAAATTGAACTGTAAGATGAAAATTCCATTGATCAGGTCTCAAAATTAATCTAAGGTGCTCAATATTAAATAACAGGCTGTATGATAAAACCATTTAAAACACTACAATTCTGAGCACTATGGTTCTCTTTTAATTATATTTTTATATTGTTTTAGACTTGGTGAATTGAGAATTTATGCATAAGTAATACATGTTCAATATGAAGCAACTAATGATAATTATGAGTGGTATGTTATTCAGTACCTAACTTTCAATAGGAATTGAAGGAAAGGAAATATATTAAAACTGAAATACATATAGATATGGTATCATAAAACATAAGAAAGGTAATATGAAACAATAATGTGCTGTCATAACCAAATGTTAGAAGAATAAGTCCATATAACAAAATCAAACTTGTCAACATCAAAGAAGTATATGTATATAGGCACAACTTAAAATTATTTTATTCTATAACAATGCATTATCTTTAACTCATACGATTTTAAATAAACAACACTGGTAAGGAAAAGTTTTATTATTATACTAATTTAATATGTTAAATTTGTATCATTTGGGGTTTGTATGTATGTGTGTCTGTGTGTGTGTGCATGAGCACAGACACACATGTGAACACATGTGTAGATACACACATGTGAAGGTCATAAGAAAACTTACAAGAATCAATTCTTTTCTTCTACCATTTAAGTATCAGAGATTGAATTCATGAGCCTTGTTAGAACACACACTGAGCTATTTTTGTCATCACTGTACTAATTTTCAATTGAGTATTTTTGTATATATTTAAAGAATAAACCATCATGTCAAAAGATTCACTATAATAGAAAACTGGTTGGCATAAGGTATGAAGTAAGCCTATCCAGTACGACAAAATGCATACTTGTTTTATCAAATTTTTCTATAAGTATGATATGGGATATTAATTATACTATTGCTATTATAATATATTACTTCTTGAGTTGTTGGTACAATAAACTGGATTAAAGCATATACCTATGGTTTACATATTTGTTTTTACCATGTCTTTTTCCATTAATTAATTAATTCCCATTATATCCCAATCATAGCTAGCCCCCTCCTCCCTACCCATCCTCACACTTCCCTTTCCCATTCTCCTCCCCATCTTTATGGGAAAACTGCTAATTAAGGTCTCAGTCTACAATTGACTTGATAGCCTTTCAGCTTGACACAGTATGGAGGACTCCCTTCCTTTGCAGGGCTTCTCCTTTTCTAACTGTGTCTGCAGAACTCACAATCCTCTGCATGAGGAATGTCTCATAGCCTTGGTTAGAATACAAAATCAAGTTTTTGATAAAAAAGCCTTTTCAGCTAGCATCAGAGACTCCTGAAATGCTTCCTAATGTTGCATTTCGGTACCCTAAGCCTCCAGCCAATGACCTTTGCCCATTCTAGATGTTTCTATCCCATCCCCTGAAATTATAAAAGCATTGAATCATCCCAAGTAAAGTTGATGTGACTCCCTGCAGCTGGTCTCTGTGTGATCATACACCTATGTACTCACAGAGCTTCTGAGCCTTGCCCCCGTATCATCTCTGCTCCCCATTGCCTTCATGAGCCCATATTGGTCAAAAATCCCTGAGGGTATGAAGAGCCACATTTCTCCTCAGAGAAGGGGAGTCTCCACATCCTACCACTAATACCAAACCACCCTGGCAAGCCCAGCTAGGGGAAGGAGAATCCAAAAGCAGGCACAAGATTCCAAGACAGAGACCACCTCTGCTACTGCTGTTAAGGGACCCACATGAAGAGCAAGCTGCACATCTGCTACTATATGAGGCCTAGGTCCAGACCATGCATTCTCTTTGTGCACCCATGGGCCCAGGTTAGTTAACTTTATAGGTCTTCTTAGGTGTACTTGAGCTCTCCAACTCCCCCAATCTCTATCTCTGACTTCCATAATACTCCTTCAGCTCTTTCTAATATTTGACTGTGAGTCTCTGCATAGGTTTTTATCAGTTGTTAGGTGAAGCCTTCAACATGACAGTTAAGCTAGGCTCCTGTCTGCAATCATAACAGAATATCATGAATAGTGTCAGAGGTTGGCTCTTTCCCAGGGGTGGGTCTCAAGGTGGGCCAGTAATTGGTGAGCCATTACTTCTATCTCTGGTCCATCTTTATCCCTACTCATCTTGCAGGTTTTGTGGGTGGCTTGGTGTCCTCCTCCTTTCATTGGAAGTTCTTTCTGCCTGGCTATAGGAGGTACCTACACCAGGCTCTATATCTCCCACTGTTAGAAGTCTCAGCTAGGATCACCCCATATCCTCTCAGGAGCCTCACTTGTTCCAGGTTTCAAGTTTGTCCAACTACTGATTTTTATTCTCTCTCCCGAACCTCACCTCCCATCCCCGGTCTCTCAATACCTGAACCCCACTGCAGATCCCCTCATGTAAGGAACAAAATGTAAAACGGTATCGTGGATGAATGTATTATGGAAACCGAGCCAAAGCAAGAGTGTGCGCACTACGATAAAAATGGAAATGTGAACGCCATAATTGTAATTGGCTGAGAGGTAACCATGGAAACTGATCCCCAGTGTGTGTACGTGTGCGTGTGCATTTGTGTGTGTGTGTGTGTGTGTGTGTGTGTGTGTATGTGTGTATGTGTAAAGGTGGCAAGGTAAATGCCTCAATCCTGATTGGCTGAAAGTAGCTTGAAAACTCTGGTCTGGCCCAGAATGACAAAATTGCTCATTGCCGGAGCCCCATGGAGATGCCTTCACTATGAGAGATCTGACCCACTGACCCAGACGCCCATTGCCAAACGAGAAAGCCTGCACTGCAGACCGAGTTCTCATGAGACCGGTAAAGTCGCACTGCAGACTGAGCTCCTGCCAGACCAGAAAGTTGCACCAGGGACCGTGTTCCAGCCAGACCCAAAAAGTAGAACACGTCGTGAGCCCCATCTGAAGCGATGAACATCGGGCTATACTGGAGGTTAGTGAAGAGTATATGCCTGTGAATGAATGCGATCCCATTTCGCTATTTGTTTGTCTATTGCCACTTATGAATAAATAAGCTAGTGTAACCTTTCCTCCTAGTTTTGAGGTTTTTCTCCCGCCTCTGTCCATGATCATAATTTGTGGCAGTTCAAGACTTTTCACCACAGTCTGCAGGATTAAGGCCGGAGCTTCATCTAGAAGCCTAGCTTTAAATTGCAGGCCATTTACTGATCCTGAGGCTGGAGCTCCACCTAGCAGCCTCACTTTAAACTGCGGGCCATTTACTGGGCAGTAGAATTTGGATAAACTCCTAGTCTAAGCCTGACAACCATTACTCAGATGGCATTGGTTTTTCTTGAGGTCGAAGATGTCACGAAGCCTCTCAAACCTGAAGCTCCCCAAAAAAGCCAAGGTTGGAGGAAGAGCAGATATTTGGCATAGCAAGTAGACCAAAAAACCAGGGAGGACTGGAGTCCATCATCCTAAGTCGAATGATGTCTTGAAGCCAACTCTGGCCAAGGCTGGAGGAAGAGTGTGTATAGAGCACAAAGTTGCCAGGAGCCAAACCCAGGAAACTACCCGCTGTCCTTAGAGAACCTCAGAAAATTACCTGCTGTTCTCGAAAGACTAGTCAGTACAAGGTTAAGAAAGGACGTTCTCGGGTCTCAGGTCCCAGGAACTTAAGGAACCACTGGCATTCCCTGGGAGCCAGTCACGACAGTGGCATGGTCTAGGGCAATAAGGATATGACAATGGGATGGTCTAGGGCAATAAGGATATGACAGTGGGATGATCTTAGACAATAAGGATATAGTGGGATAGCCCTAAGCAATGACCCTCACCCAAACTTCCCATTTTGCTGTATCTTTATAACCTGCACCCAAAATTAAAGTTTCAGAGCCCAATCAGAACTCCAGACTTGCTCGAATTCTTTGTGTCTTTTGTCCTTTCATTCGTTCACTCCCTTCCCTAGAGTCTCGTCGAATCCCTGCGGGCCGGGCACAAAGTAGACTAAAAGGTGAGGGCAGAAGCCTCTCAACCCAATGACAGAGTGGTTTCAGAAAAGACTAGTGGAACGGGCAGATAAATTACTTAATGAATTATTGACAAATTCACCAAGAAGTAATACCACCTGGTACCTTAAAAAGAAAACAATAAAAGTGCTATACCACATCGTCTATAAATTAACACAATAAGCAGAATAAAAAGGCCCATCAAGGGTATGAAAAAGATAAAATTAGAGGATGAAGAGACCTCTGACTCGTTGGAAAGAGCTTGGCAGGATACTAACCACATAGTTAAAAACAAGACTAAGTGCAGGGAAGTTAAAAATGATGTCCCATTAACAGCGCCTCAACAGGGAAACCTATAATAGAAAAAGCATCACAAAGAGAAGTACCTAGTATACTCATGAAGACTATAGTCAATTCAAATAAAGACAAACTGATGGGCTAAAGGCTAGCCATGAGTATCACCAAACAGTGGAACTATTCCAAACCTTTCAAAAACGCTCTAGAGTCAGGACTGGTCCCTTCACTGCCAGTGACTGCCTCCTGGCTTCAGACACCAGTAAGGGGGTGTGGACAGGCCAGCACCATGGAGGCAATAATGGAAACCAGAGCATATTCCCCATTGGAAATTAACAAACTTAGATTATTCCCAAAACAGCATGAAGGGTGCATACTATATAGTATAACTGTGGGAGAAGGGACCAGATACAATAATAGTATTAGACCAAGAGGTGCACAAAATTAGGGACGTGGTGGAAAATCCCACTGTGTTTGATGCTCTAGAGTATATGTTAGACAGTGCCAGAGGAGACACACACCCACTGCCTTGAGTGGATAAGTGAAGCTTGGAGATATACGTTCTCCTTCTTAGATCTTACTCAGTTCAAGGCCTCAGTAAAATGGAATGAGTTACAAGAAGCAATTCAGTTAGCAAGAAAATTAGGAGTATTCTACTTCATTTACAACCAGGTACCCACCTCCCAGGCAGCACTAATGTTGGCTCAGTTTAGGAAAATTCTCTTGAAAGGAGCTCTACAGCATCTCAGAATGACCCTGGCTGGACCATTGAAAGGATGTCAAACTGTGGGAGATGCCATAGATTTTTAAAAATCATACAGAGAGTTAGACTCAGCAAAGGTAGGATCCTTACCCATAAAGGGTAAGAAATTTAAGGGAATGAGGAGATGGTTCAAAAATACAAGACCATTTGGAAGACCAAATACCAACCTCCCAATTAGACCTGGACCAAGCAAACCATGGAATCCCACCAGATGCTTGTTTGGGCAAGCTCCTCACAGGCCTTTTTTAGGGCAAAGGGGGTCCAATGGTCGAGGACCCCCTTACCCAGAATTCAACAACCAAAGGCCTGTGAACAGGCAGCCACTCAGGAACAACCTGAGAGGGTGAGGATGTCCCTTTCAATCTCAGGGATGCAACATCTAAAACTCAGAATAGCACTACCCATCATACTACGTAATGGCACCACCAAAGTAGTTAAATGCCTGTTGGACACAGGTAGTGAAGTTAGTGTATATACCCTAGATGAAGGACAGATTCTGAATACAGGTAAAATTAAAGGCTTCATAGATGTAGGAGTTAGAGGCAAAGTCATAACCCCTAGCTAGATTAATATTGAAGGCATATGATAAGAACTATGAGCTAGGTTTCGCTCTGTGCAGTGGCCCAGAAAATATCATAGGACTACCCACAATACATAAATTATTCCTGAAAATTTTAAATTATAAAGAAAACCAAAGATAGTATTGGCTACAGTTAAAATTCCACAGATAGAACTACCTAAAATACCACCCTCTTTCACACCACAATACCCCATAAAAGGTAGGATGGAGGAAGTGAAGGACACCATACTAACGTTGCTAAAAGACAATATTATAGAGCCAACGCAAAGCTTTAACTACAATAGCCCAATTTGGCCAGTAAAGAAACCAATTGACAAATGGAAATTTACAGTAGACTACAGGAACATAAACAACCTATCAGAGTAGATGCCTGGACGATTGCCAGATATAAAAGATATATTTCTATGAATTAGACAGGTGGCACCCTAATAGTTAGCCACAATAGACCTAACAGATATGTTCTTTGGTATTCCTGTACATCCCAACTCTAGGGAAATCACCACATTCTTATGGAAAGGAAAACAATATCAATTTACTAGAATTCCACAAGGGTTCAAAACAGCCCAATTATAGCACATAACGGATTGAGATAGGCTTTAGATTTATTCCACAGGTCAGAAGAAGTAATGATTTTTTTTTTCATACATAGATGAGCTTTTTTTCTTTTTTTTTCTTTTTTCTTTTTTTTGGTTTTTTGAGACAGGGTTTCTCTGTATAACCCTCGCTGTCCTGGAACTCACTCTGTAGACCAGGCTTGACCCGACCCGCGGGTCTCAGTTATTCGTGGGGGCAAGGAGAACCAAAACCTGGAAGAGAAACGGGCGAGAGAAAAGAAGGACCCAAGCAAACAGTTGCTTGTCAAGAGCCGTGTATTTTAAAAAAGGCAAGCTTTTTATAACAAGCTCGGGTCAGGGGAGGGGGAAGGCAGGTGGGGTCATGGAAAGGTACAGCTTCTTCTTGGCCTGTGCCCTAGAACATTTTGTGGTTAGGGGCTTTTCTCAGAAGTAGCTATCTCTTTGTGTATCAGCTCTCAGCAGGATGAGGCATAGTCAAGGTATTCAACTGAACAGGATGTAG
>NW_021604565.1:616025-632582 GCF_004785775.1 Grammomys surdaster | reverse complement strand
TAGTCAAGGTATTCAACTGAACAGGATGTAGGTGGGTGACAAGGCTTCGGTTTCCAGGCGAGGGGGAAGGCCGGCAGGGGTCCCTGTTAGGGGTCCTGGTCTCTGACACAGGCTGGCCTCGAACTCAGAAATCCTCCTGCCTCTGCCTCCCAAGTGCTGGGATTAAAAGCATAGATGATTTTTTACTAATAGCAAATGATAAATATTACATAAAACAGTAGCAAACTTAATTGCATACCTAAGAAATGATGGATGGACCATTAATAAAGACAAAGTAAAGGAATCAGCAGAGGAAGTTAAAATTCTTGGAGTACAGTGGTCAACTAGAGGACCATCCATTCCCCCAGAATTAATTAACAAGTTAAAAAATTTACCAAGACCTCAGAATAAGACAGAAACCCAGCATTTAATAGGGTTATTTGAGTATTGGAGGCAACATACACCATACCTGCAATTGTTGCTCCAACCATTGTATAGCATAGTGAAAAAAGCATCTGATTTCACCTAGGGACCATGGAACCAGTAAAAGTTATATTAGAATATATAGAGCAATTTAGTAATTTAATTTATATTAATTCAGATAACACAGTGATAATAGATATGCTGTTTATAAAGGAATATGCCAGTTGGGATATATTTGTCAAACAACCACAGATTAAACCAGTTGACTTTTATTGCAAATGCTTCCCTTGGTCAGATGCCAAGTATTCACTTTTTGAAAAAAAAAAAAAAAACAATATGGACTGCCTATGAAGCACTCGCACATGCCACAGTATCCTAAAAGATAGAAGCTGGTGGTACTCTTATCCACCATGCCCAGTTTTGAATTCATAATGGCACCAGAAGAGGCATGAACAAGGGTTGCCAATGTTGGGAAAGGTATTGGAAATGATACCTCTTGGAGTTCCTTTGAGGAGCAAACCTGACTGCACAGGGGAGGATACGAATGGTGTCAGAGCACATACTAGAATCAATTAACAAAACCAAGGTACAAATCACATTCGACACCTCCCCTCCCCAGAAACAGATACCCATAGGAACATGGGGGTGAATATTCCCCCTCACTGGTTAACACTGGTTTACTGATGACTTAGCCACCAATAAAAACAATGTGGTATGCTGAAAAGCAGCAGCTTTCAGGCAGGAAGACAGAATGGTAATAATAGAGGAAGGAAAGAGAAACCAGCACAAAATGTAGAAGTGATAGGAGCCTTATTTGTGACTAGGCAGTCCCATAAAGATGGAAAGGACTTACACCTGTTTGCAGACTCTTGGTGCATGGCCAATGGAATAACAATTTTGTCAGGAAAATGGAGATTTACAGAATGGAAAATCAATAGAAAAGATTTATGGTCTAAGAAAGCTTGGGTAGAGATAGCATAGATTAGTAAGGACATTAAGATACAAGTATACTGTGTAGATGCTCACCAAAACAGAGACTACCTACAGACTAAGTATAATAATGAAGCAGATAAGCTAGCAAACTTAACAATAAAACTCAAAGCACATTACCAAGCTGAACAGACAGGACCTATAAAACTAAAAATTAAAAGAAAGTGGATTAAGTCAACTCTACAGACAGAGTGATTACAAGAGAAGAAATATAACAGATACACAAATTCCTTGGACATGCAGGAAGGCATGCAATATATCAGTAGTTCACTCAAAGGAACACAGCCATAACATGAATTAAAATTAAGAATGCCATACAGAAATGCAAAGGATACCCTGTAACCAAAACCAGATTTAAACGTATTACCATTGATTTGGCACTCATAGACTACATTTTAATCACAAACTTCAAATTGATTTTATAGGACCATTAAATGAGTTTAAGAAACAGTACACATGCACAATAGTAGACATCTACACAGGATTAGGTATGGCTAAATTAGGATCCAAACCCGGCCAAAAATTAAAAATATTTACATTGTGGTTATGGATTTCAGCCTATGGAATACCTTGACTAATATAAAGTGATCAAAGAATCCACTTTACTGGTAAAATCATACAGAGATTGGCAAAAAAACTTGACATAATGTGGGAATTCCACTGGGACTATAACTCAACAGCAGCAGGCAGTATTGAAAGATTTAATGGATTACTTAAATGAAAATTAGTAGCACACGAAGATACCCCACTTTCTGAAGCCCTGGTGAAAGCTACCTTTGAACTAAATAGCAGACCTAGAATCAACAGACAATCTCCAATTGAGGAAGTCCTCAGCACACAGACAGATATAGATCACCCAGATGAAAAAATCAGAAATATAATCAAACCTATCCTTGCATTCTCAGGCACAAGGTCAAATTAACTCAGAGATCATAGCGCCCGGCACTGGAAACACTGTGTGGATCACAGACAGCAAGGGAGAACTGCAATTAGCCAAACTGGAGGATTTAGCATCACATGAACAGGCAATGTGTGTATGTGCATGTGTGAGAGCACTGATATATACAGTGTAGTGATCCTTATCATTGTTGTCTTTCTGGGAAACATTCCAGTGGTGGACCTCGGTGTATACTTATGTGACCAAATACACAGTAATCATAATACTACTAGCCTGGTAGTCAACTATACCATTTGCTCACTAAATACTGTGACAAGAAAATGCTAACCATGTGGTTGGCCAGTTGGGTAACAATAGGATCCAATGCTATGATAATATTGTTATTACTAACCCTATGCTCACAGATTACTGGATTATTGGCTATTTGCTTTTCGGAGCAGTTGGAGGAGTAGTGCTATATATGATACTGACCATGTGGCAGCCATTGGCTATGTTTGCTATGCTTTATGTTATATTATTATTTTTAGTGTTAAATATTCTGGAATATGTGGGAGTAATAGTATGCCCATCACACCTAAAATCCTACCCTCAACCATTACCCCCAAACCACAAATACCATGGCCCACATATAGACCTAAAGTTCTCGACCCACTGTACAAAATACACAGATGGGGACAGATGATATGGGCATCATACCAACTAAGAATGGACAGCGTCTGGATCAGGTATGCTTACTGCTTAAATTATCATTGGTTCCAGGGCTATGAACACTTTAGACAACAAAAACATGGTATCATGCCCACAAAATTTATATTTTAAATCAAAAAGGTAGTTATAAATAGATACGAAAGAAATCTGACAAATGCCATTTTAATGAAGTATGATCCAACACCTCTAGTGTTAGAGCAATCTTTAATAACTATTGGTATAGACGATCTAAGGTTAGACAGAACACACTCAACAACAGAGGAGTTTATAAAACAACCACTATAGGAGTAGAGATTGAAACCACATTCACTTGTGACTTAGCTATAAATTCAACCTTCCCTATACTATATATTAATATCTTGATACATACAGGGTTGGAAGGAAAAGCAATTGGCATGTGGTTCAACCTCACAACATAAACATGAGAAGGACAAGTATATGATTATTTAGAGTATTATGAAGGAGCAGAAGAAGAAACTCCATCACCTATGTCCACAACACCAAACCTGTGTAAATCTGGTCCAAATATGAACTGGACCCTGTGTACAGAATTTGCAGTACCTTACCCACTTAAGAGTGGCATACTCCCTCTACCTAAACCATGGGGAAATAGGTGTCCCAGGAAGTTATATGATCACCTATGTCCAGAACTCCAGAGGACATGGAACCAAACAAATTGGCTCTGTGTAGCAGGTTATCCGAACCTACCCTGCTTTGGCAAACTAAGCTTTTATCCAAACTTAAAATGGGCCACTAGAATAAAATTACAACAATGGCTCACTTGGATAGATTGTGTATCAGCCATGGCCCTGGTGATGGAACATTAAAGACAACTACTAGTACTAACCAGCATCCTACCACAACCATGGCAGATGACATTAAATGAAAAAACACCAATGCCCTTATGCAGAATGATGAAAGCAACACATGAATGTTTTTTGGTAGTTCAGGGTTATTCACAGATAAAAGGACGGACAATGGAAAAAGAATCAAACAGAATGCCAGGCATTGCCTGGAACTGCTTTAGCAGAAATTCTTGGTCCATAAGACCTGAGGAAGAAAGACATAAAATCCTAACACACATGGGGCAAATACAGGACAAGTAATATACAAGATTTTATTATCATGAAAACATGTCTCACACTCCCTTCTTAAGGGAGGTACAGTGGCATTTTTACCACTATTTAAGGAAACTGGAAGCTACAAATACACCTCACTTACGGCACTCTGTGATCAAAGAGCTAATATTACAGGAGTGGTACAAATAAAGGAGGTATGGAAATATATAAAGAACCCAATACTCATTTTTGGGGGGGACTAACAATGTTAAGAAATATATCCATGGGAGGAAATAAAACCACATTTGGATTCAAGAAATAAAACCTAACAGGAACATAATTTACATTATTATTATAGAATGTTACCTAGTGTAATCAACATCACTATATGACCACATGTGATAAGAAGGAAGAATATAAAACAGGTACATTTGTGACACAGCAGTAAATGGGACATAAGTGGATTTCCCTATACCATGGGAAACAATAGGAGATATTACCACAGTTAATTTTTTAGAAAGGAAGGTATCTGCAATGTTTGGGGCAGCACCCCAGTCAGGTACTTTGTGGATGAACAGCATAACAATCCCTAGTTTTAACTACAAAGGTTTTAACAACATTAGATACTAAAAACCCAATTTAACAGCAACAAATATACCAGGGATTGGCTACTCTTATAACCTTAACAGCCTAACACCTAAATATCACATCAAGGTACCAGAAAGGACTATACAATGGTGGAAAACTTGGGAAATCAAACATAGTAATAAAAGAAGCATATATCATTCAGGCTTATGATATTATTTTAGCTACATATTACTACACCTCTAATATCAAGAATAGCAAATGTTAGATTGGATAGCACAAAAGCCAAAAGCAAGCCCTATGCTGACAGATGCAGATGACTGGGATAAGATCTTATACTTACCCATATCACTTCAGAACTGCAACAAATCAGACCACTCACAAAATAATACCTGATTGTTAGACAGAGGAGGATTTAACATTACAACAGAATATGTAGGTATTAATAAAACCAGCATAAGATTTATGACAGCACACTATCCACTAGGATGGTTATATCCATCACCTGGACCACTTTTAGTCAAAGAAGCCCCTTTTGTAGTACCAGACACAACCTTACCTGTTGAAGTAATATTGACTACTAGAATCAGGAAGACACTGATTTCTATCTCATTACAAGTTTATTCCAAACATTAGTAGATAACGAAAAAGGATCATATTGTGCAGAAGACATATGCTAGATACACCTAATACAGGTATTCCTGTACAACTCATATCCAGGATATCACTAAAGTCATACCACAGAAGTTAGGCAATGAATTCAAAATACCAGTTGATCATTTCTTATGGTCATCAGTTAATAGCAAAAATGGCTCTATGTACATGGCACTTAAATTAGGAGCTAACACATGTATATGTCTACCCATACTTCCCAGACGTGAAGATGCAACATACATCTTTCACCATGTCAAGATTAACAACCAGAATACAAGACATGGGGAATTACAATTCTATACTATGCACACTGACACCAAAAATAGCAACATGCAGATGGCTAAATTAATCTTTTATGAACTCATTTGAAGCATATTTTAACTTAACATGTGGATGCTACCTAATGATGAACTGCCACAACTGATGAACTGATGATGGACTGTCACAATGGATAATATCACAATTATGATCATGGCAGCATTGAAGGAAAAACATGTATAGGGCCATGTAAAATAGGACAGATTGAGAACAACAAAGCTCCCGAGTCCCCTCAGACAATTGAACTCAAAGATCAAGATCCCCAAAATCACCATATTTCAGACCTTACAGCCCTGATCCAATGGAAGTAAAATACATCTACCCACCCCTCCCTGCTTATGCATGGGTGGAAATGCTAAATAAACTGTCTGCTCCTCCTGCCCCCTCCCTCACCCAAAGGCTTTTTCCATTAAAATACCGAAGGAGCTCTCACCTGCCTCTCCCCTTACTCTACCAACTCTCATCCAATCAGAGAGAGATATATCTCCTCCCACTTCTCCAACCCACAAAAGTGAGAGACCTTAAAAACTCATAGATAAAACCCTGCCAAACTCCATAGTCCCTTACACTCAACCATCTACCACCCAAAAACTTTGCAATTTTCGGGACTCTCTTGCAAAAACTAACCATGCTACCCAGGAGTCTGACACAGAACTTGAAACCCAAAATGCTTGAGCACTCCTGGTTAATATCAACTCCACTTGAACTAAACCATTTAACTGGTACCCACTCAAAGCCTCAGACTTAAAGAACTCAGGCAAGCATTAAAAGAAGATGACATTCACAAACCGTGGACAGTATTTCTCCTACAGAGCCATATTGCCAACTTAAACACCCCCTAAGATTGGAGAGATATTTGCCATTCTGCCCTTCCTGGCCCAATGTTTTTAGAGTGGGAAGCCTTATTTTGTAACGAGTGTGGTCAGCATGTCAGGCAAAACCAGGACAGAGGTGACGACACCCCATGGGGTTTTAATGAACTCTTTGGCCAGGAAGACTTTTCTACTGGAGCACAGCAGGCAAGTCAGCCAGCAGGGTACTATGAGCAGGTCCACCTCTGTGCAACCCAAGCTTGGCATAGGCTCACTCTACCCTCAGTGTCACAAGACCCTGCCTCCTCCCTACGCTCTCTCTCGATCAGAAGCCCAGATAACCCCCTATCTGATTTTATTCTCAGAACTCAAAAGAACTTAGAAAGAAAAATTCCCAACCACACAGCCAGAGACGTCCTTCTTAAAAACCATTGTTTGGGAAAGCATGACTTCTAAGTCCAGACTAGCTTGCCAGGGTCTCTGGGAAGAGCATCACAATAGGTGGATTGTGGCAACCTGAGATATAGGAACTCCATCACACCAAATTGCATCCATAGCCCAGGCATTTGTGGCAGCAGTAAAAACAGACAGAATCTTCTTCAAATGCAGAGAGGCAGGACTTTGAAGGAATGAATGCCAACAAAACTCTCTTACCATGACAGATCCCAATCCCCCTAAGATAATCTGTCCCCATTGCAGAAATGGTTTCCACCGGAGGAGACACTGTATCACTGTATCACTCTATATGATAAGGATGGTAAGCCACTAGCACCTTTAAACTTCAAATGGGGCAACACTCAGCCCCGATAATAAGAGTAACAACTACTCCCATAGAAGTCTTATGGATGTCCAGCATTTCAGAAGGCTCCCACGCCAAATTAACCATTAAAATAGATGATAAACCATTCAACTCTCTTATTGATACTGGAGCAAACAGGACAAATTTACGACAAGAGATCCCACAAAACTGGCAACTGACCCCTGGACCCCAGCTACTGGACATAAGGGCTATCTAACATGCATACATCACCAAACAGACTTACAGGTGGGAAGACCTGGATGGAGCTAACGGCTTCATACATGCCCTGGTGGCTCAAGTAGCCACCAATCTTTTAGGGAGAGATATCTTACAAACCTTAGAGGTGGTTTTTACCATCCAACCAGAAAGAAACCACATTAAGATAGAGGACATTACCTCTATCTTAATAGTACCCAAGAAAATAGTACCCAAGGTGGCCCTAAAACCCCTACTCCAAATCACCCCCAATTCTAGGGACAACTGTTAGAATTAGTACTCCCTGCCTTCATTCGCTCTCCAACAAAGCCATCTGGGTCCCACAGTGGCCCCTATCAAGGGAGAAGCTTAGAGTCCTCAGAGAACTGGTAGAAGAACAGCTATCACTACAACACATCCACTCCTCCAGCAGGTCCATGAAATATCCCTTTGTTTGCTATAGAAAAGAGTTCAGGGGGATGGAGACTATTGCAAGATTTGAGGGCAATTAACAGAACCATGCCAGTCTAGAATTCTCCACAAAATGGACTACCTCACATCTCAGACATTCCTACCTAAGTTCCCCTATTAGTAATAGACATAAAAGACTGCTTTTTGTCAATCCCTCTCCACCCCTGGAAATGTAAACTCTTTGCATTCTCAGTGACTCCCATTAACAACTCTGGCCCAGCCTCCTATGAATGGACTGTTCTCCCCAGGGAACCATTTGTCAAGAGGCTGTAGCCACTGCATTAAAACCCTATTTAGGCAAAGGACTCAATATATACCATTGCATGGATGGCATATTAGTATGGGGAGATGCTTCTATCTCCCTCTCCCAACTTAAGGACCAGGGAATACCTTCTCTATCTGCCTTATGATTTAAAAGAGCTCCTCACATAATCAAACTTATTCTTCCAATTGAATTTCTAGGAACAGAGATCTCCTTTACCTCAATATGCCCCCTCAAACTCACCCTTTCCTTCCCACAAAATTAACTTTCACCTCCCTCCAGAGCTTTTTGGACAACCTCAATTGGCTTTGACCCTGGCTCTCCCTTCTCACAAGCACCCTTCAACTCCTCTTCAACCTCCTGAAAGGAGACAAAAGTCCCTCCTCCCCAAGAACACTGTCCCCAGAAGCAGTCCAAGCTCTAAATTCTGTCAATTCAGCCCTAAAAGATATGGCTCTTTCTAGGTATGACCCAATAATACCTATACATCTCCCTATCTTTAACTCCTCCCCTACCCTTGCAGGAGCCCTTTACCAACCTCAGGGGGTGATAGAATGGCTCCATACCCCAATGGGTGGAGCACCCTGAATTTAAATGAAGTAGATGCACTCACTAGCATGATTAAAAGTGGTAGGAATAGAGCCCTACAAACTCTAGGGAAAGAACCTGACATTCTTGTCACTCCCTTCTCCCTCTCCAATGTTCAGTAGCTAATCGAACTTCATTCTCACTTTGACATCAGCTTAATAAAATTCCCAGGACAAATTGACAACAATTATCCTGATGAAAAATGGGCCACTGCCTTCCCTCTATTGCAATGGCTGCCCACCAAACTATTGTCAAGAGATCCCATAGCAGGAGCCCCCTCAATATTTACCAATGTGGGGAAGAGGAGAGCTGCAGCAGTAATATACTACTTCCCTGAGGATTAACCACCTATCCTCCAATTCAAAGAGCTTTCCCACCACTCCCACCAATATAAAGAACTATATGTCATTTACTTAGCTCTAAAATAAGTCAAGGGTCACCTTAACCTCTTTTCAGACAGTATGTATGCTGTCTATTTGCTCTCCTAGCTGCTAAGATCATTTGTCAAACTAGATGCCAACCCACTTTCCCCTCTATTCATACAGGTCTCCACCATTCTACGGGAAAGAACCTTCCTCACCTATATCCAGCACATCCAATCTAACATTCCACTGCCAGGTCCTATATCTGAAGAAAAGGCATTCGCTGACCAAAATGCCTCAACAGGGCATTCATAGCCTCCACTGAGCAAGCAGACCAATTTCATTCACGTATACACACAAATACAAAGGGACTTCATGTTTGCTTCCCCCATACCCCCTTGCTCAGCTCCAAAAGATAATAAAAACATGTGCCTCTTTTGCATCCCTCATTACCACCCCAGCTTTTCAAACCGTGGGCACCAATCCCTGTGGCCTCAAATCCAATGCCTTATGACAAATTGATGTAACCCATATTCCTCAATTTGGTAGACAAAAACATGTTTTTGTCACCTTAGATACATCTGCACATTTTATATGGGCTACAGCCCAGACAGGTAAAAACTCAAAAAAGTTAATTTACCATATGCTCTCTATCTTTGCCATCATGGACATTCTTCAACAGATAAAAAACCAATAACGTCCCTGTCTTCACTAGCTCTCAATTTAAAACTTTCTGCACACGCTGGGAAATTGCCCATCATATGGGAATTCCCCACAACCCTCAGGGCCAAGGAATAACAGAATTAATGATGTCCCTAACTGCTCTAAACATATTTAACATCTACAAAAACTCCAAATATCCTCCTATTTCCCTCCATTGGTACATACCAAAATTAACTCCCCCAGCTTAGTACAATGGTGAGATCCTTTGGATGGAATTTGGAAGGGACCAGATCCCTTATTACAACTGGGAGGGTTTTGCTTGTGTTTTTCCACAAGACCAGCCTAAGCCTATCTGGGTTCTTGCCAGAAATGTCCAACACCAACCCACCAAACAAGAAGATGGCCTGCCTCTCACTGACTGATCAAGAACGAAAGAGGGGAAAGAGAAGGCAGGGGTGACACCATTTCCAGAGGAACAGCAGGATCTTTTGGAAGAACATCCATGACCTGGTGACAGCTGCCCAGGCCATGTGCCCTCCACAAGCCTCCCATCTCCTCTATTCTCTTGGCAGTTTTTGTCATCCTTCATACTAACTCTGCTGCTGCCCAGCATCTCCCTAGCCTTCCCAACACCTACCATTGGAGATTCTATGCTAGGAAAACCTACAAAGGACACAACAAAGTTATAGGAAACCAGGACTTCCCACTTGAAGGATCTTGACCAGGATTGAAATTCCCCTACACCTGGATTGATTCCATCTTCACTATCCTCAATCCTTTCCTCTGCTTTTCTTACTGAAACACAGGTGAATGTTTCCAGGAGGTCTCCACATATGGAGGTTGCATGTGGAGAGGTTTTGGGGCTGCTTGGCAGAAATCTGACATTGGCCAAGGACAATGAAATGGACTTTAGGCAGGAATCTGACTTTGTGACATGACAAGGAAGTAAGCTCAGGCAGGAGTCTATTTTTAGTCTAAAACAGAGAAGTAATTTCAGTCAGGAATCCAAGTCTTAGGCTAAAACAAAGAAGTAGGTCTCAGGCTTGAATATGACTGTGGGCTAGGACAGGGAAGTAGGCTCAGATACTTTGTCATCCTGATGAGCCTTTAGAAATAGCAATTATGAGCGTGATAATGGGGTGATCACAGAACTCTGTATATTGCCTTGTTTGTTCCTTGACTGTTTGTTTCTATTGTGTTGTTGGTCCCTCAACCTAGAACTGACCTAAATACTTGCATGTAATTAAAAGGGCTTAAAAGAAAAGTTGAATTAAACAAACCTGCCTTCAGCCTCAGAACTGGCTGGGGTCATGCTGCAATTTTGTCTAATCATCTCTTTTCTTTTAATCCTCACTCCTGTGCTAGAGAACCTGTTGACTGACTGAGTGGGCTTGGTCAGATGGCACCACAACGTTGGAGCTCCAGAAAGCGGGATACAGTGAAGGACACCGCGGGAATTGGAAATATGTGCAGAGAAAAGTAAAGAAGATTTGGGCCAGTGGTAAGTAACGGTAAGTGATGGTAAGATGTGTTTTGTGTATGTGTTTAGAGTTATGCTAAAATCTAGAGAAGCAAAGGTAATTCTCATAGATGCTTTTAGTCTTTGGACCCTAACTAGAGATAGTTTACACCCTAGACATGGGTTTGAGAAAAAAAGTCCTGCATGACAATCTGGGGATGCTTTGGAGAAAGAGAAGGAAAATGAACTTAAGCTGTCTCAGAGCTATCCCAGGAACAGGCAGAGGTCAAGAGACGTACTGCCTCCTCTCTGCCTCCAACTGGAGAAATGCTTGGTTCTGGGTCCCATAGGTAGGATATCTGGGTCCCTTTCATGGGACATCAAATCCTCTTTCCTCTCTGTCTATTGTCTCTCCTTGGTGCACCAATCTGTCCATGTCTGCCAGTTTATGTCTGTTTTTGTTTCGTTGCTTGAATGTTCCATGTTCAAAAGAAAAAAAATGTTTAAAACTTTATCTGCTGGTTGTTCAGCCCTTGATTCACTTTTTAACTAGTTTCAAAAAGAAAAAGAAAAAGAAAAAAGTAAAAATAAAAAGTAGTTTCAATTGGTCTTTGGAGTCCTACACCTGTAGTTAGGAGTCTATCACAGCTGGAGAAGCCCTTCCATGGTCTCATTGTCTGTAAAAGCCACTCTTAAAGGGGACAGCAGGTTTTGTTGTGTGTTTTGTTTTGTTTTGTTTTGTTTTGTTTTTGGCTTCTATGGTAAGGAGCTGATGGTTGTTTCTCCTAGAAAAATCTGTGACTGATTATGGGTTCAGCAGGTGACAAAGTGCCTCTCTTGAAATTACAGTTTTACAGTTAGACAAAGTACGAATTTTGTCTTGTTTAAATAAGTAAATGTGTGTAGCCACTTCATTTTTGTTTCTGACTGGTTTTAAAAGTATAAATATGTTCTGAATGTCTTGGTTATAGATTATTGGCTTGTAAGTTATTGGGTGCAATAAATAACTTTGTAGTATTGGTAACAGAAAGTTGGTTTAAGACTGGCAACTCAGGGTTGGAGTCATTCTGAACAGCAACATGTGGCATGAGCCAACCCAGGGAAACAGGTCTCTAAACATACATCTAAACTAGGTAATATTTTATGTATTATAAAGACTTATAAAAGATTTAGGGCAGTTTCTCTTTGAGGTATTGGAGGCTGTACTGCCTTGCATTTGTTCAGGAATTGGTAGCCAAACTTTGCAGAATGGGAGTGATGCACTTGGTGTTGATTTTGGAGAAACTGGATTGATTGTTGGAGGTTGAGTTTTAATTTCCAAAGTTATGGTTATGCTCTGGTGTTAACAGGGAAACTCGAAGATTAGAGTTAAATTGTCATTGTTCCATTGGCTGCAAATTGCAGTTAGATCACAGGTTTGGGATTTTAACTCACACACATTTGTAATTAAGAAAAAATTCAGTAGGTGGAGATAGTTGCATGGTTTGTTGTGAAGGGTTGATGAGGCTATGGGACTTGTGGAGCCATTGCATCTTGGCTTGCCTACTCTAGCTGCCATTCCAAGAAATGCATATAGAATTATTATAGATTTGGAGGATTGTTTTATACTGTTTCTTTACATTCTGGTGACTGTGGGAAGTTTGCATTTAGTGAGTTTGCATGTAATTTTGGAGAATCTATGAAGTGATATCACTGGAAAGTTTTTCTTTAAGAAATGGCTAATAGCCTTATGTAAGAAATTTTGTTGCTGGTTCAGTACAAGAAGTTAGGAGTTTGAATCTTTCAGTGTATATTATTCATTATATGGCTATTTGTTAGCTGACCCCTTTGAAGGAATTTTATACTACAAGGCATTGCTCTCATACAAAAACTTGGAGTGCTTGTTGCTCCAGAAAAGATTCAAAGGCAATATCTTTCTCAATATTTGGGACCTCAGTTATATCCTAAGCAGATTGTGGCACAGAAAATTCCAATAAGGAAAGATAGTTAGGGCTGGAGAGATGACTCAGCAGTTAAAAGCACTGACTACTGTTTTGGAGGTCATGAGTTCAATTCCCAGCAACCACGTGGTGACTGACAACCATCTGTAATGGGATCTAGTGCCCTTTCTGGCTTGCAGGTATACACATGCAAAAAAGATAATTTAATGAATTTTAAAAGTAGTTAGATATTAATTGGCTAAGACCTCATCTTAAGCTTACCATAGGAGAACTTGAACCTCTGTTTGATACCCTCAAGGGGGATGCTAATCCTAATTCCCCTCGAGAATTAACTGATGAGGTACAGATAGCTTTGCAGAAGGTGGAAGAAGCTATTAGCCAACAGAAGATACATTATATAGACTATAATCAATTGTTGGCTGCTTGCATCCTTGCTACAACTCATGCACCTACAGCAGTCCTTTGGCAAAAGGGACCATTAATGTGGATTCATCTTTCTTCATCTCCAAGTAAAGTTTTAACACCCTATTATGAACCTGTAGCTTTGCTAATACAGAATTGTAGAATAGAATCAAGAAAATATTCTGGGAAAGAACCTGATGAAATATTTATTCCTTACTATAAACAGCAGTTAAATTGGTTATTGCAAAATACTGTTATTTGGCCTATTGCATGTGTGAACTTTTCAGGCAAAATTGATAATCATTATGAAAAAGACAAGTTGTTACAGTTTTCCTCTATGCATGCTTTTGTATTTTGTATGAATTTACACATGCGACCCATAGAAAATGTGCTTACTATATTTACAGATGACTCATCTAATGGGAAGGCAGCATATGTGATTGGATCACATGTTCATTCTCTTGAGTTTTCTCCTGCTTCAGCACAAATAATTGAACTACGTGCTCTAGCTACTGTTTTTGAAGTGTTGAAAAATCAAGCCTTTAATTTGTATACTGATAACCTGTTGACTCACTGAGCGAGAATGGTCAGTTGTAGCTACTTGAGCTGCAGGATGGAATCTGCCAGCCACGGTGACACCATGCTCGCCAACCTTATAACTCATTTTCAGCTTTCCATCAATGACCCATGGAATGAATGTTGGCAAGCCGGAGTCATGGGTAAACTTTACCCCAATGGCTATGCCAGATACTCTGTAGCTGACCTATACATCCTCTGTGAACTTGTCCCTGCTTCCAAATCATCCTTTACCCATGCTAATATCATCCAATAGGAAGATCAGTCTCCAAAGGAACTACAAGCTACCCTCTCCTGGCTACAAAACATCCAATATACAGCAGACCTCCTTCCCTTAACAACCCACCCTAATTCTTCCCAATGGTTTTTCTGTGCCTCTCTCTCCTGACCATTATTAACCACCATTCCCATTAACTTTTCCCTTTATGACCTCCATGGACCCCTGCCCACGAGGAAAGCACAGGACATTCCTCTCTCTGACCTACCCCCCCTTTTGCCTTGTAGGGCCCTCCTCAAAACCCCATCTTACATATGCCCATGACATCACCATCACCAAATCAGTATGTGTTAACCCTCCTGCCCGCCTCTGGTGCAAAGGCACTACAGGTACCTATATCAACCCTCATTTTCAAGGCTCCTGTGCCCCTGTGATGGTGTCCCCCAAGTTTATCTCTAAGAATCTGAATAACTTCTCTTGCAGATTGGAGGAAGCCAAAAGAAGAGAGAGAGATCTTTGTCCTCTGCTCATTGGACAAGGTCTTGCTGGTCTACTTGGTGCTATAGGAACTGCTGGAGCAACCCTTGTCCAAACACAACATCTGGTCAGGAACTTCACAGACAAGCTTGACCAGGCAATGGCCTCTACTACAGACAGCCTTGAATCTGTTCAATGCCAGATAACCTCCATAGCAGGAGTTGCACTCCAAAACCAGAGGCCCTGGAATGTTGACTGCTGAATGGGGCAGACTTGTGTTTTGCAGAGGGAGGAATGTTGCTTCAATGTCAATGAATCTTGGCTTGTAGAACAAGATGTACAAATGCTCAAAGAGCTCTGGGGGGACCTCAGGGCACACTATACTCTCAACACCTTTACCCCTTGGTACTCTCACCCCTTGGTAGCCTGGATTCTTCCCCTCCTTGACCCCATACTAGCCATTGGAGCCTTGTTTCTCATGGCACCCTGCCTCATTCAGTTTCTAAAGCAGCAGATGAGTAGCATTGCAAAGATAACTAACAATAATGTCTTGGATCAGTATCAAACTGTTCTCAACATAGGAGACTGTTATTCTGATGACACCTCTCCTTTATAAAAGAAAAATGGGGAGTTGTGGGACAGTGGGCTGTGAGAGGCAGTGGGGTACCTAGTTGAGAATGCTTCAAACCCTGGAGACCCTAAAGGAATGGTAGGAGTTTGGTGGTGCTCCTGGGCCCCTTGGCTCCTCTTACTTAGCTTCAGCCTTCCACAACCCCTATCACAGAGAGGTCTATGGCCATCAGTCACATAGGAACAGTGCCTCAGGCTCTCCCACATGTAGATGAGGTATCTCCAAGCTCTCAGACCAAGCCAATAGGAGTTACCTGCTGCCAGACCCTAACCCACCCCAAAAATATATATAAGATTCCTATTCAGAAGAAGTAAACATGTGCGAGAATCATCCCACTGTCTGAGAGTTTCTGTTGCAACAGCTGTAACACTACCACCTGGGAAGAGATCTGCTCTCCCAAAGCACATTCAGGACCCTTCCTGATTTCCTTGCTAGCTGGTCAGCTTCTCACTGGCTCAGCCTAGACCAACTCAGTGCAGAGTGACAGGTGCAACACCTAGGAGCAACTGGGTGGCAACAATGGAGACATGGGTAGAGGCAGCAGGGGAGGCAACAGAGGTGATTTCCCCTCCCTGATCTCACTCTATCCCCTTGGCCTGAACCCTTGAACTTGGATGGGCCAGAGATCATCATGGAAAACCTTCCAGCATGGGACCTACAATGGCCTATTCAATTTTGAATTGTAACTGGAGCATTACAACAATTTCATTCAAAAGATGAATGAGATTCTAGAGATTACCACATATAATGAGAAACAATTAGCATCTCTAGATACCAAAATCAAGAAAGAAAGCATCGTCCTGGGTAACTCTCAGAGTACATAATGAGGTAGGCGTATTGGAAATCAACACCATAATCAATAAGAATTGTAGTAAACAGATCATCAAATTAGGCCTGTGGGACACTATGGACAGACTAGCATGCCTAGAATTTGTATACACCCTAGTGTACTCATGGTGGCACTGGATTAAAGAAACATTCCTCCTATTTTTGATTATCTTCTTTATGCTATTAAAAGTATTTTGGTGTGTTTTAGAAGCAATTATGGGGGCCCCTGCCTGGTCCTCTGGGCTGGAGCAGACACAGAGTC
>NW_021604565.1:615709-616015 GCF_004785775.1 Grammomys surdaster | reverse complement strand
AACTGAATCCTGAGTCATCCAGGAGCCACTGCACTCAGAGCAGCTGGAGCCACTGCACTCAGAGCAGCTGAAACTGAATCCTGAGTCATCGAGGACTCACTGCACTCAGAGCAGAAGGATTTCCAGATCCAAGAGGTGGCCTGAGTCCCAGGAGTTCTTCCACCCAGGAGATTAGGAGCATAAGACCACAGAGACCTCTGGACCATGAGGAGCTCTGCAATAAGCAAGATAACTGGAAATACAGACTCCAGGCTTACACAGTGAGGGCAGGTACCACTAGAGTTAACCAGATGGCGAAAGGCAAGC
>NW_021604565.1:521016-610709 GCF_004785775.1 Grammomys surdaster | reverse complement strand
AAAAAAAAAAAGAACTTAGTTGGGAAATGAGAATTTCCTGGCAGAAATGAAACTTATATTAAGTATGTTTTGATAAACACTATATATATGTATATACACATATACATATATATATATATATTGAGAGGCAAGTGGAGAAAACAATAAATATTTATATATTTTTAATCATGTGTTTGGGTGTGGGTTGGAGCCTGTGAGTACAGGTACTCTGGGAGACTAGAGGTATTATAGGCTCTGGAGCTGGAGTGGTGTGAACTACTGACATGGGTGCAAGACAATTAACTTGGCTCTTCTACAAGACTAGTACATGCTGTCATCTGCTGAACCATCTTCTAGCCCCAACAATGCCATAAATATATGACTTGAGTATTCTGCAATTAATTAAGCAATTATAAACTATATGTTTATTTAATACAGGAGATTTATTCATTTTTTCTTTTTATTTTAAATGGTATCAAAATCATCATCGCTTATTGTCTTTCCAATTCAGTTAAATTTGTCACCAATTTAACATCAATTACATGTGAAGTATTCCACTTTAATTTTGAAAATTTCTGCATATTTACACTATCTCTTATACAGAGAAATATTCTTTCCAGGTACTAATGCATTTACTAATGTGGCAAAGTGATCAAAAAACCAAAAACTGAGATAAGTCACTAAGTAGCAGAGAGATGGTTGATTGACCAAAGCATAAATACTAGTGCATTCCAAAAGACCAATGGCATGAAAATGAATCAGAGATAGAACTAACATGAAAAAAAATGAACTTCAGAGTTTGTGTGAGTTCACAAGTGGAGAAATGAAGAAACTTCATAAAACAAGAAATATATAATTATCTTCCTTGGACAGCATTTTTTGAAGAGAAAGGTTAGATATTCAAATAGCAAAAAATTAATCTCTGTCACATATAGCTAAGTAATTTCTAGCTATACTGAGTCCCTGCCTACCTCCTGAGCACCAAACTTAAGAGATAACATCTGACACAGCAGAGATCCTAAAACCTGCCTCAGAATTACAATTAAGCCTGTACCCTACTACTTGTTAAATAGTCTTGCACATAAGAATAACTCTGCCAACTTTATGAATCCTGAAACTAAAAAATTGAAAATCAGTCTTTTATTATGAAAAAAATGTATTTATTATTTTTTGTTCTTGTTTTATCACCTTAAATCATACTCTTTCTAGTACTCTGTATATTTTCTTTCATCACAAATATTCTCTATGCCACAGAAGATGAACATTTTTTTTCAAGTAACCCAAACTGATTATCTTTCCAACCCAGATTGAGTTTACCAAAGTCAGATATTTTGCTGTGTTCCAATTGAATTTTACATCTTCTCTTAGAGTTTGGCAGAGATAAGACTTCATAATTAGTTACTAATAATTATCTGGTTACTTTCCAGATTATTTTGCCAGCAAGCTTCATGTGAATAGGTCCTTATTTGTTTTGCTTAACACTATAACACAGCCCCCATTATCTGATATTTGATAGGTATTCAATTGATATGCATTAGCAATGAAGGAAACTTAAAAACTTACACATTATAATTCATTGCCCAGTAGCTGGTACTAGTTTAAAACTTAATTTTAGCTAAACTGTCTATAAATCTTCATTTTATGAAATATTTCATAATCACAATATCATCAAATTCGTTAACTAAATGGGATAATCTTATTACAATTGTATATGCTTTCATAGAGACATCTAGTGTCCATTTTATTTAGTGAATCTAACTGTGAAATGTAGTCCCAAATCTAATAAGAAGCTTAACAGTGAAGGGTGAGATTATAAATTTAATGCACAGATTGGCCACATGGATTACCGTTTCAAAGCTGCCACTACCTTTCCCCATACAGACACTGAATTGGTCATTCTAAAATTTTAGTAATTAACAATAGAATGACAAATTTGTAGAAAACATTGAATATTGCACCGTATGTTGTCACTTGTCCTTTTTTTTTATAAAGGAATGGGATGCATGATAAATAAAGATACAAAAAAAAAAAAAAGGAGAAGAAACAATGGCTGTACTTAGAACTGAAAAGAAAGGAAGGGGGACTACTGACCCAACCACTGTAGCAATCTGGAAAATCAGAAAAACGGAGGACGAAGCCATACTTTTGAACTCTAATACTTCTTCTCCACCTTTACAGTCCCTGCAATCTCATCTTCAGCCCTGTTGAAGACAGCTTGCAGTTTCCTGCCCTCTTATCCTAGCCTCATTTCCTGAGGACTCAATTCAACTTTGAAGAAAACTCAGCTTTACTCCCTACCCTACCCTATTCATTTGTATCAACTGAACATGCGGAGCAACACCCTTTCTCTCCCTGAGAATCTAGTAGCCACATGAGGCTGGGTTATCAAGTTTTGAGAATCACTTTACCTCCAGTCTACCATTACAACTACTCACATCTCTTCCCCAGCCCCATTGAGGCCTGGTTGAAGGAACCTGTTCTCTTCACTACTTCCATACCCTATAGACTCTGCCAGACCTTGGAAAGAATCCAACTTTTCCCCTGTGTGTAGACACTTCCCTCCTTACAATTCATACAGATTCCTTCTTGTCAGCCTCATATATCTAGAAATATTTTCTATTAACTTCTCTAATGACCACACTGGACAAGGACTCCAGTAAGTGAATGACAGTATTCTACTGACCAAACCACTATAGCAATCTGCAAAATCAGAAAAATGGAGGAGGAAGCAATTCTTCTGTACTCGAATGCCTTCTTTTCATCTCTGGTCTCATCTGCATTCTTTCTATTCTGTTTAATTCTATCTATTCCAACTTTCAATTTAGTAACAATCTGTTCGCAGATGCCTTCCCTCTTACTTCAACTTCATTCCCTGAAGACTATAACTCTTGGTTCAGAATCAGTGTCTATTACCCCTTTAATCCATGTAATCCAAGTTACTCTTTGCCTTACTACAACACACTTTTAAAAGCCCTTCTTCTTACCAAGACTCTTATGTTCTCAGTCTTTTTTTCTATCTCACTCAAAACAAAACTTCAATAAAAATCTTCAGAAGTAAGCCTCATGAAGAGAGTCTAAAATATGGAAGAGAAAACACCAGGGGTTTAAGACAGGTAGAAAAAATGGATACCTCAGTTTTTTTAAAAAAAGATTTAAATCTAAAACAAAAAGACAAACAGACAAACAAAAATCTAGAAGCATGCAAAAGACCAAATCTACAAGTCTTAGGAACAGATGAAGAACAAACCTAGGTCAAAAGCATAAAAACTATTTTCAATTAAATTACTTCTCTAGCATAAAGGTAGAAGGTATGAAAAGGAAACAGGAAAACAAATAAACAGAACCAAAAGAGAAATTCCCTATGACACATGACAATCAAAAAAATAAAACATACAGAAAACAGAAGCATATCAAAAGCTGCAAGTAAAAGGAATTGAGATGGTACCAACTTAGGGGAGAAAAGCAGTTAACCTTGACACAAAAATTGTAGATAAAATGAATCTAGCTCTCCAGTAATGTTCATGAGACAATGCCTATCCAAGCCCTTCTACAACATAGAAAGTTGGTATTTGGATAATAGAATGCTTTGACCTAATATCTCTAAGAAGAAATAATTAAAATTTTCTGTTAAATATCTTCTTCTCATATATGTGTGGGAAAATTAACAACAACAACAAAATAATTTTAGTGAAAACCACCAAACCCATCCTCAGTGTATCATAAGATCTGGTATATCATAAGACCATTACAAATTTACTAATCAATTGTAGGAATTCACTGAGTTAGTTTTGAAACAATCAAAACCTAAGGGTTTAATTTACATTGGATGGACTCTATTGTAGAATACCACACAACTGGTTGAAGGAAAAATAGTTATCAGGTTGGTTTGAAAAGAACAAAATAAAGGACAAGATGGAGAGAAGGGACAAAGATTACCTATGAATAAGTATATAGATAGTTTTCCCAATTAAGAACAAGATTATTGTAATGATGACTAATAGTATAAAACTACTATTTTCATTTATGGCAGCAGTGTCTATGAAATAACAATTTTCAACCAATTCAATTCAATTCAGGGAGATAATAGTAATTTTCATTTTGCTTTCATGTGTGGATGCCATTTATATTTGGATCTACAGCTTCATCAGTTTTTTTTTTTATATTTATGGCAATGATTCAGTCTCCTAATATAGATAGCATGTCTATCAAGTTACCTTTATTTTCTGTGGGCTTATGTATTATTGGCTTCAAGCTTAGCTGAATAGACATTATTTGTTTTGATACAATTATGGATATCTTCAAAGGTTTAATTCAATACTCTTATTCTACTAAACTAGAAATTTCTATCCAAACTGTTGTTTATTCACATTAATTTTAGTTTATTTTTGGCATATTGATCATGATAATAATAGAATCATATTTTTGTGAAAATAATAGGTCCTCATCTGTGTTTAAAAACAAACAAGCAAGCATTTTATACACAAAATATTTAGCTGACATGAGAATTTAACTCAGTGTCTAAGATCAGAATTATCAACTTTGATTGAAGTTAATCAGCTATTTATGTCAATAATTAAACCTTAAGCACTCTTTGTTAACTGGATAGTCAGAGAATAAGAAACTAAACAAAAACTAAATTCCTTTTTTCGGATATATTACACATTAACACTTCTGCAAAATTACTGGTTAACTAAATAAATGTTAAATAAATGTAACAGTGCATAACAGAGATTGATGTTAAGACTAATCAAAATGTGCCTTTGATGATACTTTACACTGACTTATTTAAAATATCTTGATTAAACTTTCTGTGAACTTTCATCTCAGGGACACTACTTAGCTTTCTCTGTATTCAGATGCCTAACTCAAACCTTTCCTGCTGTAGTTCTTTTTTTTTTTTGTTTTTAATTGATTAAGTTACCTATTTACACAGCTTCCTCTCCTCCTCTCTTCACAGTCTCACTCTCTCACCTCCCCTTCCCCCATCTACCACTCTTCCTGTTCTTCTCAGAAAAGGAAAGGCTTCCCATGGAAATAAACCAGCCTTGACAGTTCAAGTTGGAGAAAGATTAGAGGCACCTTCTCTTGAGGCTAGACAAGCCAACCTAGTTAGGAGAAAGAAATCCAAAGACAAGCAATGAGAATCTGCTATTATTGCAATGCTTCGTTCAATTTATTAAGGTTCAAAACCTCTATGCCTAGGAATTTCAGAACCGTCATTCTACATCCCATATTGCTTATTGTTTCTGTGACAAGCTTGTCTACTCTCTGCTTCCTGGAGAACTAGATATACCATATGTGAAACATCTCCTCCTTTCAATATGTTGCTTCTACTATGTAACCATTCCTTAATATAACCCTTTCTTAATACAGTAAAAATTACTTATTTTCATTGACTATTTAAAAATGTAGAACTTTTTGTCTGATATATTGATACTGTGATTGTTCATGTAGCTCAGGTTGGCCTGGAACAGTCAGCATAAACTTGCTGCAAACTCAGAATTGTGAAGTCTCCATTTCCTAAGTGCCAAGATTATAAACATTTGATACAATGTTAAACTCTAATCTAGCATGTCCTAACTTTTCTCTCTAAGGTTAAAAATTCTCTTATAACTCTAAGCAAACAACTCCTTCACTTTTGGAGGTAATTCAGTTTGATGGCTAGCATGAAGATTAGTGGTTCTTATTGCCTGTGATTGAACCAAAAAATTCCTTGAATCCAGAGCAAAAATTGTTCCTTGGAAAAACAAAGATGTCTTATATCTCAAAGAACAAGATAACACTCTTTGCCTTGTTTCTGAATGCAGTATGACTTTTCTTAGAGACTTGTGCATGTAGGCCTAATCAACTTTGATGGGGCACTTTGACAGACAAAAGAAATTATTCCACTTACTTTGTAGCTGTATGATATTTTCTATTAAATGAAATTGAATCTAACTGGAGAACAGTTGCTTAAATACACAATGGCTATACCACTACTGAAACAGTTGACCTGGCATATTGTGACTATATACAGGGGCCATAGATCAAAAGTATTGCTAAAGTTCTTGCACAGTAGCAAAGATGATACATTCCATCATTATTAAAGCAATTAGCTGGAAAGCTTCCAGTTCATTCTCAGGTAAATTTCTCTATGTTACACATCTATTGCATGTAGTGTTTTCAACAATTATGATTTATACTTTTTTCTAGAATGTGACCAGAAGCAGTGGCAATAGCCTTTATGATTTACATCACATAAGGAGTTTCCTGGGACAACAACTCAAAGTGAGGGTCCACTCCTACAACTAAGATTTCATGTAACAACTTTATGTGTTTATGAGAGTTTCACTTTCCATTCCTTAAGGATATAGTCTGTATTGAAGATCTTTTGCTCCTATTTTAATAAGTCATTCAGTTTTTAATTATCCTAGATCCAGTCAAGTGTAAGGTATGGAGACATGACATTGAACTTGATTGTCTTGAGCCCAGTATATCAATGTTTGTTACATGAATACCTTTTGTCACTGTCAGTTCTCATTGGGTGTCTTTCTAATGTTGTTTGGGTAAGTACTGGGAACACAAGATGAAGGTTTTTGTGCACACAGATCTCCAAAGAAACCAGTAATGTTAAACACACAAGATTTTGGTTCCTGTAGGAAAGATGTAAAGCATTTTCTTCCATCCAGATAGCTGGGAATTAGAAGTGACTTGTGTTACTTGTTAGGCCAGGCTGTATCATCCAGAACTGGATGTGACTATCCATCTAAATGACCCTTATAGACAGGGACTTCTCAAGCTTTTAAAATCAGGATAGGAGATACATAATAGTCTTGAAGACACATACATTATCTGTATAGTCAGAGGTTCCCCTGAACTCCCACAACTAGGACCAGAGGTGGATAGTAGGCCAAATGACCTTTCCTTAAACTCCAAGGATTATATTAGGAGTATATTTATTCCAGGAAACATTTTTCAAAATTATACTGTATTTAAATTTGTTGGGAATAAACTATGTGGCATCAGACTCTCTAGAAAGTTTGATCCAAGTTCATGAAGTCAATCTGAGCCAAGTTTTTATTCTCACTCACTCATGGTTTGTTTCACTGCCTGATATTTGCAGAGACCCCCCCTCAGGTAATGTGGGTCCCTGTGCCTGGACTGCAGAGAAATCCTCCAGGTGGGAAGTTAGGCACGGCAGCTGTGGCTACAGCTTCTCATTAAAGGCCTTCTCTGTGTTTTCCCACAGTGGGTCCCAAAGACACAAGAAAGTCCATAGTTCCAAAAGGGTTTATTTTCATGGCAGATAGTAGATGGATCTAGATGCAACCCCCTGAAACTCAGGGCAGACTTAAGTTAAATAGGCAGGGAGAAGGGGGAAGGGTCTGGGGAAGAATGCTTAATTGGCTCTGCCTTCTGGACTTCAGGTATCTCATTAGAATGTAAATCTCTCTAGGGCCTGAGGCCTGTAGTCACACCCTCTACCTATGCTCTTTGGGAGGGGCTGCATTGCCCTATGTGACTGAAGAATGCAGGTCAATGGAGATCTATGCCACATGTCAGGAGCCTGGATTCTGGGAGCACAGTGGAATAGATGCCTGTCCTTCACAGGCAATGGATACCTGTTGGGTTTCTGGGCTACTTCCAGCCAGCGCTTCTACCAAAAATGAAGACCCCCTTTCACAGCCCTACAAGGTAAGAAACTTGATGAAGTCTTCATATGTTGCTCACTTGCAATGAAATTCTTGTGAGAGGTCTATGATTCTGTGCACATAGTGAGAGTATATTTTTATTCTTCACTGGCAGTATGTGTATGCTATATGAAATCCACCTGACAATCCTTGATAATACATATAAGATGTATGTGTTGGTTTATGTTTTCCATCAGAATATCCATTCATCAAGGCATCATGAATATATCTCAAATGTAAAGACAGCATGTAAACTATTGAAATATTTAGCAGCAAAGACTATTGTTTTGTTTATTATCTGATCTATCTGGGCTCTCCTGTGTATCAACATTGTAAAATCAAAATGAGTAGCCTCTAGATGTACACAAAGGCATATGATCCCTTGTTTAACACTGGTACGTACTTCCTGTTTTCCAGGAAGACTCAAAAGGCTAAGGATCAAGGACAACTATCATGGGTTCTGATTTTTGACAAATTTTGTTATGTATGTCTTTTTACATCTGGAGTCCTCAAAGTGGCAAATCCAACACTTGTCAGTTCTTCCTTTTCTGACTAATTGTCTATAAAGTAAAACCTCTAACGATAGTCAGTACAGACCATTAAAGGTTAGGTTTAGTGGTTCTATACTGCTCTTAACTCACCCACTAACTACTTTGACATTCTCTTTGCTCCAGACACAGAGATCTGTTTTCTAAGTACTGCTATACAATGCTGTTTGAACCTTCAAATTTGTCATCTGTTCACCAGTCATCTGTAGGGAGAGATAGTGCAAATAACTTAGATGGGTGACTGTTTGTTTGATAAGAAGATAATAGTCTCAGTAACTTTAAAGACGTTTGTCACATGTTGTCCTTTGCTACATTGGTAACATGTCTTGCAAAGCTCACAATATACTGATGTATAAATATTAAATTGTTGTTATAAATATGCATTATATCATTGTAGAGTTTGAATCTGTAGCACCCTAGAAAGGGAATTTGACAAAAAACATCTTTAAACCAATCTTTAATTTGATGAGATGTTTAATTGACAGTAAGTTGGAGGCAGTATTATAATGTATTATATACATCTGCAATTGATATTGTAGTATTAAAGACAGGTCTTTTGATTTTTCCCATGAATAAAATCTATTTGAACTGCCAGTTAGAATTTGTTTTTGGTTTTGTTTGTTTGTTTGTTTGTTTGTTTTTATAGGCTTTACCCTTCTCATTTCTTCCAGATTGAAGAAACATTGGGTTAATGAATGAAACACTTTATCCTATTTTACAAGGATCTTTGCCTTCTCAAAGATTGTTTGAGCTATTTTATCCCTGGATAATATGGAATCTCTCTTTATCAAGTTGTACAAGTGTCAGAAATAAAAAAAAAAATTTATGTATGTGTATGTGTGTGTGTATATATATATATGTATGTATATATAACATATGCATATGCAACATGGATTGACATATACATATATATAAGAACTTGATGTATATAATATTAGCAAATATAATATATATTATTGTGTAAAATTAGGCCTGGTTCTTCCCAGCCCCATGCTCTGAAGGCTATAAAAACAAACAAATGAATCAAAACCAAACCCTAACTTCAAAAAGGGTTTTGGTCTTATTCATTGGAATAAGAAATGAGATTCAACCTCAACATATAATTACAAATACATTGGAATATACTCTGACTAGATCAAAACTTAGATAACCCAATTGTGTTAACCTACATTGTGCTACGTTGCTGGTTAGCTGTTCTCACGTCTGTCTTCTCTTGTCTGTCTGGGTAAATCTTCCACCAGGTTCTTTCCAAGAATTCTTTCTGCCTTCCAGATAGCCAACCTTCTATTCCCTGCCTAAGCCATTGGTTATCCAATGTATTATTAACAGATGGAATACCCATACAGACATAAGATATTTTCTCTACATTAGTGAATCATAGTCTTTCATATAATTTTACTAATGGATATAGACCTTATGTGCATTGATCTTGCACATATGTTTATTTTTTATTCACCTGTTAGTGTTTCAGATGCTTTTCTAAACCTGTAAGTTATATATATTACAGTGTTATATCATTAATTCAGTGAAACATTTTTTACAGTGGACAGTCAGGATTACAACATGAGGTCTCATGCCATTATTCTATCTCAAATGGTGTAAACATTAAAGTATCTCTGAGTACTTGTAGCCACCTGCAGCCACGTATCCTCTGGGTTCACTTGAAAGGGGGCTGGGAATGAAAGGAGAATGGAGGGCAAGAAGAGACGAAGCCAAGACAAAGTTCTCTGATCAGGGCTCAATGCTTTAATGTTTAGCTTTTCAATTTAAAGGGAAAGACACCTCCTGAACCCTTCCTAGTTTCAGCTGGAGAGATGGGTGGGATAATCTGTTCTTGGTCATGGGTCTCAGCCGGAGATATCTCAAGGCAAGCCTTCTTTTAAGTTTTCTTTTAAGTTCCATGCAGCCAAGGTAGGTAACTCCACCTAGATCCTATCACTTGGTCTGTTGTGGTAAACAAGGTCTCTCAGGCCTGCTCAAGGCCAGGGGAAGGGCACAAATATTCTGAGGATTCACTGTTGATTGCAAATTACTCCAAGATCCCACAGCTAAGAAAATATATAAAAATCTATTACCAAGATCCAATAAAGCTCAAAGGATCTCTTTTCCTTTGAATTAATAACAAATTATTTTATCACATTACATGTCCTAATTACAGTTTCCCATCCCTCTATTTCTATGAGTTGTTCTCCACATCTTCTCTCATCTGGATTTACTCCTTTTACATCTTTCATTAGAAAATAAGGCTTGTAAGAGATAATAATAAAATATAACAAATGAAAATATACTAATAAATAAAAACTATTACATTGGAGTTGGAGAAAACAAACAAGTAGAAAAAAAACCCAAGAGATGGCATTAGAATCAGATACTCATTCATATACTCTTGAATCCTATAAAACCACTAAACTGGAAGCAATAATGTGTGTGTGTGTGTGTGTATGCATGTGTGTGTAGTTCCAGGTGCAGACTTGTGCAATTCATTCTGCCTCAATGTCTATGAATTCATTTGAGCTTTGCTTGTGTTGTATTATATGGTTTTGTATTCTTGGTGTCTTCTATTCTCTCTTTCTTTCTCTGTCTCTCTCTCTGTCCCTCCCTCCTTTTCCCTCCCTCCACCTCCACCTGTGTTGGGTTCCCTAAGCCCTGAAGAGAGGGATTTAATAGAGACAATTCATTTAGGATCTAGTGTTTCAAGGTCCCTCACTCTGAATATTTATGTTTATTTCCATCTCATGCCATAGGCAAGTTTTCTGATAATTGCAAAGCAAGTCACTGTTCTATAAGTAGAGCAGAAAATCATTAAGGGTTACTTTGTTGCTAATTTTTTTCTTTAGAACAGTAGTAATCAGTTTTGCTCTAGATGTCTGGGCTATTTGGTCTGTTTCTTGGTTAACCAAGCAGTGTCTAGTTTCATCTCATGAAGTGGGCCTTCATTCAAATCAGATATTTGTTATTCTCACAAAAGTTGTGCTACCATTGACCTTACAGACCTTTAATGTAAGACATCATAGCACATCAAATGTTTTGAAGCTGTGTTGATGTTTATGTTTCTCTTTTAGTAACATGCGGAGTACCTTCATGTACCAAAGATGATAGGACACATGGATAAAGGCCCTAGGCAGCCATAAACCTGAGTTGTCCATATTCACTGACTTGTATGGGTGTTGTCTCTAGCAATGGGGTCTTGATGTCAGTTTGTAGAAAGAAAATTGTTGTCTTGTCAAAACCCTGTTTGTCTGGAGAGTCTGATAGCACTTCTTTGGCCAACAATTTATTTAGACATTTGATGTCATTTTTCTAACAGCTGAGTAATAAGTTTGTGTACATATACCACATTTTCTACTTCCAATCTTCTCATGAGGGAAACCAAAAATTGGCTCCAATTTTTAGTTATTATGAATAGATCAGTAATAAACATGGTTGTACAACATCCTTAGTGGCAGTGTAAGTTGGTTCTCTAACCAGGAATGAATGAATGTTCCCTTTACTCAACATTTTTACCAAAATGAGTTGTTATTTGCTACTTTTTAAACTTATCTCATTCAATTTTGAAGGGTATAAAATGAAATCTGAATATAGTTTTTATTTGTATGTCTATGATGGCTAAGGATGTACACAAATTTTAAAGTAGTTGTCAGCCATCTGAGTTTCTTATATTGAGAATCCTCTAGTTAAATCTATACCCTATATTTTAATTGAAAAATTTCTTCCCTTGATACCTAATTTTCTTCAATTCATTATACATTTCAGATGTAACCCCTATATTGGATATGTAGTAAATAAAAGTTTTTTTCCTAATCTCTAAGTTGCTGCATTATCCAAATGATGGTGAGCATGTAGAAACCTTTCTGTTTCAGGAATCCTCATTCATTAATTGTTGATATTAGTACTGTGTTCTGCTCAGTATGTCTTTCTCTGTGCCTATGAGTTCAAAATAATTCACTACTTTCTTTCCTATCAGCATCAGTGTATATGAATTTATGTTGAGTTCTCTGAGATACATTTTGGACAGGGAGATAATTATATATATATTTGGATTCTTCTGCATATAGCCCTCCAGTTTGACCAGCACCATTTGATAAAGATGGTTGATTTTTTTAACCAGTATATGGGTTGACTTATTTATCAAAATTTATGTGTCCATTTAGAATTTATGGCTAGATCTGTCTAGGTCATTAGTTCAATTCCATTGATCAATATGTGTATTTCTGAGCCAATATTCAACTGAGTTTTTTGCCATTAAAAATATATTCTTCTGTCCTGTCAAGCAGGGCATTAAACAGGGGTCTGGGGAGGTCACCTGAAAGAGAAGATGGGGGAAAACAGCCGAATGCAAGAAATGGCGATCTGTCTATAGTCTGATCAAATCACAAGTTTTACTTTTTCACACAGGGGCCTTTTATATACACAAAAAGGCAGGATGTGGGGAAGGGGATGACGCAGGATCTTGGGTGTTCAGGGGGGAGTACAGATATCTTCCAGAACAGAGTATCAGCTGGATGAAGGTTCAGGGGACATGTCACTATGACTCTGACTATGATTCACTTGTTCTTATCTAAGTTGGTACTATCCACCAAGGTTGCCTATCTACAAGGTCTATGGCTATTTAGCCTGGCAATTTTCCACCAAAGCTACTTGTTTACAATAGCTTCTAGACATCTGTTTCAGTGTTTTTCCACAGAGACCTAAGACGTTGTGTTAACAGGCATGTATGTCAGGCCATTGCTGATTTTAGGCCTATGGCTGATTTTAGGCCTTCAGTGTATAAGTAGGGCTGATATTCTTCTCTCATATAATATATCCCAATTACTTTCCCCTCTCGCCACTCCTCGAATCTCCCCTTTATCTCCTGTTTTATGATTATAGAACTGTAGTTCAACTTGAGATCAGGCATGATGAAACCTTCAGCAGTTATTTTACTGTTCAGGATTGTTATAGTTAGTTAGTTAGTTAGTTAGTTAGTTAGTTAGTTAGTTAGTGTGTGTGTGTGTGTATGTGTGTGTGTTTGTGTCCATGTGAAACTGAAAATGGCTTTTTTAATATCTATGAAATCTTCATAGATACTATGTTATAATTTTGATTTTAATTACATAGAATTTATTTTCGAAGGATGACCATTTTTACTTTATCAGTAATTCACATCAATGACCATGGAATCTCTTTCCAATTTCCATTTTGTTTTTTAATTTCTTGAAAGAATTTAAAATTTTAATCTTATGAGTCTGAGTCTTGCATTTGCTACATTAAATTTACTCCAAGATGATATTTGAGGCTATTGTAAAGAATGTTGTTTGCTTGACTTTCTGTCTCAGTACATTTTTTATTTATATATAGGAAATGCTACTGATTTTTTAAGTTGATCTTTTAGTCCAGTTAATCTGCTGAAGGTGTTTATCAGATATAGGAGCTATTGTGTGGAATTTTTAAAGGTGGTCACTATGCTACACATTATTTGCAAATAAAAATACTTTGACTTCTTTGTTTCTAATTTTCATTAATTTGTTTACCTTCGGTTATCTTATTGTTCTAGCTAAGACCACCAATCAAGGTATACACACGGAGGGACCCATGGCTCCAGTGACATGTGTCACAGAGGATGGTCTTGTTGGGCATCAATGGGAGAAAAGACCCTTTGTCTTGGGAAGACTGAATGACTCATTATAGAAGAATGCCAGGGCAGGGAGGTGGGAGTGTGTGGGGTCGGGGGGAGCACCCTCATGGAAACAGGGGGAGAGGAAGGGAATAGAGGGTTTCTGGGTGAGAAGCCAGGAAAGGGGATAATATTTGAAAGGTAAATAAAAAATATACAACAAAAAACTATTGGAGACATTAGGAATTCAAGGTGAATACCTAAATATAATAAAAGCAATATTCAGCAAACAAATAACCAATATAAACTAAATGGAACAAAACTCAAAGCAATCCCATTAAAATCAGGGAAAAGACAAGGCTGCCCACTCTCTCCCTACCAATTCAATATAATACTTGAACTTCTAGTCATAGCAATTAGACAACAAAAACAAATCAAAAGGATACAATTTGGAAGGGAGGATGTCAAGATGTCACTATTTGCAGATGGTATGATAGTATAGTTAAGCTACCACAAAAATTCTACCAGAGACCTTCTACAGCTGATAAACAACTTCAGCAAAGTGGCTGAATACAAACTCAATTCAAACAAATCAGTAGCTCTCCTCTACCCAAATTACTGAGAAAATAATTTGTGAAACAATACCCTTTACAATAGTCACAAATAATATAAAATATATTGGTGTGACTCTAATCAAGCAAGTAAAAGATCTGTATGAAAAGGACTTCAAGTCTCTGAAGAAAGAAATCGAAGAAGATCTCAGAAGATGGAAAGATCTCCCATGCTCATGGATTGGTGTGGGAAAAAGCCACGTTGGAAACCCCATGGGGGGATTTCCACACTGGTGAGTCCCACAAACAGGAGAAAGTCTGGAGTTCCAAGAGCTGGAAGCTTCAGTGACAGCAAGCCCCAATGATACGAGAAAGTCCATGGGTTCCAAGAGTTTTATTACCATAGTGTGGTAGTTGGAGCTGGATGTGCACCCCCCAGTTCAGCGAAGGGAGAGCTGGCTTAAATAGGGGAGGGGGAAGAGGGCCTGGAAAAAGGAATAATTTAATTTAGCTATGCCCCCAGGCCTTTAAGTAACTCATGAATATGGAAAACTCTTGAGGCTGAAGCCTGTAGTCATGCCCTCTACCTGTGTGTGTGGATGGTGATGCAAACCTCTCTGGGAGGAGCTGCTCTGAGCCAAACATGTCTGCAAGGTGCAGGTTAATGGAGCTATAGCCCACGTGTTAGGAGCCTGGATTCTGGGAGCATGGAGAAATGTAATCCGTTCTTTGCAGAGTCTCCAGCCATGTCCAAGCCAATGCGCTACCAAAACCCAAGACCCCTTCATGGTCCTACAAATTGGTAGGATTAATATAGTAAACATGGCCATCCTGCCGAAAGCAATCTACAGATTCAATGCAATCCCCATTAAAATTCCAACTCAATTTTTCATAGAGTTAGAAAGAATAATTCTCAAATTCATTTGGAATAACAAAAAAACCAGAATAGCAAAAACTGTTGTCGACAATAAAAGAAATTCTAGGGGAATCACCATCCCCAACCTCAAGTTGTATTACAGAGCAATAGTGGTAAAAACTGTATGGTATTGGTACACAGACTGGCAAGTAGATCAATGGAATAGAATTGAACACCCAGAAATAAACTCACACATCTATGGTCACTTGATCTTTGACAAAGAAGCTAAAATCATCCAGTGGTTTAAAAAAAAAAAAAGACAGCATTTTTAACAAATGGTGCTGGTTCAATGGGCAATCTACATGAAGAAGAATTCAAATTGATCCATTCCTATCTCCTTTCACAAAGCTTAATTCCAAGTGGATCAAGGAACTCCATATAAAACCAGATACACTGAATCTTATAAAAGCGAAAGTAGGGAAGGGCCTCACATACTGGTCACGGGGGAGAACTTCCTGAACAGAACATCAATGGCTTATGCTTGAGGAGCAACAATTGACAAATGGGACCTCATAAAGTTGAATAGATTCTGTAAAGCTAAGGAAACTATCAACAGGAAAAAACAGCAACCCACAGATTGGGAAAATATATTTAATAACCCTACTTCCAATAGATGGCTAATATTCAATATATACAGAGAACTCAAGAAGATAGACTCCAGAGAACCAAATAAAACTATTAAAATGTGGAGTACAGAACTAAATAGAGAATTCTCAACCAAGGAATCACGAATGGCTGAGAAATACTTAAAGACATATTCAACATCATTAGTCATCAGGGCAATGCAAATCAAAACAATCCTGAGATTCCACCTCACAAGAGTCAGAATAGCTAAGATCAAAAAATCAGTTGACAGCAGATGCTTATGAGAATTTGGAGAAATGGGAACACTCCTCCATTACTGGTGGGACTGCAAGCTAGTAAAACCACTTTGGAAATCATCCTGACAGTTCCTGAGAAAACTGGAAATAGTTCTATTTGAGGACCCAGCTATACCACTCCTCATTATATACCCAAAAGATGCTCTCCATCATATAACAAGGACACATGCTCTACTATGTTCATAGCACCCTTATTTATAATAGCCAGAAGCTGGGAACAACTCATATGTCCCTCAACAGAAGAACGCATAGAGTAAATGCGGTACATATACACAATGGTGTACTATGCAGTGATTAAAAGCAATGAGTTCATGAAATTAGCAGACAAATGGATGGAACAAGAATTTATTATCCTGAGTGAGGTAACCCAGACACAGAAAGATACATATGGTATGTACTCACTAAGTGGATACTAGCCCAAAAGCTCACAATGCACATGACACAATCCAGAGACCCTTTGGAATGTATATGGAAGGAAGACCAGAGGGAGGAAGGAGAGGAGGACAAGGGTGGGAGAAAGGAGTGAGAGGAAATAAAGATGCAAGTATCAGGAACTGGAGGAGATGTGAGAGAGACACAAACGGTCACAAAAATAAACAAAAATAGGTAGCAGATGAAATGAGAAACTGGGGATTGCAACTGGAGGGTCCTAGACACCAGAGAAATGTGAGGCTCCCAGGACCCAACAGTAATGTCTTTAGCTGAAATGTGCAGAGAAAGGGGAGTTAGAACCTGTTGAGACCACCTCCAGTAGGTAGGCACTGTCCCTAATTGAAGGATTGGGCCATCCACCCATCTCAAAGTTTTTTTTATCCCGGAAATATTCTTGTCCAAAGGAAGAATAGGGACAAAAAAAATCTCAAAACAAAGACAAACAAATAAACAAATAGAATAAAATTAATAATAATTAATAGGTTAATAGAATTTTCACTTCTAGCAGACTAACAGTAAGAAGAGCCAGGAGAGCAGGTCAGCTAGTTCTAGGGCTTTGTGTTACAAGAACAAGAACTTGGCTAACCACAAAGTAGATGATGTAAATGATATGGTTGAGTAAGATTGAGTCTTGAGAAAAAAAAACCTATACTTCCCTATGATTGTTCCTCAAACCCTGTCATATGCTGAGTAATGGGCTGGCACTTTCTTCATGATTGTTCCCTGAACCCTGGCACTTTCCACAGTTACACCTCCCCACTCCCCCTGGTTTGTGGTGTTCTCCTTTAAATATCCTACACTCCTCTGCATGGGTTATGGGGTCTCGGCCTCAGCACGCTGATTGAAATATACCTCTTGCTGTTGCATCAAGATCTGTGTCTCTGAGTCTTTTGGGTGGTCGCGAGTTCTCGTGGCTTGAGTAGGTGTCTCACCTTCCCGGTGGCCTTTTATTTTGATGCGTTGGCCAGGAAGCTGCGACCACTCAGTATCTGAGAACCCATTTGGAGGTGGGATTTCACTTGCTTTGTTCTGTCATTGTGGGTCCGTCTGCTTATCTGGTTTTGTCTGGTTTCTGGTTTCTGAGAAGTGCACTTTTGGTTTATAGCCATTCGTTTCAAGAGACGCTTACTGATATGAACCTAGTATGGTGGTTTCTTTGGAGGTCTGGCCAGCAACAGACAAAAGCACATGTGTATGTGGAGCTTTCCTGGCAGGAGAGCTGGCGGAAGGACTGGAGGAGCAGAGGGGTATTGCAACCACATTGCAAGAACAACAAAGACCATCCAGTTCTCCTAAAGTCCAGACCACCAACCACTGGTTGTACCTGGAGGGATCCATGGCTCCAGATACATATAGAGCAGAGGATGGCATTGCCTGACAGCAATGGGAGGGGAGGCCCTTGGTCCTGTGGAGGTTTGATGCCCCAGTGTAGGAGGATGCTGGAGTGGTGGTAGGGGATATGTGGGTGGCTGGGGGAGCACTCTTATAAAAGCAAAGGGGAGGGGGAGGGCATATGTGGGATGGAGGGGGTTCGTGGAAGGATAATTAGGAAATGGAATAGCATTTGAGATGTAAATGAATGGTATGATAAATAAAAAATTAAAATAAAATTAAAAAAAGAATTGAGCTTTCAAAAATCTGTGTAAAATTTCATGGGAATTGCATTGAATCTGTAGATTGCTTGGCTTGGATGAACATTTTTACTATGTTAATCATTCTAATCAATGAACAAAACAATTTTATACCATCTGTTATCTTCTCCAAATACTTTTTATAAAGACTTCAAGTGTTAATCATAGAATTCTTTCATTTGCTTATTCAGAGATACCCCATGTTACTTTATATTATTTGAGGCTATTGTGAATGATGTTCCAATGATTTTTTTTCAGTCCTTTTATCACTTGTATATAGTAGGACTGCTGTCTTTTGTGAGTTAATCTTGTGTCCATCTATTTTGATGAAGTTATATATCAGATATAGAAATGCCCTGGTGCAATTTTCAGGGTCACTTGTGTATGCGTTCCTATCATCTGCAAATAAAGATGCTTTGATCACTTTCTTTCCAATGTGTAGTTACTTGATCTTCAGTTTTCTTGCTCAAGCTAAAACATCAAGCATATATGGAATAGATATGGGAAGAGTGTGAAACCTTGTCTTGTTCCTGATTTTAGTGGAACTGCTTCAAATTTTTCTCCATTTATGATCCAATAGGCATACTTATTGTGATTTTTTTTCACCTGTCTCTGGTACCCCTAATCTCTCCAGAGAGTTTATCATGAAGGAATGTTAGATTTTTTTCTGGAGCCTTTTTGGCATCTTAAGAGGTGATCCTTTTTCCTTCAATCTTTAAAATGATCGCTTCTATTAATTGATTTTTCTCTATTGAACCATCCATGCATTTCTGTAACAAAGCTTACTTGATTATGGGAGACGATCTTGTTAATATGCTCTTAGATTCAGTTTGCAATTATTTTAGTATGTGTTTTAGTATCTATGTTCATAAGAAGAATTGGTATTTGATTTGTGTGTGTGTGAGTGTGTGTGTGTGTGTGTGTGTGTGTGTAATCTTTCTTTGTTGAGTCTTTATGTGGTTTGGGTATCAAGGTAACTGTGACTTCATTAAAAAAAATTGGACAATGAACCTTCTATTTCTGTTTCTGGGAATAATTTGAGGAGTATTTGCTTCTTTGTAAGTCTAGTAAAGATGAGCTAAAAGTATTTGTCTCTGGACTTTGTTTGTGTTGGTTGGGATACTTTTTATGATGGATTCTATTTTACTAGCAATCATAGTTCAAGTCAAATTGATTACTGATCCTGATTTACCTTTGGTAAGTGGTAACACATGGGAAAGGTATACATTTCTTTTTGATTTTTCAATTTGTTGGCTTATAGGGTTTTTTTTGTTTTGGTTTGGTTTTTGTTTGTTTTTATTATTTAATCATTTTTTACAGTCCAGTTGTTTTGCCTCTCCTAGTGTACCCTCTAACTGCTCCTCATCCCATACCCCCTCAAGAGGAAGTCCACATTCCCTACCCACACACTACCAGGCCTGTCCACTCCCTGGGACCTCAAGACTCTAGAGGGTCAGGTGCACCTTCTCTCACTGAGGCCAGACTAGGCAGTCCTCTGCTGTATATGTGTTGGTGGTCTCATATCAGCTGGTATATGGTGCCTGGTTGGTGGCTCAGTGTCTGAGAGATCTTGGACGTCCAGGTTAGTTGAGACTGCTGGTCTACCTATGGAGTCCTCCTCCTCAGCTTCTTCTAGTTTTTTCCTAGTTCAACCACAGCTTTTTCCCATTGGTTGGGTTTAAGTATCTGTATCTGACACTTTCAGCTGCTTGTTGGGCCTCTTGGAGGGCAGCCATGCTAGGCTCCTGTCATGTATGTTTTATTGGGTTTGAGTTACCTCACTCAGGATGATATTTTCTAGTTCCATCCATTTGTCTGAAAATCTAATGATGTCATTGTTCTTCTTAGCTGAATAGTATTCCATTATATAAATAAACCACATTTTCTGTATCTGTTCTTCCATTGTGGGACAACTGGGTTATTTCCACCTTCAGGTTATCACAAATAAGGCCACTATGGACATAGTGGATCCAATGCCCCTGTGGCATGGTGGGGTATCTTTTGGGTATACGCTCAAGAGTAGTGTAGCTGGGTATTCAGGTTGATCTATTTCCAATTCTCTGAGGAACCTCTAGGTTGATTTCCAGAATGGTTATACCAGTTTGCAATCCCATCAGCGATGAAGAAGTTTTTTTCTCTCTCTCCACATTCTCACCAACATGTACTCTTTCCTGAGTTCTTGATATTAAGTATTCTAATTGGTATAAGGTGGAATCTCAGAGTCATTTTCATTTGCATTTTTCTGGTCACTAAGGACTTTGAACATTTCTTTAAGTGCTTCTCAGGCATTCAAGACTCCTCTGTTGAGAATTCCCTGTTTAATTCTTTACCTTATTTTTTGATTTGGTTGTTTGCTCTTTTTTGTTTGTTTGTTTTTGTTTGGTTGGTTTTTTTTTTGTGTGGTTAGCTTCTTTGAGTTCTTTGTATATTTTGGTTATTAGCCCTCCATCAGAAGTGGGGTTAAGAAAGATTTGTCCTATTGACTATGTCCTTTGCCTTACAAAAGCTTTCCAGTTTCATGAGAGTCCATTTATTAATTCTTGATTTCCCCCATGCCAATGAGTTTGAGGATCTTTCCCACTTTCTCTTCTATTAGATTCAGTGTATATGGGTATATGTTGAGGTCCTTGATCAACTTGAACTTGAGCTTTGTGCAAGCTGATAAATATGGATCTATTTTTTTTTATTTTTCTACATATAGACTGTCAGTTAGATAAGCACAGTCTATTGAAGATGCTTTCTTTTTTCCATTGTATATTTTGAGTTTCTTTCTCATAGATCAAGTGTTTATTAAATGTATGACTTTATTTTTGGGTCTTCAATTGTCTTCAATCCTATCCTATTGATCAACCTGTCTGTCTGTGTACCAATACCATAAAGATTTTAATCACTATTGCTTTGTAGTACAGCATGAGGTCAGGGACAGTGATTCCCTCAGAAGTTCTTTTATTGTTAAGAAATATTTTCACTATTCTGAGATTTTTGTTTTTCCAGAGGAAATTTGTTTTTTCCATATCTTTGAAGAATTGTGCTGGGATTTTGATGGTATTACATTGAATCTGTAGATTGCTATTGCTAGGATGGCCATTTTTAATATGTTAATTCTACCATTCCATGAGCACATAAGAGCTCTCCATTTTGCTGAGGTCTTTGATTTATTTTTTGAGAAACTTGAAATTCTTGTCATAAAGATATTTTACTTGTTTGGTTAAAATTAACCCAAGATATATTACATTATTTGTGACTGTTGTGAAGAGTGTTATTTCCCTAATTTTTTTCTCAGCCCATTTTTCATTTGTATAAACGAAGGCTACTGATTTATTTGTGTTAATTTTGTATCCAGGCACTTTGGGGAGGTTGTTTATCAGCTGTAGAAGTTCTCTGGTAGAGTTTTTGGGATTCCATATGCATACAATTATATCATCTGCAAGTAATGATACCTTGTCTTCTTTGCCAATTTGTATCCCCTTGATCACTTTTTGTTGTCTTATTGCTCTAGATAGAACTTTGAGTACTATATTGAATAGATATGGAGAGAGTTGACATTCTTGACTTGTCCCTAATTTTAGTGAGACTGCTTCAAGTATCTCTCCATTTAATTTGATATTGGCTCTTTGTTTGCTGTATATTGCTTTTATTATGTTTATGTATGGGCCTTGAATTTCTGATCTCTCCAATACTTTTAACATGAATGAGAATTGTTTTTTCTCAAATGATTTTTCCGCAATTAATGAGATGATCATATGATTTTTTTCTTTGACTTTGTCTATATAGTGGATTAAATTAATGGATTTACATATATTGAACCAGCTTTACATCCATGGGATGAAGCCTACTTGATCACGGTGAATGATGGTTTTGATGTGTTCTTGGATTTGGTTTGTGAGAGTTTTATTGATTATTTTTGCATTGATATTCATAAGGGAAATTGGTCTGAAGTTCTCTTTTTTGTTGGGTCCTTGTGTGGTTTAGGTATCAGAGTAATTGTGGCTTCATAGAATTAATTAAGTAGTGTTCCTTATGTTTCTATTTTATGGAATAGTTTATTGGCTCTTCATTGAATGTCTGGCCCTGGGCTTTTGTTTTATTTTATTTTATTTTATTTTAATTTGGTAAGTAGGTTTTTAATGACTTCTTCTATTTCCTTAAGGAATATGGGTTTGTTTAGATAGTTTACCTGCTCTTGATTTAACTTTTGTACCTGGTATCTTTCTAGAAAATCATCAATTTCATCTAGATTTTCCAGTTTTGTTGAGAATAGGTTTTTGTATTAGGATCTGATGATTTTTATTTTTTTTAATTTCCTCAGTTTCTTTTGTTATGTCTCAACTTTCATTTTTTATTTTGTTAATTTGCATACTGTCTCTAAGCCTTTTATTTAATTTGGCTAGGGCTTTATCTATCTTGCTGATTTTCTCAAAGAACCAGCTTTTGATTTGTTGATTCTTTGTTTCTATTTGGTTGATTTCAGCCCTGAACTTGACTATTTCCTGCCATCTACCTCTTTTGAGAGTGTTTGCTTCTTTTCGTTCTAAAGCTCTTAAGTATGCTCTTTGCCCTCTGTGCAGCAGAACTCCTGGGATGCCTTCAGACTGTGATGTCTTCAGAGCAGCAGATAAGCTGGTATCTTGGATTACGTGTTTTTAAAATATGGCCTTACGATTACCTAGATACTCTAGAATTCTGTTGTTATTTCACCATTTTCATTTCTGATTTTGATATTCTATCTTTACCTCAGTTAGTTTAGATAAGAGTTTGTCTGCTTTGTAAATTTCCTCAAAGAACCAACTCTTTAATTGATTCTTTGTGTTGTTTGCTGTTGTTTCTATTTTATTGATTTGAGCCCTGAGTTTGATTGTTTCACCTATTTGAGTATATACCTTGTGGGTTGGTTACTTCTTTTGATCTATAAATATCTGGTTTGATGCTAAATTACTAACATGAGAGCTTTCTAGTTTTTTATATTAGTAGTTACGGCTATCATTTCATATCACCACTTTCATTGGGTCTCATAAAATTTGGTCCCTTTTATATTCACTTTTCATTCAATTCAAAACAGTTAAATTTTTCTTGACTCATTTTTAATTCAAGTTCCATTTCTCTAGTTCTCTGTCAGAAGCCATCTAGGAGAGACAAAAATTGGCAAGTGATTTTCTGGGGATGATCCATCATTTTGCATAACCACAATGGATAAATTCTGAATTACAAGGCCTTCAGAGAATTCCAGGATTGATTCTTGTTATTAAGTCATTCCTGTCATTTTTAAAAATAGTATAATGATTCCTAGGCATTGGGCAAATTTTCTTCAGAGCATCAAAGATGTACACTTTTGTTATTGCTATGTAGACAAATTGATGATCTCATAATTCCTAATAATGATTCTATAGAAGTCCTAATTTTTTAAAATTTCTGCATGATTTATTTTTTATTTTTTACTACTGTTATTTATTATTTTCTTTTTTTACACTACAGATTTTATTCCTCCTGCCAGCCCACCTTCTGACTACTCCTGTTGTATACCTCCTCCTCATCCTCTGTCTCCACGAGGATGTCCTCACCTTCCACCCCACCCAGCAAGACCCCTCCACTATCTGGGGCCTCAAGTCTCTTAAGGGTTAGGTGCATCTTTTCTGACTAAACTCAGACTCTGAAGTCTTTTGCTGCACATCTTTTGGGGGCCTCATATCAGCTGGTGTATGCTGCCTGGTTGGTGGTCCAGTATCTGTCAGATCTCTATGGTCCAGGTTAATTGAGACTTCTGGTTCTCCTACGGGGTCCCGATGCTCCTAAGTGTCTTCCAGCTTTTCCTTAATTCAACCACAGGGGTAAGCAGATTCAGTCCATTGGATGAGTGTACATATCTGCATCTGACTCTTTCAGCTGCTTGTTGGGTCTTTCAGAAGGCAGTCATGATAAGTACCTTTTTGTGAGTACTCCATAGCCTCAGTAATAGTGTCAAGCTTTGGGGCCCACCCTTGAGCTGTATGCCACTTTTGGCCTGTTGCTGGACCTCCTTTTCCCCAAGCTCTTCTCCATTTCCATCCCTGCAGTTCATTCAGACAAGAACAATTATGGTTCAGAGTTTTGAATGTGGAATAGAAACCCAATCCCTCACTTGATGCCCTGCCTTTCTGCTGAAGATTGGCTCTACTAGTTCCTTCTCCGTCTCACATTTCCCAGGTCTCTGGAACATTGTGGAGAATGTACCTCTTACCTCCTACCTCCCAACTTTGCCAGTTTCCATTTTTTCTTCTGGCCCTCACAGCTTCAACCCTTTTCCCCCACCCAAAACCAGACCATGTTCCTCTCTCAGACCCCACTGTCCCTCCCAGGAGCCTCCCTCCCTTTCTCCCCCTTTGCTGCTCTTTTCTCCCTCCCAAGTGGGACTGAGGTAGAATTCCTAAATTTAAACAAGGAATTTTGAGCCCCCTATAGTATAAAAGCTGCAATTAGAGTTCAATAAACCTTCATGTGTCTTAGGCTAACTGCACTGAGATAAGAAAGTAGGCTTGGAACAAATTTACAACCAGGGAAAACATGACTTCTAAGCTAGCTGAGAAACAATTAATTGGTAACTAAAGTCATAAACTGGGAATGCACAATTTATTGTAGGTTCAAGAACAGAAGATAAACTATTGAGTGAATTTATCTATACAAAACTTCAATATTAATGACATACTAGGCAGATGATTTGCCTCTTAACAGAATAGTGCTAACTAATGACATGAGAATAATGGTTTTAAACACTCAATAAACATTTTTTGATCAAGCTAATGAACATTTAGTTAGATACTAATCATAATGGGACACATATAAACATTTCATTGTAATTCCTTATTAAGTTTATTGACTTGAAATATATCTTGAAAATTTTTGGGAAAAAGATACTTGGAATACCATGGGATCATGTATTATGAGAAAGTATAAAAACTAAGAATGACATTAGGAAAGGTTCCTCCTTCTTCTTTCTCCCAGAAGTAAAGATTTGAGCCCATTTTCAAAGTGAGTGCTTTTTTCTGAGAGTATGACTTCCTCTGACTGACAAGGAGTTAAGGAACTCAGAGCCTTTCACAGGAGTACTGAGGGATATGAGAGAAAACAACAAAGAGCCAAAATAATCACTTCTTTACTTAATCCCCAGCTTTTTGACAGCTGGTGTTTATCTCCAACATTCACTGGCTTCAGGCCTCTGAATAGAGAAGAGTTAAGAAAGGTAAATATTATTAATAGAAAGAAGTAACATTTAGTCTGGCAAAACCAAGTTTTATAACCAGGAAAGGCCAATGATACAACCCCTGAGTCACTGGTTTCCAGAGAGAACTGGTGCCTGGCAGACTCCCAGAATAACTCCCATTTTTTCCTGTAGAATATTATGAGAAAACTTTCCTCTCTCAACCATTGAAATCTTCACTTATCTGTGATAAGTATTTTGAAACATTTTGATTCAGTAAACCAAAAAAAAAAAGAAAAGATATTTTCCTGTAAAATATATTACCCACAATGTAAGTTGGATAACACAAATAAATGTGGTAGGTAGTGAAGGGGACAATACATAAGAACCCTGGTAGTTTACAAGAATGTAACTAATTTTGTCTAGGACAATGTGGTGAAAGACTGTAAAGGCACAACTTTATTCCTTCCACATTGGAAATATGACATTATGGTTATAGTAAATGGATACTTCACTGTACTGAGCCTAATACCACCAGTTTGACAAACCTACCAGATGTTTTTACTCTCATTCACTAATTACAATTCAAATGAAAGAGATGATTCCCAGCAATTATGCCACTCCCACAACAATTCAGGATCAAGGTCCTAATAACAGATAAAACTGAGAACTAGATAACTTGCCTGGAACTATATATTCTTGTGATCCATCGGACAACCTTAAAGCCTCCTCAAGAAAACCAACAAAATAGATAAATACACACAAGACAAGTAACAAATTCATTGTTTCATCTGCTCCTTTCCTTCTTGCTATCATTTTACTTAGTTTTTGTCTTCATTCTTGAAACCAATTTGAAAGCAATGCATAAATATTAATCAAAACTGTATTCTACCATCTTAGTATAATGCTAACAATCTTCCCTAACATCTGGGACTGTTTATATTTAGTCAAATTTCCAGGATAGTTATTCATTAACGGAAAATTCAACCCACCAACTCTTTATAAATAGCTTCAATCCTAAACTAGAGATGGAAGGTAGGCTTTGTCTTTTTACCTCCACGTTCAATCTACAATTATCCCAGTACCAACCTAATTATAGACAAGGCAGCATGACTTTCCTCAATAAATACCGCAGAGACTACTCCTTTCAGAAGATAAGTATTAATAACTTTTTTATCCTCAGAATTATACATATGAGGGATGGAGAATGGTTCACCCTTCAAAACAACCTGTCACTAATGTAGATGACACAAGTTCAGTTCCCAGCACTTACAGGAAAACTAATAATTATCTTAATTTAATTACATGGCATCCAGTGCCCTCTTTAAAACTCCATGGGAACTGCACTCATACCACATATATATATGCAGGTAAATATCCATATACATAAAATGAAAATAATTCTAATTTAAAAACTACAAGTACATGCAAATATATGCAGACTAAAGATATAAACTAAGTCCTTAAAGGTTAACAAGTAATTAGACTGAGGCTCCATACCCCATATTATATATATATATATACATATACATATACATATACATATACATATACATATACATATACATATATATATATATATATATATATGGGTGTGGACTGTCACTGTTCTTAAGCACACCAAAAGAGTGCATCAGATCCCATTACAGATGGTTGTGAGCCCCCATGTGGTTGCTGGGAATTGAACTCAGGACCTCTGGAAGAACAGTCAGTGCTTATAACTTCAGAGCCATCTCTCCAGCTTAATTCCCTATATGCCCATCTAGGGACCAATTAAAATACATTTAGTCCTCCAACTCCAGAGATGATACTCCAATGCCAGATATCCCTTTACATCAGGACCCAAAACTCAGATAAAGTTTTGGGCAATCTCCATGTCAAGTTGTATAACTGCATCTTAGAAATGTTATACCTTGAAAACTTTATGTCAGTTTCATAGTAAACCAAAAAGCAGTCTACAGGAAACTTGTGAAGTATTCAGGTTATTCTTAAATGAAAAATACAGAAATTAATCATAGAAATAAAACTTCAAAGTATTACATTAGAAGGACTTTGAACACTTATCCCTGAGAGAATGAGTCTAACCTTGAAATCACATATATTTAAAGAGCATTCACCTGTAAAGTTCTAATAGATGTCAAAACAAAACCAAGCTTGAAACATAAAACATCTGAAAAACCCTTTTTAACCTTTTACTGGAGTTATATTACTGGAAATTTAATCTACCTTGGAAAAGCATATATGCACCCACATATTTACAACAAATGCCAAATTTTGTCATGACACTTAGAACATTTTCAGCATGTGCAGGATCATCTTAGACCTATGCCCCTCATCACCTGAATGAGAACATGCACCTTGATTTATTTAATTCTTAATATAGACTAGCCTCCAAAAAAATCAGTCTTTGTTGTTCCTTTGGAAGAATTTGCCAAGTCTAAATTAGATCTACAATGCATTTTCCTTCTTCTAAGAATTGTAGGAATCACCACTAGACTTGGTAAGGCAAGGATGACTTGGCTCCTCCCTTTCATATTACCAGAGCATTTTCTAAAGACCCTCTAATAGCCCACAAGACTTGGATCAGAATATTGCTACCCTTCAAGACCACTGGTGACAAGAGCATTAAAAATGTAGGGGGTTGTATCATTTAACTGCTAAAGGGGAGATTGTGTTTGTTCCTTCAAAATTAATGATGTTTTCTATTAACCAATTAGAATTACTCAGAAATACTGGGCAAACTCTGACAAGCGATGCCCCAAAATTCAGCAGCTAACTGAATCATAGGACTCATGGTCTAAAGTTTGACATCAGATGTCTTGGTTGCTTACCCATCTCTGTTTTTCCTAGTTCTACTGTTGTGATCTTTTTAATCAAAATTCTAAATTAATCTATTTATTTTACCTAGATTAATAATAAAACTCTAATTGCTATGTCTGGGCTTCAAATCAATCCTGGAACAAGATTCAAGTCTCACTGTCTCAGCTGGATCATCTAGGGTTAGAGTTTATGGGTCTCTTATAAATTGAGACCACATGTCTATGTATTTGTTAGCAGCTACTGAAAATGAGGTCTCCTATGCTTCAGCTTCTTATAAAGATTGGTAAGGATTATGTTTCTCAGGGATAGACAAGATAGAGAAGTAAACCCATATACACAAAACTATGAATCATGAAGAAGTTATATTGAAGACTCTACAATAACTTTTGGAATTTCTCTGGACCATCTCAAGGATTATATAAACCTGCTTCAGGACTATAGATAGCCAATAAATTATCTGTCAGAGCCTAAAAGGATAACGCCTTCTAAAGGTACTCCATATGCATTCTACATTCTAAAGAAAAGCAATCCTAACTGATTAAGAGTTTCACTGCTGAATAATTGTGTTTTGATTGGCAGAAGCCAGAACATCTGCTGACCAATCCACATTACAATGGTGAATGTTCTTTACTCTTCAGTCATGCATCAACTAAGAGAAATTTGGTAAGCTGCCATAATGTTTAACTTGTAGAAAAATACACTTGACTGAAAAATTCCAGGACATAATTTGAGCAGATTAAGATGAGTTATTTCTGACAGGGACAAAAAGGCAAAAAGAAAATGGGAACATGTCAGGCCTTTCCCACCATGCTCAACTTTTTGCCCTTTGCATCACCTTATAAAAGAACATTCATACATTTTACTTACCTGAGTCAGCTTTTTGGCTTTTTGTTTTTAGGTGTGTGTGTGAGTTTGTATTTGCATACTAATTGGGACAAGATGTCCTATTATACTTCCAGGGTATAGTACTTCAAAAATCTTGTTTATTCCTCTCCAATTGCCTCACATATATTGGCCCATTAAGTAAACAAACTGTATCTAGAAGTGTTTTATGTCCAAAAGTACATTTTCAAACTGTAGAAAATACTTCTAATGATTAGCATCAAGTAACTTGGCCATCAGCATATTTGATACTTTTAAAATAATTAACAAGATTATTTTCTTTTCCCTCTCAAGTGGGATTGAAGCATCAGTTTTAGTTCTACAGATTGTATCCTTGCTATTCTGTACTTTTGTCTATTATTCACTTATCAGTGGGTACATACAATGCATGTCCTTTTGGGTCTGAGTTACCTCACTCAGAATATTTTCTAGTTCTATCCACAGAGGGAGGGAGGGACCTGGATGGAAAAGGGAGGCAGCAAGGAAAAGGAAGGCATGATCATATATGGGGGAAGAAACAAGAGAGAAGCTCTGAGGGTCAACAGAATAAATGAGATTATGAAACTTCAGAGGGTGGGAGGTGGAGAGACCCTCTAGAAAGTAGCAGAAACCCAGAAGGTGAGAGACTCTCAGGATTCAAAGGAAGGGATCTTAGATGAAATTCATTACAATGGGAAGACGGAACTTGTAGAATTGACCTTCAGTAGAAAGACAAAGCATTGAGTGGAGGGATGGGATTGCAATCCTGTTGGGCTGTGGAAGCATATCTTGATTCTTGGGTTGGCATGGGCCTCGGACCCCAAGACTTCAGGTGTTCAGCCGTGGCACCAGAACCCAGGGCCCTGACATGTGGTCTAATCTCTAGTCTAATCTCCATTTAACCTTTATCATCAGTCACATAACATCCATGTAGAAGGTGTGACTAACAGATTTTCATATTCATGAGATCTAAAGGCCAGGGGGGCGTAGCTAATTAAGTTATTCCTCCCTGTCCTTCCTCCTTACCACTCTATTTAAGTCAGCTCACCCGGCTTTATGTGTGAACAATAAACTACATCATGGAAACCCAGTTCACGTGTCTTCTGGGGCCTGCCACTGCCAAGCTTCCATCTTTTGAAACTTCAGACTTTCTCTAGTATGTGGGAACCGCCTGATATCTGCCCACCTCTGGTCGGTCCTAGGATGCTGCTAGGGCCCAGTGCCTCCCCCACCCCCATGTTTTTTCCCACACTATCCCACAGTCAAAAATTCTGACCCATAATTGTTCCTGTCTAAAAGAACTACAGGGACAAATATGGAGAAGAGTCTGAGGGAAAGGGGGCCAAGTGACCAGCCCAAATTGGGACCATCTTAAGGGGAGTCTCCAAAGCCTGACACTATTACTGATGCTATGGTGTACTTACAGACAGGAGCCTATTATGGCTGTCTTCTGAAAGGCTCAACAAGCAGCAGATTGAGACAGGAGCAGATACTTAAAACCAATCATTAGAGTAGAGTCAGGGACTTATGTGGTTGGCTTAGGGAAAGGCTGGAAGAAACTGAGGGGAAGGGTGACCACATAAGAAGGTCAAGCAGTCTTAATTATTCTGGACACCCTAGATCTCTCAGAAACTGAGCCATCAACCAGGTAGCATACACTAGGTGGTCCAAGGCTCCCAGATACATATACAACAGAGGGCTGCCTAGACTGGCCTCAGTGGGATAAGATGCACCTAACCCTTGAGAGATTTGAGGTGTCTGGGAGTGGAGAGGGCTGTCTCAGGGTGAGGAGGACATCTTCTTGAAGACAGGGGCCAGGAGGAATGGGATGAGGAGCTATGGAAGGGCAGACCAGGAGAAGGGCAATACCTGGACTGTAAAAAAATAAAAGTGATAAAAAATCATTAACAGTAAATCTGTCTGGTATGGTTTTAGAAAGAAGTAACAATTCCTAAGAATAATCCAGAAGTTAATCATTATCAAACCCATGTTATGGTAACATTTTAAAAACTTTTATAAAAAAACAAATGTTTAGCAAAGGCAACACCTGGTTTGACAGGGTTTTTCACAAATTGAGAAACATCATAAAGAAAAACTGTATTTTTCAGTATTTGAAAGAGCAAAAAATGCATAACCATGCAACTCTTGAGGGCACTAGGATTCTTACAAATAAACATGCTCTTATTTAGTGCCTCCCTGGGGACAGGGATTTTTGTGACTCCTAAAAGAGTGTTAAAATACTCCTCACTGAACATCCCTGTCTTTTTAAGTATTTGGGCACACTGTGGCCTGCTAAACATAATGAATGTTCTCTGTCTTGCAGAGATGGCAACCATCTACCCTGTGAGTAGAGCATCTTATTATTTCCTTAAAAGAACTCTTGGATACTCTGTTGCTTTTCTCAGTGTCTGGATTAAACTTTTTAATTGTTTTTTAGGGATTGGTGCTCAGTGCTTACTAATAGCTAGTTCTCTAATCCAGTGTTTCTATTCTGGGTGTACAGCGCCAGAGCTAGCAATGAAATGTCTGGCTTTGGCTATTTTGTGGTTAATTAGAATTCTCAATGCTCAAAGGATAAAAACAGTGGCTTAGTTTAATACTATCAGCAATTTTATAAAGTTAAGTGTTGTTTACCTCATTTCTCTAACTGAGATTGTGCTGTTAGTGATTGGCAAAAAGGAGAACGTGTCCAGGTTTGAGAACGCTTTGGACGCTGAAGTTCCTAACGTCTCACAGATTGCAGATGCCATTCTCCAAGTGTACTATTCATATCTAGGATCATCAGTCTTCATCATCTTAGCAGGTAAATCCATTCTTAAAACTATACCACATTACACAGAAGGGATGGTCTAAGCAGGCAAATCTAGTCATAAAGTAAGCATAGAGCTTAAGGGAAAGGCTAATATGATTGTATCATGTTTTGTAGTTAAATTCGTTCTTTTTTATAATACTGTTATAACTAAAACAATGATGTATATTCATGCAGCACACCTTATAGACTTTATCTTTTTCAACTCATGTCTTTTGTATAAAACTTGGGGATGCTAAGAATTTTCAAACATTGAGATTATACTATATTCTCAGTTTTACTTTATGTAATCACAATATCTTAAATATAGTAATTATATAAGGAGTATAATAATAAAATTGCATTTATAAAACTATTGCATGTCTCAGATTTTAATACACTTCACCTCAACTTGGAAACTTTGTTCTCTTCCCAGAAATACCCACTCTCAGGCTTGTTGTGGGTCACCATCAATCTTAGAGTATTTATATAGAAAACTAAATTGTACTTTCTTACATGTATGTCACTAGGAATAGCAAATTATCAGATAAATTTTATTCCTCCATATAGCTTATGGAACTTTATGTTGTTATACACTTACCTAAACATGTTTAACTGATATTTCTCACTACTGAGCATTTCAATTGTCTCTGATATTTACATATTAGAGAAAGTGTTATAATGAAAAGTTTTGAAAAGTCAACATTGTTCTCTATAGAGCAAAAATTCTCATGCTGATATCACAGTACCAAGAGAATTTGATAATTATTGTAAACCAATCTGCCCTCAATATCTAAAAGATTTAAAGAAAGAAATTTGTTACATATTATGTAAATTTTTATTTCTTTTTCTTTACTTATTGTGGATAGATCCTCTCATCCTGATCACAGTTTCCCCTCTCTACACCCTTCTCAACTCTTCTCTGTCTCTCCTTCTCCCCAACTCCACTCAACCTGCATTTTCTCTCAGAAAAGATCAGGCTTCCAAGAGACAACAACACAACATATAAAAGTAATTAATATACAGAATGCTGAGTTTCATTGTGGCATATTAATACTTAACTGTCTAAATTAGTTTTTTTTATGTTGTTGTGCTAGAACAACCATGACCAAAAGTGCAAGTTTATGAGGAGTAGACATATTTCATCTTACAGTTTATAGTCGATCATCCAGGGAAGATAGGGCAGGAGCCTGTAGACAAAAACATAAGAAACCATGGAGAAATACTGTTCACTAGCTTTCTCCTCATGGCTTGCTTAGCCTGCTTTCTTACATAAACCAAGGCTACCAGCACAATGGTGACACAACCCAAAATGGTCTGTGCACTCCCAAATCAACTGTTAATCCAGACAATTTACCACAGGTTTGCCCACAGGCCTAGTAGGGATAATTTCTCAGTTTAGGTTCCCTCTTCTAAACTGTCTAGCTTGTGTCAAGTTGCCATAAAACTCAGCAGCAGAAGTGTCATTGTACTCTGACATCAATTGGTTCTCTCCCCCACTGGCTTTCTTTCACTCTCTCTGCTACCCTTTGGCTCTTTTGCCTTCTTCCTGATAGTTATCCTTCTGGTTTCTTATCACATATATTCTGTTATCGTTTTCATTCCCCTTCCTCAGCATGCCTCCACTTCTTTCATAAATACATTTCTAGTTTTATGACCTACAAAACACATATATACATATAATTTTATTTTTATAAATTTTAATTGATGTAGAATTACCTCAATTTTACCTACCATTTCCGCCTCCAGATATGCTCCCTCAAATATCTCAAATGTTTTCTAAAACAATCAAAGTTGATAGCCTCTTTTAAAAATTTATGATTAGTTTTCTATACAAATACACATAAATTCAAGCTGCCGAATTTATTTCTATTCTTTATATGTATATGGGTTACAGGATAAACATTATGTATTAGACAACCAGTAAGTTGGCTCATTACTGAGAGAGTAATTCTTTTTTTTCAAACAGTCATTGGTTGCTTATTGTTCTTTGCCTACAGGGAGACCCTGAGAATTGTACTGATTTCCCCTTAACGTATTTATGGAGACTATAATTTTTCCAGTATTATTTATTCAATAATTTCTAAGAACAAATGTTTCAAAGTGCATTTCCTGGCATTCTAATTTTTATAATTTCCACATTACCTTTTTCTCCATGTTGTCAAAGCTACAGGTGTAGGAGCTATGATTTAGATGTAGTAATTGGGGCTGAGCACCCCACAACCTGTTTGTCTCTGTCCATTAACTCACTAGCCCCAGAAATCAGGTTATGTTTCAAGCACGGGTTGTTTTCTATTGAATGGACCTTAAGTCCAGTCGTATTTCAAATATTTGCTACCATTGATATAACTATAAGTGTCACTTATAGTGGGTACTGGCAAATTAGATTAATGTAGTATATGAATAGGGTGTTTAATTTCTTTCTTCCTTGGTTTGTTGCACAGCATTTTCTGGACTCATGGAACCTAGAGTGCAGGAAAATTTTTCTGAGTCAGACCCATTTTGAATTATCTGAAACATGTGTTTTGAGTATGTACCTTGTAATATCTTCTTTAGCAATAAGAACCTACACTCAACACCTGAGAGATAATGAAAGACTCTATCAATAACCTATATTGGTTTGGAAGTCAATGACATTACTCTGACTGACCTTTGAAAGATGGTTTCCATGTCTGGTATTAGGGTGTTTTGGTAGTCTGTTTCCTGTGGGTAGTATTGTCAACTCAAGTGGCTTAATTTCTTTTAAAATATATCTAATACATATCTATTACATAAAAGTTTAGAAAAATATGAAATAATATGATTCCTTGAAGCTTTATCATACCACCTTGGTGTTATGTTTCCCTCCCATCACTCTATATTGACCTCCTTCCTTTCACCCCATTCAGAGCTCCTTCTCAGTTATTGCATTTGCTGTTTCCTATCACCTATATCATGCTAGTCTCCTCTCAACCTCCTTCCCAGTATTGTCCCTTTATATTTTCCTGGTTTCTGGATCTAGGAAACACAGGTGAGAGATAACATGATGCTTCCCTTTTGGGATGTGTGCTACCTCACTCACTTGATATAATTTTTTCTAGGTTCACTGATTTGTCTGAAATTTTCATGATTTAATTTTTACTTAGAGTTGAATAGTATTTCACTGTTTAGGCTACCATATTTTCATTATCCATGTGTCTACTGAAGAGCACTTAAAAAAGGATGTGTACAGGCAGAAGAATCGAATTAGAACCATATTTATCACCCTGCACAGAAAGGAGTTCCAAGTAGATTAAAAGCCTCAATTTAAAAACTTAAACACTAACTCTCCTTATGGAAAATGTAGGCTGTAAGCTAAATTATACATTTGTACCAAACCCCCTTTTTAAAGAGGACTACACTTGTCAAGGACTTAATGGCCACAGTAAACAACTGGGACCTGATAAAATAAAAAAGTTTCTGTGAAGCTAAAGAAAAAATTTAGTTTGGAAGAAACCCACAGAATGTGAGAGAAATTTTGTTAATATACATCTGATGAAGGATTAGTAACCACAGTAAACAAAGGACTCAAGTAACAAAGTCAAGGACACAAATGACCTAATTAAAAATAAGCTTGTAATCTAAAAGGAGAGTTTTTAATAAAATAAATTAAAATGGGGTTCTTCCTAGGATGATGTTTCATTGGCTGGGGCTTAGTACACTAAGGATATTTGCATGGACACTACAAGCAGATATATTTTGGACTCAGGTAGAGTGTGTGTAGGGTGGAGAAGTAGAAACCATGCTGGGAAAAGAAGTCTCCCATTTTGTGCCAACTCAGGGGAGCTATCCAGACATGATAGACTATGACCTTCAAATAGCAGGATCTTGGAACATGCATTCAGCAAAATAATAGTAGCAAGTTCCCATTTAGGGCATATTACTTCCATTGTTACAGGCTCTTAGATAGATAGTAGTACCTGGTATAGGTTTCATCTTTAAGACAGATATTTCTTTCTATTTTTTTATATTTTCTTTATTTACATTTCAAATGTCCCCTTTCACAGTCACCCCCCCCCCCGAAACCCCTGTCTCATCTCTCTTCTCCCTGCTTCTATGACAGTGTTCCCCTACCCTTTCACCCACTCCAGGCTCCCTGCCCTCAAATTCCCCTACATTGGGACATTGAACCTTTACAGAAACAAGGGCATGGATACCTGACAAGGCCACTCTCTGCTACATATGTGTCTGGAGCCATTGGTCCAACCATGTGTATTCTTTGATTGGCAGTTTAGTCCTTGCAAACTCAGGAGGTCTGGTTGGTTGATATTTTTGTTCTTCTTATGGTGTTCCAAACCCCTTCAGCTCCTTCAGTCCTTTCTCTAACTCCTCCATTGGGGACCCTGTGCCTAGTCCAATGGTTGTCTGTGAAAATCTGCTAATGCAGTTGTCAGGAACTGGCAGACCCTCTCAGAAGACAGCCATATCAGGCTCCTGTCAGCATGCACTTCTTGGCATCCACAATACTGTCTGCATTTGGTGACTGTATATAGAATAGTGGTGCAGTCTCTTTATGGCCTTTCCTTAAGTCTCTACTCCATAATTTGTCTCCATGTTTCCTCCCTTGAGTTTTTGTTCACAGTTCTAAGAAGGACTGAAGCACCCAAATTTTACTCTTCCATATGTTTGAACTTCATGTGGTCTGTGAGTTATATCTTGGGTATTGCCAGCTTTTGGGCTAATATCTACTCTTCAGTGAGAGTATACCATTTGAGTTCTTTTGTGATTGGGTTACCTCACTGAGGATTCTAGCTCCATCCATTTGCCTAACAATTTCATGAATTCATTGTTTTTAATAGCTGAGTAGTACTCCATTGTGTAAATGTCTCACATTTTCTGTATTCACTACTCTGTTGAAGGAAATCTGGGTTCTTTCCAGCTTCTGGCTATTATAAATAAGGCTGCTTTGAACAAAGTGGAGCATGTGTCTTTGTTATATGTTGTAATATCCTTTGGGTATATGCCCAGGAATGGTAAAGCTATGTCCAATTTTCTGAGGAACTGCTAGACTGCTTTCCATAGTGGTTGTACCAGATTGCAATCCTACGAACAATGGAGGAGTGTTCCTCTTTCTCCACATCCTTGCCAGCATCTTCTATCACCTGAGTTTTTGATCCTTGCCATTCTTGTTGGTGTGAGGTGGAATCTCAGGGTTGTTTTGATATGTATTTCCCTGATGACAAAGGATGTTGAACATTTCTTTAGGTGCTTCTCAGCCATTTGAGTTTCCTTCGTTGAAAATTCTTTGTCTAGTTCTGTACCTCTTTTTAAATAAGGTTCTCTTTCTTTGTGGGGTGTGTGGTTTAGGTATCAGTGTAACTATTGCTTGATAAAATGCATTCAGTAGTTTTCCTTCTATTTCTATTTTATGAAATAGTTTGAGAAGTATTGGTATTAGGTCTTCATTAAAGGTCTGATATAATTCTGCACTAAAACCATCTGGTCCTGGAGATTTTTTGGTTGGGAGACTTTTAATTTCCTTACGAGATATGGGACCATTTAAATGGTTTATCTGATCCTGATTTAACTTTGATACCTGGTATCTGTCTAGAAAATCACCCATTTCATCTAGAATTTTCACTTTTGTTGAGTATAGGCTTTTGTAGTAGGATCAGATCATTTTTTGAATTTCCTCAGTTTCTGTAGTTATGTCTGTCTTTTCATTTTTGATTTTTTTTAAAATGTAGATCCTGTGATCTCTGTGCCTTCTGGTTCATCTGTCTAAGGGTTCATCTATCCTGTTGGTTTTCTCAAAGAACCAGCTCTTGTTTTGGTTAATTCTTTGTATACTTCTCTTTGTTTCTGTTTAGTGGATTTCAGGCCCGAGTTAGATTATTTCCAGTCACCTACTCATCTTGGTAGTATTTGCCCTTTTTGTTCAAGAGATTTCAGTTATGCTAATAATCTGCTAGTGTATGCTCTCCCAAGTTTCCTTTTGGAAGCACTCAGAGCTATGAGTTTTCCTTTTAGCACTGCTTTCACTGTGTCCATTAACTTTGGGTATGTTATTCCTTCATTTTCATTAAATTCTAAAAAGTCCTTAATTTCTTTATTTCTTCCATGACCAAGTTATCATGAAGTAGAGCACTGTTCAACTTCTGTGGAGATATGATAGGATGCATGGACTTATTTGAGTCTTCTTGTATTTGTTGAGGCTTGTTTTGTGTCTGATTACATGGTCAGTTTTAGAGGAGGTATCATGAGGTGCTTAAAAAAACTTATATTCTATTGTTTTAGTGTGAAATGTTCTATAGATATCTGTTAAGTCCATTTGGCTCATAACTTCTGTCAGTTTCAGTTTAATTTCTGTTTCTATGATCTGTCTATTGGTGAGAATGGGATGTTAAAGTCTCCTACTATTATTGTATGACGTTCAATGTGTGCTTTGTGCTTCATTAATTTTCCTTTTAAAAATGTGGGTGCCCTTACCTTTGGGGCAGAGATGTTCAGAATTTAGAGTTCCTCTTGGTAGATTTTTTTTGATGAGTATGAAGTTTCCTTCCCCTTCTTTTTGGATAACTTTTGGTTGAAAGTCTATTTAATTGAATACTAGAATTCCTACTTCAGATTGTTTTTTGGGACCATTTGCTTGGAAATATTCTTTTGGTATTTTACTTTGAGGTAGTTTTTGTCTTTGTCCCTGAGTGTGTTTCCTGAATGCAGAAAAGTGCTGGATCCTGTGTGTCTGTGCAGGCTATTAGTCTATGTCTTTTTATTGGGCTATTGAGCCCATTGATGTTCATAAATACTAAAGACCGACCCAATCTCACAGAACCCAAAGGAAGTGGGGCACATAGGAGCTCTAACAAAAGCAGTATCTTAGACTAGGAGGTGGCATTACTTGCCCCCAAACAGGGAGTAACCGGGACACACTGGGACCCAGGAATATACTCCTGGCCTGGAGCACAGGTTCCTTCCGGTCTGAGCCCGAGCACTTGGCAAATCCCAGGAATCAGCTCTGGACCCAAACTCACAGCACCCAGAGGAAGCGGGGATCCCAGAAGCTCTAACCCAACCAGTATCTTAGGCTAGGAAGTGGCAATACTTGCCCCCAAACAGGGAGCAACCAGGAACCAATGGGACCCAGGAATCTACTACTGACCCTGAGCCCGGGCCCCTTCCGGTTTCCACCTGAGCATGGAGCAGATCTTGGGCCTCCGCTCTAACCCCAGCAGCAAAATGCATCCCAAACAGTTCTGAAACAACCTAGATAATAGGAAAGACAGGTCCCAGTAAGAGACAGCACATATAGCACAAAGGTGATCCAGATGACAAAAGGCAAGCCCAAGAACACAAGTACCAGCAACCCAAGGTACTTGCCATCATCAGAATCTAGTTCTCCCACATTAGAAACTCCTGAACTCCCCATATCACCAGGAAAACAAGAACCAGATCTAAAATCACTTCTAATGATGATGCTAGAGGACTAAAAGAAGGAAATAAATAACACTATCAAAAAAACTTGAGGAGAACACAGGAAAACAGGATGAAGTCCTTAACGAAACACAAAAATCCTTTAAAGAATTACAAGAAAACACAAACAAAAAGATGAAGGAAATGAACAAAACCATCCAGGACATAAAAATGGAAGTAGAAACAATAAAGAAAAGACAAAGGGAGGCTACCCTGAAGATAGAAAACCTAAGAAAGAAATCAGGAGTCATAGACACAAGCATCACCGACAGAATACAAGAGATAGAAGAAAGAATCTCAGGTGCAGAAGATACCTTAGAAAATATTGACACAACTGTCAAAGAAAATGAAAAATGTAAAAAGTTCTTAACACAAAACATCCAGGAAATCCAGGACTCAATGAGAAGTCCAAACCTAAGGATAATAGGTATAGATGACAGTGAAGATTCCCAACTTAAAGGGCCAGTAAATATCTTCAACAAAATTATTAAGGAAAACTTACCTAACCTAAGGAAGGAGATGCCCATAATCACACAAGAAGCCTACAGAATGCCAAACAGACTAGATCAAAAAAGAAATACCTCCTGTCACATAATAATCAAGACACAAAATGCTCAAAACAAAGAAAGAACTTTAAAAGCAGTAAGGGAAAAAGGCCAAGTAACATATAAAGGCAAACCTATCAAAATTACACCTGACTTCTTACCAGATACTATAAAAGCCAGAAGACCCTGGACAAATATCATACAGACCCTAAGAGAACATAAATGCCAGCCCAGGCTACTTTACCCAGCAAAACTCTCAATTACCATAGATGGAGAAGCCAAGATATTCCATGACAAAACTGAGTTTACACAGTATCTTCCCACAAATCCAGCACTACAAAGGATAATAGCAGGAAAGCCCCAATACAAGGAGGGCAATCATACCCTAGAAAGAGCAAGAAAACAATCCTTTGCCATCAAACCCAAAAGAAGATAACAACACAAATGATGTCTCCACAATTAGCAAAAATGACAGGAAGCAACAACACCCTGTCCTTAATATCTCTTAACATCAATGGACTCAATTCCCCAATAAAAAGGCATAGGCTAATGGACTGGATACCCAAACAGGACCCAGCATTTTGCTGCTTACAGGAAACCCACCTCAGCAACAAAGACAGACACTACCTTAGAGTAAAATGTTGGAAAACAATTTTTCAAGCAAATGGCCCTAAGAAACAAGCGGGAGTAGCCATTCTAATATTGAATAAAATCGACTTTCAATTAAGCTATCAAAAAGGATAAGGAAGGACATTTCATACTTGTCAAAGGAAAAGTCAACCAACATGAACTCTCAATTATGAATATCTATGCACCACATATAAGAGCACCCACTTTCATAAAAGAAACCTTACTAAAGCTCAAAACACACATTGCACCTCACACAATAATACTGGGAGACTTCAACACCCCACTCTCAGCAATGGGTAGATCATGGAAACAGAAACTAAATAGAGATACAGTGAAACTAACAGAAGATATGAACCAAATGGACTTAACAGATATCTATAGAACATTTCACTCTAAAGCAAAAGAATATACCTTTTTCTCAGCACCTCATGGTACCTTCTCCAAAATAGACCATATAATAGGGCACAATACAGGCCTCAACAGATACAAAAAAATTGAAATAATCCCCTGCATCTTATCAGATTACCATGGTCTAAGGCTGGTTTTCAAAAATGACAGACAATGGAAAGCCCACACTCACACAGAAACTGAACAAAACCCTACTCCTTGATATCTGGTAAGGGAAGAAATAAAGAAAGAAATTAAAATTTTTTTAGAATTTAATGAAAATTATGACACATCATACCAAAATCTATGGGATACAATGAAAGCAGTGCTAAGAGGAAAATTCATAGCTCTACGTGCTTACAAAATGAAACTAGAGGGAGCATACACTAGCAGTTTGACAATGCATGTAAAAGCCCTAGAACAAAAAGAAGCTAGTACACCCAAGAGGAGTAGACAGCAGGAAATAATCAAACTCAGGGGTGAAATCAACCAAATAGAAACAAAAAGAACTATACAAAGAATCAATAAAACCAGGAGCTGGTTCTTTGAGAAAATCAACAAGATAGGTAAACTCTTAGCTAGACTAATCAGAGGGCAGAGATACAGCATCCAAATTAATAAAATCAGAACTGAGAAGGGTGACATAACAACAGAAACTGAGAAAATTAAAAAATCATCAGATCTTACTACAAAAGCTTATACTCAGCAAAATTGGAAAATTTGGGTGAAATGGACAATTTTCTAGACAAATCACAATTACCATTGTTAAACAGTACCAGATAAACCATCTAAATAGTCTGATAACCCCAAAAGAAAAAGAAGCAGTCATTAAAAGCCTCCCTACAAAGAAAAGTCCGGGACCAGACGGTTTTAGTGCAGAATTCTATCAGACCTTCAAGGAAGACCTAATTCCAATTCTCTTCAAACTATTCCACAAAATAGAAACAGAAGGTACACTGCCCAATTCGTTCTATGAAGCCACAATTACCCTCATACCTAAACCACACAAGACCCAACAAAGAAAGAGAACTTCAGACCAATCTCCCTTATGAACATTGATGCAAAATTACTCAATAAAATTCTAGTGAACTGAATCCAAGAACACATGAAAACAAATATCCATCACAATTAAGTGTAGGAAGCCGCGGCAGGTGCTGGCAAAATCCGCCATTGCAATATGGCGCTGACGTCTGGAATTCTTCCTAGTAAACAAGTAAATTGCGCATGTGCCATGGTAAAAGCCCGCCAAAGTTAAAGCCCATCCCACGGCGTTTTGGCACGCAATGAGTAAGCAGCCAATCAGAGGTGAATACACCGCTCTAAGGGTATATAAGCAGTGCTTTTCCCGGGCCTGGCGTCTTCTTCCACCATTTTGTTTTTGGGAATAAACATGTTCCTACGGAAGGATCTTGATGTGTGTGCGCGTGCGTTCTTGCTGGCGAGACGATTACACGCGTGCCTCACAATTAAGTAGGCTATATCCCAGAAATGCAGGGTTGGTTCAATATACGGAAATCCATCAATGTAATCCACTATATAAACAAACTCAAAGAAAAACACCACATGATCATATCACTAGATGCTGAGAAAGCATTTGACAAAATTCAACACCCCTTCATGATAAAAGTCTTGGAAAGATCAGGAATTCAAGGTCCATACCTAAACATAGTAAAAGCAATTTACAGCAAACCAGTAGCCAGCATCAAACTAAATGGAGAGAAACTTGAAGCAATCCCACTAAAATCAGGGACTAGGCAAGGCTGCCCACTCTCCCCCTACTTAATATAGTATTGGAAGTCCTAGCCAGAGCAATTAGGCAACACAAGGAGGTCAAAGGGATACAAATTGGAAAAGAAGAAGTCAAAATCTCACTATTTGCAGATGATATGATAGTATACTTAAGTGATCCCAAAACTTCCACCAGAGAACTCCTAAACCTGATAAACAACTTTAGCAAAGTGGCTGGATATAAAATTAACTCAAGCAAATCAGTAGCCTTCCTCTACTCAAAAGATAAACTGGCTGAGAAAGAAATTATGAAAATGACACCCTTCACAATAGTCACAGATAATATAGAATACCTTGGTGTGAACCTAACCAAGCAAGTAAAAGACCTGTATGACAAGAACTTCATGCCCCTGAAGAAAGAAATCGAAGCAGATCTCAGAAGATGGAAAGATCTCCCATGCTCATGGATTGGAAGGATTAATATAGTAAAGATGGCTATTTTGCCAAAATCCATCTACAGATTCAATGCAATCCCCATCAAAATTCCCACTCAATTCTTCACAGAGATAGAAAGAGCAATCTTAAAATTCATTTGGAATAACAAAAAATCCAGGATTGTGAAAACTACTCTCAGCAATAAAAGAACTTCTGAGGGAATCACCATTCCTGACTTCAAGCTGTACTACAAAGCAATAGTGGTAAAAACTGTGTGGTATTGGAACAGAGACAAGTGGGAGGATCAATGGAATAGAATAGAAGACCCAGAAAATAATCCACACACCTATGGTCACTTGATCTTTGACAAAGGAGGGAAAAATGTCCAGTGGAAAAAGGACAGCATTTTCAACAAATGGTGCTGGTCCAACTGGAGGTCAGCATGTAGAAGAAATGATGCAATTGATCCATCATATCTCCTTGTGTAAAGCTCAATTCCAAGTGGATCAAGGACCTCCACCTAAAACCAGCCACACTGAAACTAATAGAAGAGAAACTGGGAAAAAGCCTGGAACACATAGGCACAGGAGAAAAGTTCCTGAACAGAATACCAATGGCTTGTGCTCTAAGATCAAGAATTGACAAATGGGACCTCATAAAACTGCAAAGCTTCTGTAAAGCAAGGGACACAGTCAATAGGACAAAGCGGCAACCAATAGATTGGGAAAAGATCTTCATCAACCCTACATCTGATAAAGGGCTAATATCCAAGGTATACAAAGAACTGAAGAAATTAGACTCTAGAAAATCAAAGAACCCTATTAAAAAATGGAGCACAGAGCTGAACAAAGAATTATCAACTGAGGAAGCTCGAATGGTTGAGAAGCACCTAAAGAAGTGTTCAGCATCCCTAGTCATCAGGGAAATGCAAATGAAACCAACATTGAGATTCCACCTCATACCAGTCAGAATGGCTAAGATCAAAAACACAGGTGACAGCACATGTTGACAAGGATGTGGAGAAAGAGGAACACTCCTCCACTGTTGGTGGAATTGTAAACTGGTACAACCACTATGGAAAGCAGTCTGGCGGTATCTCTGAAAATTGAACATTGTGTTACCTGAGGACCCAGCTATACCACTCCTGGGCATATACTCAAAAGATGTTTCAACATGCAACAGGGACACATGCTCCACCATGTTCATAGCAGCCTTATTTATAATAGCCAGAAGTTGGAAAGAACCCAGATGCCCTTCGACAGAAGAATGGATGCAGAAAATGTGGTACATTTATACAATGGAGTACTACTCAGCTATAAAAAACAATGAGTTCATGAAATTCTTAGGCAAATGGATGGAGCTGCAAAATATCATCTTGAGTGAGATGACCCAATCTCAAAAGAACATACATGGTATGCACTCACTGATGAGTGGATATTAGCCCAAAAGCTAACAATTTCTAAGAAACAACGTGTAGACCACGTAAAACTCACATAGAAGAAGGAAGACCAAAGTGTGGATGCTTTGGTCCTTTCTAGAAGGAGTATCAAAAGTTTCAACCAGAGCTCCCAAAGTCTAAACCACCAGCCAGAGAGCACAAAGGGAGGGACTCATGCACCTGTATTGGGAGTTGAGGGTGACCTTGTTAGACTTCAGTGAAATTGGAGGGCCATGGTCCCTGAAAGTTTGGATCCCTTACAGTGTAGGAATTGGAGAGCAGGGAGATGGGACTGGGAAGATGTTTGGAGCGCACCCTCACAAAAACTAGGAGGAGGGGGTATGGGATAAGGGGTTTTGGGGGAGAATGGGAGAGGAGATAACATTGAAAGGTAAATGCATATAATATCCAATAAAAAAAAACACAGATAAAGGGTCTAAAAAAAAGAGAGAGAGAGAGTTTACTTATTTTAAATTATTTTCAAAAGTTTCTAGGAGTTGCTAATTGGCTAAGATCCTATTTTAAGCTCTCCACAAAAGAATTTAAGTCTCTGTTCAATATTTTCAAGAGAGAGGTAAATCCTAATTTTCCTCAGCAATTAATTGACAAAAGAGAGGTAATCTCACAAAAAGTAGAAGCTATTACTAATCGATATATTATATAGTCTGATTAGTTGTCAGTGGTGCTATAACAGTCCTTTGACAAAAGATTATCCATAGATTTATATATCCTTAAATAGGGTCTTCACGACTCTCTGAGTGTGGAAGGAGCAACTGTTGGCACTTCTGCCCTGATTTTACAAGAACTCTGAAAAATTGACTTTAAAAACAAAAGAGGGGGAACAGTACCCACACAGAAGGAGTCCCCCTGAAATATTTTCCATCATGCCTTGTTCACTTTTATCTCTCTAAAGCTGAAAGCTCATGGCAAATCTGCTGCTGACTGCCTCTGGCATCACCAAGACCAACAAAACTTTGCCACAGATAATGGGGAAGGACCCTCTTACCCTTAAAGGGAATGGCCCAGACCCAGTTCCCTTATGGGGCTGAGGATTGATATGCCTGTCTGATACCACAGAAGGCACAGCTAACCGGCTACCAAATGATTAATGAAAAAAATTGATACCCCCGCAAAGCCAGGCGCAACCATAAATATGATGAATAACAATTTACATCCAGGGAAGAGAAATCTCCCTGAGAATTCCCTTCTTTTTCCTTGCCAGGTAAAAATGAATCACCCTTGAAGTCTGCTGTTAGCAGTTCTAATCCAGATGCTGGATTATACTACTCCGAACTTATACTACTCAAACCTTTGAAGGGCCATGGACAAGAACATCAAACAGCTAGAGATTGACATCACTAATCTGAAGAAATCCCACATTTCACCATCTGAAGAGACCTCCTAAAATCGCAAAGATCCTTATTGGACTTGATTTACTCTATTACAATAGAAAAGGCTGTGTACAGCTCTTGACTGTGTACAGCCCTTTAAGAAGAAGGTTGCCTTTACATAGACAAGACAAGGAGGGTTAAAGAGAGCATGAAAAAGGTAGTGAAGTCCCTAAGAAAAATCAGAGAGAGAAAGAGACAGATGAATGCTGGTACAAGAATTGGTTTTCAGCCTCTCCAAGCTTGTTAACCCTATTTCCTCCCATCTTGGGACCAGTATTTGGGTTCCTTTTGCTTTTTTTCTGCTGGTCCCTGGCCCTCAAATAGGTGGACTAACTCTGTGATACAACAGATAAATAATTTGGTAGAAAAACCTACTCAGATACATTATAATAAGTTAGCTATGGAGGACCACGAGACTCAAGATGAGGTTGTTACTTTGTACAGGGTGTTTCCAAAACCCATCTCCACCCAACCTGAAAGGAGGGACTTCTCCCCCTAGACCAAGCAGAGAGGGGCCATCCAGAACCCCCTCTGACAGGCGATCTGAATTCTTGCTTAGGCTGCTAGGCTAAGAACTGCAAGGGAATATAAATAAAAGATAAAAATATCTATCTGGGCTCCCTGAGGGACAAGCCTGATTGCATAGGGATTGATGTCAAAAGTATACCCTCTCCAGGAAAAAGACATCGGGACAGGTATGGTCCTCATGCCTCACTGGACAACGACAGGGGGACTGGAGCCATTACAAGGTCCCCTTCAAATACTGGAGGTCAGGCCTCTATCCCCGCCTTTGCAAGTTTAGAATTGCCACAGTCGTTCTATACTTAGAGAAGGGAGGAGATGTCAGCGGCAGCCCTGCTTACACACTGAAGGCCTAAAATCAGCCATAGGCCTAAAATCAGCAATAGGCCGGTCATACATGTATACTAACACCAAGTCTTGGGTCTCAGTGGAAAAACATTGAAACAGATGGCTATAAGCTAATGTAAACAGGCAGCTTTTGTGGAAATTTTCAAGCCTGAATACCCATAGACCTTGTTAATAGGTAGCCATGGCAGACAATACCAACTTAGAGAAGGACAAGCAAGTCAGAGTCAGAGTCATAGTGACTTGTCACCTTAACCTTCACCCATCCGATACCCGGTTCTGAAGATATCTGTATTCCCCCTGAACACCCACACTCCACATCATTCCCTTCCCCACATCCTGCCTTTCTGTGTTGATACCCCCTGTGTGAATGAATTACGATTTGTAAAAAAATAAATTGTTTATAAAAAAGATTAACCAATAGAATAAAAAAAATAAAAAATAAAATAATATGGAAATTTTATTTTTCATTAAGGGAATTATAATTGTCACAGTGTTTTAGCATGTTGGCAAATGCAATTTGCCACACACAAAAAAATTAGAACTTTTAGGTAGAGTTGTCACAAGTCATATGTAGCATATTTTTCCTAAAAGAGAAAGTTTGTGTAAAATGCTCCATATGTAAAGAACTGATAGTACTATATCCTCAGAGCCAGAGTAAGTGATTCATCTCTGCCTACTCTCCTTCAACACTGATAGACTTCAAAAGGGATGACATAGACCACACAACCTTCATTGCTGAAAATGTGTTCTCACTAATTATTCAGAGAAAATTACCCAGCCCTAAGTTGAAAAGGTTTATAATGCCCATAATTCTGAATGAATAAGTTTTACTTGATGATGTAACAAGTAATGATTCATGGCCTATTGTAACTTGTGAGATATTTGCATATGCAGACTTTGAGGAGACATAGTGATTATGACAACAAACAACTTTGAAGGAGATCACATAGCATCTGGTAAATATGTTTTTAAAATCTACACTGAATTCCTGTCCTATGCAAACAAACTTAATGTATAAAGCAAACTATTATTTAACATATAAGACATACAAGATAAAAAGATGCACACACACACACACACACACACACACAAACCGTACACACACCACTGGTTATAACTCTGTACCCTATAAATATTGTCATTGGTTTCTAAACCAAGATATTTTTAAAATATCTTAGGGTTTCTATTGTTGTAACAAAATGTGACTAAAAGCAAACAGTGGAGGGATACTGTTTACAGGCTTGCTTCCCATGACTTTCTCAGCCTGTTATCTTATAGAACCCAGAACTACCAACCAGAGCAGGAGTGATATCACCCACCATTGGCTGGCCCACATCCATTAGTCACTAATTGACAAAATGCCTTTATAGCTGGATCTCAAGGAGGCATTTTCTCAACTGAGGCTCCTTCCTCTCTGATTACACTAACTTCTGTAAAGTTGACACAAAACCAACCAGTACAATGTTACAATGTTTCAGGAAGCAATGTTGACTACAGAGACTGCACCATTAAATACCACAAATAATAAAGTTATAACATTCTCTCCATAAATTTAAAAAATGAAATAATATTAAAATGTGAAATTATTTACTACACAATTGTTCAGTAACAAATAAACAATTCCTGTTTTATTTTTCTTAGCAATATTTTGAGTTTCATTGTGACACACACACACACACACACACACACACACACATATATATATATATATATATATATATATATATATATATATTCATCTTCCATCTCTTATCTTTCCTTATTTATGATTCTCAACTTATTGCAAAGTAATGCTCCCTCTTTCCATGACAGTCACTCTCTATAGCCTGCTCGGTTTAGTCATTTCTTCCACACATTAGAACATACACAAATATACAAAAATACATTTTAAATAAGGTTTTACATATAAGAAAAATATAGCATTTGACTACCTTGGTCTGCCTTTTATTACTTATTGCCTTATATGACCTATATTGATCACAATTTCATGTACATTTCTCAAATGGTCATGATTCCAAGCTTCGTTAAAACTGAATAAAATTCTAATGGGTATGGATACCACATTTTCTTTACCTATTCATCCTTATTCACCAGGGAAATGCAAATCAAAGCAACCCTGAGATTCCATCTCACACCAGTCAGAATGGCTAAGATTAAAAACTCAGGTGATAGTAGATGCTGAAGAGGGTGTGGAGAAAGAGGAACACTCCTCCGTTGTTGGTGCGATTGCAAGATGGTGCACCCACTTTGGAAATCAGTCTGGTGGTTCCTCAGAAAATTAGACATAGCATTACCTGAGGATCCAGCTATACCACTCCTGGCCATATACCCAGAAGATGATCAAACATATAACAAGGACATATGCTCAACTATGTTCAGAGAAGCCTTATTTATAATAGCCAGAAACTGGAAAGAACCCAGATGTCCTTCAACTGAAGAATGAATACAAAAAATGTGGTACATTTACACAATGGGGTATTACTCAGCTATTAAAAACAATGAATTCTAGAAATTCCTAGGTAAATGGATGGAACTAGAAAATATCATCCTGAGTGAGGTAAGCCAATCAAAAAAGAACACACATGGTATTCACTCACTGATTATTGGGTATTAGTCCAGAACCTTGAAATACCCAAGATTCAACTCACAGGCCACATGAAGCTCATAAAGAAGGAAGACCAAGTGGGGGTGCTGCAGTTCTTCTTAGAAGGAGCAACAAAATACTCAAGGGAGCAAATATGGAGACAAAGTGAGGGACAGAAACTGAAGGAGAGGCAGTCTGGATACCATTCCACCTGGGTATCTATCCCATGTGCAGTCACCAAAGATAGATGCTGATGTGGAAGTCAGGAAGTGCATGCTGATAAGAGCCTGATATGGATGTCTCCTCTGAGGTCTTCAAGAGTCTGACATATTCAGAGGCAGATGTTCACAGCTAGCCATTGAACTGATCATGGAGTTCTCAATGGAGGAGTTAGAGTGAAGACTGTTGGAGCTGAAAGTGCTTGCGGCCCCATGAGGAGAGCAACAATACCAACCAACCACACCTCCCAGGGTCTAAACCACAGGCCTGGGAGCACTTAGGGAAGGATCCAGGGCTTTAACTGAATATGTAAGAGTGGAGGGCCCTGCTAGGCATAGGTGGAAGAAGAGATCCTTGGTCTCATGAAGGCTGGACACCTCAGTGAGTGAGAATTTGAAGGTGGGGAGGTGGGAGTGGGGGGGTAAGTAGAGGTTACATCCACAGAGAAGAAGGAGGAGGGGTGAGGAGATTGGGGGTTCCTGGGTGGGTGGGGGATGGGTAAGGGGACAACATATGAAATGTAAATAAAACATCCACTAAAAAAAAAAAGAAGAAAAAAAATATATAATTTATGTTGGATGGTTGAAAGAGCAGTAAGTTTTTTACAGTGTCAATAGTTTATTACCCAGGTAAAAACAGAGACTAGTTCTTAAATCATAATGAAAATGATATATGTATTCATCAGAAGAATAAATTTTGAGTTTTCATATATTAAAAATAAAACAAAAAAATGGTCCATATCCTAAAATTGGGAAAAGGATTAGATGTATCAAAGATTAAGCTTATAATTGATTTGAAGCATCCACACATGTTAACCAAAATATTAATTTAATATTATTCATGTAGGATGGGTAGAAACTTAATGTTAGCATCTAATATGTTCTAAGAATATTTGATTTTTTTAAATTTTTTTTTTTTTTTTTTTTTTTGGTTTTTCGAGACAGGGTTTTTCTCTGTGTAGTTCTGGCTGTCCTGGAACTCACTCTGTTGACCAGGCTGGCCTCGAACTCAGAAATCCACCTGTCTCTGCCTCCCAAGTGCTGGGATTAAAGGCGTGTGCCACCACCGCCCGGCCTGAATATTTGGATTCTACACTTCAGTTTTAAAAAAAGATCATACATCGTCTATCACTGAAAATAAATATTAATTATCAATATGTTACTAAATAATTTAAGTGTGAAGTTGTTATTTAATGCAAAGATAAAATTTGAATGACAGTCATTACTAGAGAATAGTAGTAATTAAGCATAGAATATATGAATGGCATCAGTTCTTCTTGACTCACAGGGCAGAAAAGTCTTGATTTTGAAAGTATCACACAGGCAGGGGTATTCAATAATGATATAAAGTTATGCATAGCAATGACCCATTGCATGTAGGCGTGTACTCTGTTCATATCAAAGCAGTAATAGCTGCAAAGATTAAACAGAAAGGCAATAATGAAAGCCCTTGCCTGTTGATAATATTGTAACACTTGTCTTAACTATTCTTTGTAAGCAGTATGACTTTGTACCTCTTTCTAAAAGATGCATTCTTTTTTCTCACTTTTTCAATGTATCTTCTTAAAATTCTGAATTAGAAACCACTATTTCTCTGTGTTGAGACAACTCCATCAGACACTGTATTCTTGCTCTAGTGATGGATATACTGCCTAGCAGATTGTATGACAATATCAAATAGTTTATCAGAGGATAGAAGTAAGACAAGCCATACTAGCTCTGGAACTGTGAGAATGGATGGCACAATTTATAAAGGATGATTGTTCTAGGGTTCAATTGTTTTCTTCTGTTACCTGACAAACAGTCGTCAAGCATAGATATGCACAACTGTTTATAAATTTTGACGGAATAATGTCTACCATGTTGTAAACAGCATGTCTGAAGAAACATATGGCATGTAGACATATTGATTAGCCAAGAAAAGAGAATAACCAAGACCTGCAGACTATCTTTAAAACCACAGAGATCATTTTCCACAGACCTAGTTCCTCTAATATGTCTTCACCTCCAAAAGATGCCACAGTGTTCCCAAGTGATACCTTAAGCTGTGGGCCCAGCAAACACATGAGACTACATGAGACATTTCATATCTATACAACAAAACTCAGTTACTGAAGTGTAAGTTGTTTTTAAATTATAAATCATCCTCCATTCCTTTCCCTTTGTTTGAGGTGTATACAGTCTTATCTCATTCTTACTCTGTTTTCCCCAACACAACCACTTGTTTTTATTCAAACCTCATGCTAAGAACCTGATTTTGGAGACTGAGTTTCAAAGGATCAGAGCTAACCTCCAAGAGAGAAGTAGAGTCCATGTGAAGCTCCAGGGCAGCTGCTTTCTAAGCTGTAAGATTCTACAGGCATGTAAATAACCTGATAGTCAACATAATTGCTTTTATGAATATATCCTAAGTTGTTAATTTGAAGGCATGTGAACTGAAAACAGTTGACTTGTGTCAGGAAATACATGAAGAAACAATAGGATCCAATAGACATGTGAAACAGACATGGCAACCTTGTGCAATGTATATAAATATTATGCTATTTTGAACATTAATTTACTTGTTGTGAGTATTTCTATGTGTGTATGGGTTAAGATATATCTTCTCCAATGTTAATGTGACGTTATAGAACAACTTGTTATGTCTCTTCTAAGGTATGGGTGTACTGATTCTAGGTATTGAACTCAGGTCATCAGGCTTAGTAGAAAATCCCATTACCTGGTAAGCAATCTTACTGTTCCTGAATATAACTTTCCTCACTAATCTTAATATTTGACATTAGGAACATAAATAATTGTGTTGTAAAATGTCAAACATTGTGAAAATATTTCAAATTATATAAATGATAGTTAAAATTTAGTTAAAATTTACTAGTATTGTTATATTTTTTAGCGAAAGTACTATTTTGCATGCCTTTTTGATGAAATAATAAGAATCAATGCTTTCAGAATTTGAGTACATTCCTTGCATTGAATTTTATATTCATTTATTTTTTGTATATGCATACACTGTGTCTATCTTCAGACACACCAAAAGAGGGCCTCAGATCTCATTACAGACTGTTTTGAGCCACCTTCTGGTTGCTGGGAAATGAACTCAGTATCTACCTTCTGGCTATAATCCCTGCACTGTAACCTACAAAATAGAAACAATTAAGCAACAACAACAGATACAAATAATAAATGAAACAAAAAGTTTGTCTTTGAGCAAATCAAGATTTATAAACTCTTAGCCAAATTAACTAAAAGACAGAAAAGTTGCAAATAAATTAAATTGGAGATAAAAAGGAGACAAATACTGAGGAAATCATAAAGATATACTTTAGAAATCTAAATTCCACCAAAGTAGAAAACCAAAATGAAATGGATGCTTTTCCAGATAAATATCATTTTACAACATTAAGCCAAGAGTAGATAAACAATTTAATGAGATTCATAAGCTTCAGTGAGATAGAAACAATAATTTAAAAAAAGTAAAATAGCCTCCAGAAAAAAAAAAACAAAAACAAGCACACACACCAAAAAAAACAACCCAGACCAGATAAATTCAGTGCAGAAAACTACCATATCTTCAGAAATAATTAATGCAATCACTCCTCCAATTCTTCCACAAAATAGAAACAAAAGTTTCAGAAGAAAGAAGAAGCAGAAGAGGTAGTTTAACATATGTAAATCAATAAGTGTAATTTATAAACAGATTAAAAATAAAAACCACATGATCATCTCATTAAATGGAGAAAGATTTTTTTTAAACAAAACTCAACATCTGTTTATGTTAAAAGTCCTGGAGAAACTAGGGACACAAAAATCATAGAATCATAACATATTAAAGGCAGTTTAAAATAAGCCCATAGAGAAATATCAAGGTAAGGGAAGAGAAACTGAAAGCATTTCCACTCAAATCAGGAAAGAGATAATATTGCCCATTCTCTCCTTACCTATCTAACTTATTAGTTGAAGTCTTATCTAGAGAGAGAAGACAAGAGGAGATCAAAGGGACTCAAATAAGAAATGAGGAAGCCAAAATATCTATTCACAGAAGATTATGATGATAGAAGACCCTAAAATATTCACCAGGAAATCTTGACACTTGATAAACTCTTTCAGTAACATCCAAAATTACTGAAATTACTAAAAGAAAAACATCAACAGCCTTCCTACATGCAAATGACAGTCTGAGAAAGAAATTAGAGAAACAGTACTTTTCATAATACCATCTAAATAAAAAAACTTGGGTAGCTCTAACTAAGTATGTGTAAGACTTGCATTATAAAAACTTTAAGACATTGAAGAAAGAAATTGAGGAAGCCATCAGAAGATGGAAATACCTCCCACACTCATATTAGAAAGATTAATCCAATAAAATATGACTATCTTATGAAAGGCTATCACTAGATTCAATGCACTTGCTATCAAAATTCCAACCTAATTCTTTACACATCCTGAAAAGACAATTTTAGCATTATATTTAAACAACAATAAACTAGGAAAGCTAAAATGATCTTGAGTAATGAAAGAACTTCTGGAGGTATCACCATCCCATATCTCAAGTTGTACTACAAAGCCATAGTCATAAAAATAACATGGTATTGACAAAAAACGGATATGCTGGAGAACTGAATCAAATTGAAGACCCAGACATTGAAGATCCAGGACACCTGATATTTTGTCCAAGAAACCAGAAATAAACATGAGAAAATTGCATGTTCAATGAACATTGCTGTTCAAATTGGATGGGTGCATGTAGAAGGACACAAAAAGATCCATTAGTTATCACCCTGGATTAAACTCAACATGATCAAGTCTCTCATGATAAGATCAGCTATTTTGATTCTAATAAAAGAGAGAGTGATAATTGTGAACTTGTTTGTGGTAATTTGAATATGCTTGGCACAAAGATTGGCACTATTAGGAAATGTGGACTTGTTGGAGTAGGTGTGGAAAAGAGATCATACTAAGGGCCATCTGAGCAATCATTGGTCAGCCTACTATTGTCGAAGATTAAAATACACATGTATAAAGGAAATATAATTGGAATCACCAAATCATTTAGGATATATCTTTAGCAAAATGTTAAACATCATTTTACAGGAATGGGTTACATCTTGTTGAATCACTGGCCAAAGGTATCCTATGGAAATGCCAAAGCAACCCAGACTGTTGCCATGTCAATTGATTGCCCTCTGCAAACTGATAATAAGGCACTGAGGCAACACTTACACATGTCATTGAATAAAAATTTCAAGTTGATTACTAATTAAAGTGTTTATGAAACCAGAATGAACTTTGCTCACTCCTAGGGGACAAATGTAATCATCAACAGCTATAAACCCTGAAATCCATAATGGTGACCTGCCTGCATGATATGTTGGTGCAGTGATGCAAGAACAATTTTGGAATGACCAACTGATCTATAATTGAATATAAGTCTTAATCCATGACTTGGAATCCATGTCTAAAGTTGCTTTTGTAGCCAACAATCTGTGAATATTAGGCCAGATACCCATGAGAAAATCAAATATTATTGCTAAGGAAAAGAAACAGTAATAAAATGACTCATATGGACAATCTGCTATACCCATAGATTAGGGTTTAGGTCAATGACCATTAGAGAAATTTTCCCATGTAGCAGATAGGAATTAACACAGAGACTGATAACTGTATAATGTGTAGAGAATGAGAGATTTTGGAACACTTATCTCTCCCATCAGTGGTCAGGGTGCCATGTAGAAGCTGAGTTGCAAAGAATCCAAGAGCCTGAAGGGCTGGATGACAGCAAGGAAACTGTTTTTTAAACACAACAGGGCAGATTTGTTTGAAGCTACAGAGGATATGGAAGATGCACATGGACTTCAATGGTCTAAACCAGATGGAGTCTTAAGGATGAGAATGGAAAATGAACACAAACTTCCCCCATGAACCACAGAAGTATTGGCAATTAATAACCACGTAAAATTAGAAACCAGTGGAATCTCCTAAAGTCTCTTAATCCCATATAAGTGTAGACCCTATGCCAAGAAATAGAAAGCTGATGGATAAAAAAGTAAATAACATTATATTATAGAAAACTTCTTGTCTCATATTGATTTGCTTGGACATTTTTATCTCCTATTGGCCTTTTAGGGTATATTATTATCATTTTTGATTTTGTGGTTTTAAATAGGTTTTATTATTATATGTGTGTTTCTTTTGTTTTTTCTTTAAAAAAATCTGGTTCTACTGTTTGTTCATGACATATGCAAACACACACAAACAGAAACAGAGAGAGAGAGAGAGAGAGAGAGAGAGAGAGAGAGAGAGAGAGGAGGGGGAGAGAGAGAGAGAGAGAGAGAGAGAGAGAGAGAGAGATTGGTGTGTGGAAAAGGGGAAGGTCTGGGAAGAGATGGAAAAGGAGAAAGCATGAACAGAATATTGCATAAATACTTAATGAATACAAATTAAACAATTGTTCTATAACTGAAAATAATCACTAGTGTGTCTGCCTTCTGATGCACTGTGCCAAAGTCAGTTCATCCGGTGTGACTAATGGAAAATTGTGGATTGACAGACATTCCTTTAGAACAGTTAGTTATTTTTCATTCAGAGATTATATAGTAGCACAACATCATCATTTACTAAAAGAATATGAGTTAAATTTATCAAGGCTAGCTTTTCTCAGATGGACATGTAGGCACTAAAACATCTTTCCATTGCATGTAAAGAAATTCTTTTCCTTGGTCAAGACAAGCTTATAATTCAGAAAATCACAGAGGAAGTAGCATAAGACAGACAGAAAGCCAAAGAAGATTACTGAGCATGCATGAAAGCAAGAAAACACTATGAAAATAAATAATTATTATTTTATCACATTACCAAAGTAATAGGATAAAGAAAACTTGCCACGATTCAACCTCAGCTTGGAGAGGGGTTCTAAGAGATGGGGTGTCTGGGAACAGTGGAAAACCAAAGACTCAAATTCAAATCATCAGATATAAGCTGCTAGCCTATGTTCAACTCAAGACAACTATTTAGACTGCTCTGTGTTCTGCTGGAGACAGCTTTTCAGATCTTTCTCCCTCCCTTTGTCCCTTCTTCCCTCTGTCTCTCCCTCCCCAATCTCCCCCCCTCCTCAGTCAATTTCTCTGTTCTGCTTCAGATAGACTTTTTTTGCTATTCTAACAATATTTCTGGTTGAGACTGCTAGCTTTCTGCTCAAGATATCTCTTTCTGGTTGAGACAGCTCTCTCTGCTTATTAAGAAAAGCAAAGCTAATAGCTCATGGGTTTTCTGACCACAGTAAGAAAAACTGCTATAATTCTCGGATTTTTCCAATCATGTCACAAATTCTGTTAGAATAATTCTAAAATTAATTATTGGATTTTCCACTCAAAAATCAGAAAGTTTGCAAACATTCTAAAAGAGCTGTATTCGATTTCTAAGTAATTCTTGTGGTTTCAGACTAAGGTCAGAAAGTTCTGTTTAAAGTCTTTGGTTCACTGAAGGCTGGATGCTCCAGTGTGGGGGAAATCGTGGGTGGGGAGGTGAAAGTGGGAGGGTGGGTTGGGGCATATCCTCTTAGAAGCACAAGGAGGGGGGATGGGATAGGGGGTCCCTGTGTAGTGGGGAAAGGGGATTACATCTGAAATATAAATAAAATATTTAACAAAAAAAGGCATTTGCAAAGATAAACTGGCTGAGAAAGAAATTATGGAAATGACACCCTTCAAAATAGTCACAGATAATATAAAATACCTTGGTGTGAACCTAACCAAGCAAGTAAAAGACCTGTATGACAAGAACTTCATTCCCCTGAAGAAAGAAATCGAACCAGATCTCAGAAGATGGAAAGATCTCCCATGCTCATGGATTGGAAGGATTAATATAGTAAAAATGGCTATTTTACCAAAAGCCATCTACAGATTTAATGCAATCCCCATCAAAATTCCCACTCAATTCTTCTCAGAGATAGAAAGAGCAATCTTAAAATTTATTTGGAATAACAAAAAACCCAGGATTGCAAAAACTACTCTCAGCAATAAAAGAACTTCTGGAGGAATCACCATCCCCGACTTCAAGCTGTACTACAAAGCAATAGTGATAAAAACTGCTTGGTATTGGAACAGAGACAGGCAGAAGGATCAGTGAAATAGAATAGAAGACCCAGAAATGAACCCCCATACCTATGGTCACTTGATCTTTGACAAAGGGGCTAAAACCATCGAATGGAAAAAAGATAGCATTTTCAACAAATGGTGCTGGTCCAACTGGTTGTCAGCATGTAGAAAAAAGCAAATTGATCCATACTTATCTCCTTGTACAAAGCTCAATTCCAAGTGGATTAAGGACCTCCACCTAATACCAGCCACACTGAAACTAATAGAAGAGAAACTGGGAAAAAGCCTGGAATACATATGCACAGGGAAAAAGTTCCTGAACAGAACATCAATGGCCTGTGCTCTAAGACCAAAAATTGACAAATGGGACCTCATAAAGCTGCGAAGCTTCTGTAAAGCAAAGGACACAGTCAATAGGACAGAGCGGCAACCAACAGATTGGGAAAAGATCTTCACCAATCCTACATCTGATAAAGGGCTAATATCCAAGGTATACAAAGAACTGAAGAAATTAGACTCTAGACAATCAAAGAACCCTATTAAAAAATGGAGCACAGAGATGAACAAAGAATTCTCAACTGAGGAAGCTCGAATGGTTGAGAAGCACCTAAAGAAGTGTTCAGGATCACTAGTCATCAGAGAAATGCAAATGAAAACAACACTGAGATTCCACCTCACACCAGTCAGAATGGCTAAGATCAAAAACACAGGTGACAGCACATGTTGGCGAGGATGTGGAGAAAGAGGAACACTCCTCCACTGTTGGTGGGATTGTAAACTGGTACAACCACTATGGAAGGCAGTCTGGCGGTGTCTCTGAAAATTGAACATTATGTTACCTGGGGACCCAGCTATATCACTCCTGGGCATATACCCAAAAGAAGTTTCAACATGCAACAGGGACACATGCTCCACCATGTTCATAGCAGCCTTATTTATAATAGCCAGAAGTTGGAAAGAACCCAGATGCCCTTCGACAGAAGAATTGATGCAGAAACTGTGGTACATTTATACAATGGAGTACTACTCAGCTATTAAGAACAATCAGTTCACATAATTCCTAGGCAAATGGATGGAGTTGGAAAATATCATCTTGAGTGAGATGACCCAATCTCAAAAGAACATACATGGTATGCACTCACTGATAAGTGGATATTAGCCCAAAAGCTCACAATTTCTAAGAATCTACATATAGACCACATAAAACTCACATAGAAGAAGGAAGACCAAAGTATGAATGCGTTGGTCCTTTCTAGAAGGAGTATAAAAAGTTTCAACCAGAACTCCCAAAGTCTAAACCAGAGAGCACAAAGGTAGGGACTCACGCACCTGTATAGGGAATTGAGGGTGACCTTGTTAGACTTCAGTGAAAGTGGAGGGCCAAGGTCCCCGAAAGTTTGGATCCCCTACTGTGTGGGAATTCGAGAGCAGGGAGATGGGACTGGGAGGATGTTTGGAGCACACCCTCACAAAAACTAGGAGGAGGGGGTATGGGATAAGGGATCTTGGGGGAGAATGAGAAAGGAGATAACATTGAAAGGTAAATACGTATAATATCCAATAAAAAACCCACACAGATAAAGGATTTTTTTAAAAAAGGGAGTTTACTTATTTTAAATTAATTTCAAAAGTTTCTAGGAGTTGCAAATTGGCTAAGATCCTATTTTAAGCTCCCCACAAAAGAACTTAAATCTCTGTTCAATATTCTCAAGAGAGAGGTAAACCCTAACTTCCTCAACCGTTAATTGACAGAAGAGTGGTAATCTCACAAAAAGTAGAAAAAGCTATTTCTAATCGATATATCATATAGTCTGATTAATTGTCAGTGGTGCTATAAAAGTCCTTTGACAAAAGATTATTAATATAGATTTATATATCCTTAAATAAGGTCTTCATGACTCTCTGAGTGTAGAAGGAGCAACTGTTGGCGCTTCTGCCCTGATTTTACAAGAACTCTGAAAAAATGGCTTTAAAAAGAAAAGAGGGGGAACGGTACCCCCTCAGAAGGAGTCCCCCTGAAATACTCTCCATCATGCCTTGTTCAATTTTCTCTCTCTAAAGCTGAAAGCTCACGGCAAATCTCTTGCTGACCATGTTGGTGACCTTGGGCACCACCAAGACCAACAAAACTTTGCCACAGATATGGGGAAGGACCCTCATACCCGTAAAGGGAATACCCCAGACCCAGTTCCCTTATGGAGCCGAGGACTGATATGCCTGTCCAATACCACAGAAGGCACAGCTAACCGGCTACCACAAATATTAATGAGAAAAATAGATACTCTCACAAAGCCAGGCCCAACCATAAATACGATGAATAACAATTTACATCCAGGGAAGAGAAATCTCCCTGAGAATCCCCTTCTTTTTTCTTTCCAGGTAAAAATGAATCACCCGTGATGCCTGCTATTAGAAGTTCTAATCCAGATGGGCCAGAAGCCAGGATCCTCGCCCTTACCCTCACCCCCTACCTTTTCCCACCTGCACAAGGTTCCCTGAAGCTTGGCAACTGCAAGATCCTGCTTGGCAACTGCAGATAGACTCAAAGCAGTGTACCATATCTTCTGAAGAATAGCAGGTGGCAGTCCTCCTCGCCCCCACGAATAACTAGGACTTGCCGGTCGGTTCAAGTGGCACCCAGACGTGGAGCTCGATACACGGACCCCTCTGGATGGACCCTCATTGAGAGGATGTGCGCACGACATCAAGATTGAGCGAGACAGAGATCGTCGCCTGCGACCTGTCATCCACGGAACCAGGTTGATGCTGCCATCAAGAAGATGGTTGAAGTTCATTACCATCAGCCGAAAATTGAAGAGGATCCAAAAGTGACTCCGCAGGAGACTGACACAGCTGCCAGCTCCCCTGCCTCCCCCTACGGTTGACCGCTAGATTTCCACGCCCTCCAGAAGGGTTCCTGGTATGCCTGGCTTTGCCCTCGTTTCTCTCACTAGAGAGCTTGGCCTCTCGATCACCACAACAAAAATTGGCTTTTTCCTAAACCAAGGCCGCCTTTGATATGGCCGCTAACATTGGGGAGCCTTGCTTTATGACAATATTACACCCCAAACTGACAAATGGTGGGTAACTTGAACATTTACAAGGGACTAGGATGGCTGTGAGTTAGCCCAATGACGGGATTATTGTAGGTCCACTTCCCAGGGGCCCACCCAATGCAGCCGAAAAGGAGCGCGTGGTGCTGGGAGTGGGTGCAGCCTACATGGCCTAAGACAGGGCTCTCACCCTCTTCTCACCCACATCAGAGTCCCTTGACATTGCCCATCGTCGACAGCCTAAAACCTTCGACCATTGATGTGACTCGTCTCACATCAGTGTTTTGGGGTTGTGAACTTGTCTAAGACCCCCCATAATTAGACATCCAAATTCAAAATTCACATAGTTGGGATTGATCATAAGATCCCTTCTCTAACTAAACAGAGAAGGGGGAGATGCCAGAAGCCAGGACCCTTGCCCTTACCCTTACCCCCTACCTTTCCCCACCTGCACAATGTCCTCTGAAGCTTGGCAACTGCAATATCCTGCTTAGCAACTGCAGATAGACTCAAAGCAGTGTACCATATCATCTTAAGAATAGCAGGGAGACCATAACTCAGGCAGTGTACCATATCTTCTGAAGAACAGCAAGTAGATCATAATTCAAGGCAGTGTACCATATAGACCATGACATGTTTCAAGGGACAGGCCCAGAAGATTTTGTACTTTTCCACCACCTGGCCCCTCTTACCCCCTCCCCTTGTAAAACATGCTATAAAAAAGCATTTCATGTTCAAAAATAAAAGAAATGAAAAAAATTACAAGGGTATAAAAATTAACAAGAAAAAAAAAAGCTACCATCCACTATATAAAAGAAAATACACACACAAAAAAAAGGCATTTGCAAAAAATAAAATTAAATGAGCTACAAAAAGTTCTAAAAGAGCTGTGTTCTTTCTCCATGGATTTTTCTGATCAAAATAAGAAATCATATTAAAAGAATTTTTGAAGAATATTGTTTTTTCTCCAGAGATCTTTGGACAGCTAAGCTCTCACTAGAGGACAATTTTAAAATAGGAACTTTTGAGTTCTGCTAGCTCATCAAATGCAGACGAAATTCCAGGTTTTTATTTACATGTTAATTCAGTTATTTATTCCAGGTTCCCATTTGATTCCCATGAATCAGCATTCCATGCCTTTAGCCCCTTTACTCTTATGAACAGACAGCAAGCATAAATTCACACATTAAAATAGCTAGGTGGGACTCTGCTCTGGATTATGATTCTGTCCATGCTTGGACCTAAACTCAATCTGTTGCAGGCTGGCTTGGAAATCAGCAATCTGCCTGCATTTGTGTCTGCCTATCTTTTTATCTTTCTGAAAAGATGCTTCTTCCTTAAGATCTGTGAAGCTCCGTATACAATTCATACAATGCATCCTTATATTTTTGTATAGTTAAGAAATTATATATTTTTGAACTTTTGTTTTTAGAATTCCTTTCAACAGCCTTAAGTGCTGTCCTGAAAGTCCCAGTGTTTATGATTTTGCTAAAGCAATAGAATCACCTTCAAGTCCTAGATTGGTGCTATTCCTAATTACTGTGGAGTCAATAACGTAAGAGGGAGCACATTCCTCTGAAGAATGTGAAAATATGTACATTATTATACAAACAAGTCTTATACCCACAGCGACCATCAACACTTGTGGCCCACACCTGCTAGCTTGAATGTGAAAATATGTACACTATTATACAAACAAGCTGTAAGTCCACAGCGACCATCAACACTTGTGGCCCACACCTTCTAGTCTTGTTCCAGGAGCAGGAACCATGTCACTCTCCCTCTACCAAGGCTATGCTATGTGGGAAAAAATTGGAGGGCCGCAGCTTGGAGTCCCCGGGGGTTTCCACACTGCAGCGAGTCCCACATGCGGGAGGAGGTCTAAGGTTCCAGTGTCCTGGAGGCTTTGGCAGCGGCAGGCCCCAATGACACGAGGAAGTCCTTGGTTCCAAAAGGGTCTATTGTCATGGCGGATGGTAGATGGATCTGGTTGTACCCCTGTAAAACTCAGGCCAGTCCCGAGATAAATAGGGAGGGAAAAAGTAGGTGGTCTATGAGCTTTTCAGAATATCATGATTTTATTGTTACTTTTGAAAAAGATCATACTTTTTGGTCTTCTATCCCATTTATCTGCACTATCTAGACTCTGGATCTTAGTCACCTAAGCATTGTAGTATAGAGGTTCCATCTCCTGAAGTGAGCCTTAAATAAAATACAAGATTATTCTGTCACTACCACATGGTTTGTGCTGCCATAACCCTAGCAGTTTTTTGGAAGCAGGACAGAATGTAGGTCAAAGGTTTTATGGTTGGTTTGGTCTCTGCAGAATATCTTTCCATGTCAAAGACATTGGAACTTGTGTGTGAATGTTCCAGTAGGTACTAGCTCAACCTCTTCAGGTTTAATGATTTTTGTGGATGTTGTTTTAATCTGTGGGACTTGCTATCAGTTTGTAGGGAGCAAGCTACTGTCTTGGCTAAGACCTGGGTTGTTTAGAGATTTCCATGGAAACTCTTTGGCCTACAAATCAATTGGATGAAACCTAGTCCAGACACTGGACGCTTCATTGGTTGACAAAAGATAGCCAATAGGATTTCTGTCACCCTCAGTATTTGGAGACTTCATTAGGTTCACTTCCCTATGTTATAGGGATTTCCACTGCATACCATATGGATTTCCATTCCATACCACCATTTACCTATTCCACAAATACTCTTCAATTATAGCTATGTCTCTTCAATCCGATCTCCTCTCCACTGTTCCTCCTAATAACTCCCTTTCCTGACCTCCCCTGCCCTGCCTCCAGTCTACTCCCATCAAATCTATTTTCTCTTTCCATGGAGATCAATGTGTCTTCACTAGTCATTTCCTTTATGTCTAACCTCTCTGGCTGTATGGACTGAAGCTTGATTGTCATTTACCTAAAAGATAATATCGACATACATGCCACATTTATTATTCTAGGTTTATCAGGTTTCTTGATTTCTTTTCATATTTTGGATATCAATTCCCTTTCAGATGTGTAGGTGGTAAAATTCTTTTGTGACTTTGTAGGTTGCTGCTTTGCCTGAAAGAGTTTCTGCCTTGCACTAGTATTTCAATGTTTGAGGTCCAATTTAATACCTGTGCTATTGGTAATTTGTTCAGAAAGTCTCATATACCAATGACCCCTAGAATACTCCTTATTTTCTCTTGTATCCGGTTCAGTTTATCTGAATTTATGTTGATATCTTTGATAAATTTGGAGTTCAATTTTGTTCAACTTGATATGGATGGATCTATTTGCATTCTTCTACCTGCAGTCAACCAGTTTGACAAGCACCATTTGTTGAAGATGCTGTCTTTTACTTAGTGTGTACTTCTGACTTCTTTATCAAGAATCAGATGAGCATATGTATGTGGATATATGTCATGAACTTCAATTTAATTCTATCAATCAGTGTGTGTGCCTTCATGCTAATATCATGCAGTTTTTATTGCTATAGCTCTATAGCACAACTTGAAATCATGGATGGGAGATTCTAGCATATAGCTTGAACATGCTAGCCCTTTTTGTCCTGGGAATACTTTTATTCCTGCACATGTGGTAAAGCTTTTCTTCAACACCATCAACATGTTGGCAGGTAAGTACATGGTTTGAACCTGAAAATCAACCCCCAGGCAGAGTTATTAAATTACCAGGCTGGCAAGCCAAGAATGGCTTAGATTCTGCACAGAGCCTTATCAACCTAAGACAAAAGTGCATTGCTTTTGATAATGCATATTCCATGACAGGTGAGGAAGACATTCTTGTCTGAATGACCTAAGACAGGGTCAGTCTTGTTAATGAAATAAAAAAGTAGGAGATGTGGAGAGCCTTCGGGGCTGCTTGGGAAGAATTGCTGACATTGGCCAACGACAAGAAAATGGGCTGTTTGACATGAATATGACATTGGCCAAGGACAAGGAAGTAAGCTTCAGGCAGGAATCTGACATTAGGCTTGAACAAAGAAGTAATTTCAGGTAGGAATCTATCTAAATCTTAGGCTAGAAAGAAGAAGTAATCTCTGACAGGAATCTAAATATTAGGCTAGAACAAAGAAATAATTTCAGACCAGAATCTAAATTTTATGCTAGAATAAGGAAGTAGGCTTCAAACATGAAAATGACCTTGGTCTAGGGCACAGAAGTAGTCTAAGATACTTTAGTCATCCTGATAAGCCTTTAGAAACAGTGATCACTGGAATATTCATGTAATTGGGTTTGTTGCCTTGCTTTTTCTTTGACTTACTGGGTTTATTGTATTGCTTGTTCCTTGACTATTTGCTTCTATTGTATTGCTAGACCCTCAACCTAGAACTGACCTTTATACATGCATGTAATCAAAATGGTACACAAGCATAAAGGAAGAGCGGGCTGTAGGGGGCCAATGGGGAAAGGGGATGACATCTGTATTGTAAATAAATAAAATATCCAACTTAAGAAGAAAAACTTGGGTTGGAATTTTTTTATGTATTGGATTCAATCTGTGTATTAGTTTAAAAAAAACTTGGGTTGGAATTTTTTATGCATTAGATTCAATCTGTAGATTGGTTTTGTTAGTATGTTCATTTTTATTATGTTAATCTTACTGATCCATGAGCATAGGACTTTTTAAAAAAATCTTCTGGACTTTCTTTCTCTTTTACTTTACCCTTTCTTTCAAGAACATGAACTTTTTAATCATGTAGGTGTTATGCTTGTTTCAATAGAGTTATTTTAAGATATGTTTTATTTACTGATGAATGATTAAGTTCTTCTTCAGAAGAGGAACAAGGAAGCATTCCTGAGCTCTACAATATTTATCATAATGTCTAATGAGACAAGATAAGAGTTTTCTAAATGTTCACAGAATAGAAGATATGAATAAAATAGTTTTATACCATATTATCTACAAAATTCCTACTGTTTCAAACACACATGAAAATGCTTCTAAATTTTTAAACAAGCAAATATTTTTCTGTTTAGTTTTCTCTTGATGACGTGTCCATTGGTGAGAGTAGAGTATTGAATCTCCCACTATCAGTGCATGAGATTCACTATGTCATTTTTACCTGTAATAATGTTTTTTTGTATAAACTTTGCTGCCCTTGTGTTTGATTATGGATGTTAAAATTTGAAATGTAATCCTAGTGCATTTTACATTGATGATCCTGTAGTATTATTTATTTCTTTTGGTAAGTTTTATTTGAAGTTTATTTTGTTAGACATTAGCATAACCGCACCAGCTGACTTCTTAGGTGCATTTGTCATATTTGTTCCATCCTTTTACTTTGATTTAATGATTATCTTTGCTGTTCTGGTATCTTTCTTGAGTGGAACAAAAGCATGTGTACTTTTTTTCATTCTATTTTGTTAGTCTTTATCTTTTTTTTGGTAAATGGCACCATTGATATTATGAGAAATCGTTGACCATTGATTGTTGATTTTTTTTTTTTTTTTTTTTTTGCTTTTGTTGTGGATGATGGCTTGTGTACATGTATAACAGGATATCTCATACAAACTAGCGATATAAACAATGACACAGAGTCTTTTTCATATTTTAAAACTTAGGTCATTTGCTGGTTATTTTCCCAACTTCTCTAAACTTAACCTGAATAATCCTGACATCACATGTTACCTCAAGGCCAGCTCCACTCACCTCTGTCTCCTCTTCAAGAGACCCTTTCTCTGCCCAGAAGTTCTGGCCTCCATATCCTGCCTAGCTTTTGTTGACCAGTAAGTTTTTATTAAAGCAAATCATCAAGTAAGGAAGAATAAATGTGTACAAAATATGATTCCTGTGATAGGCCATAGGGATAACAATATCAAAAGCCAGCCAGTACTCACCTCTCTGCTGTTTTGTCAGTCAACAATTAAACATAGATAGACAATTGTCATATAGCTTACAAAAAGTTACCTCACAAAACATGTGTGAATGTTTTCCCATTTCTTTGTTTTTGATGGTTTGTATTATTTATTCATTGAGTTTTCATGATTGTAATTAACCTCTTTAGGTAGGGGTTTTTCTTCTAGTGTACTGTGAATAGGTTAGGATTTGAAGATAACTATTGCTTAAATTTGCTTTTTTCATGGTGTTTTGGAATTTTATTGCTGTGAACCGAATGTTGACCAAGGTAACTTCTATAAGAACAACATTAAGTGGGTCTGGCTTGCAGGTTGAGAGACTCAATCCATTATCACCAAGGTGGGAACATTCCAGCATCCAGGCAGGCACAGTATGTTAAGAGCTGGGGGTTTTACATCTTCATCAGAAGGCTGCTAGGAGAATACTGACTTCCAGTCAGCTAGAATGAAGGTCTTAAAGCCCACGCCTACAGTGACATACCTATTCCAGGAAGGCCACACCTTCAAATAATGCTATTCCCTCGGACAAGCATATTCAAACCATGAAACTTGGGATACCTTACTTTCTCCATCTATGGTAGTTGAGGGATTTGCTGGGTCTAGTAGACTTGGCTGACATGTGTTCTCTCTTAGAATATACAGTGTGGATGTCCAGAACATTCTGGTATTTAACCTGTGCACAGAGAAATTAAGTGTAATTTTAATAATCTTGCTTTATGTGTTACTTGGTCTTTTTTCTTTGCAAAGTTTAATATTATATTTTTGCCTTTTTTGTATGCTTAGTGTTTTGATTATTATGCCCCTAGGAGACTTTATTATCTATTGTCATTCTGCATTTGTTTTGTATTTTTGAAGGCATCTCAGTTTTTAAGGTAGAGATTTTTTTTCTGTGATTTTTGTTGACAGTATTTTCTGGGCCTGTGCACTGTTTCTCATCTCGTTCTTCTACTTCTAATATTCTTAGATATAGTCTTTTTATGATTCAGACTTCATGAATGTTTTGTGTCTCAAAATAATTCTAAGCCAGTATTCTTCTGACTGGATTATTTCTGAATGTAAAAGAAATCACTTGACCTGTAGGGCTTATTACTTTCAAGAGATGGAAGTCAGATTTCTTTTTACTTTTATAATATTTTATTCTTACAAGTGTTTGTTGGCATGTATATTTACATAATGTGCAAATGTTATTGATTGTTGTCTTGAGAGCCTAAAAGAGGAGTATTTAAAATCACCAGACTAGAGTTACAAATGGACTTACAGATGGTTGTGAGCTGTCATATTGCCCAGCTTCAATGTAATTTATTTTATTTTGTATTAAATTTTGTTATATTTTAAAAAGAATGAATTAAAACCTAGCCACAATGGTAAAAGTTAACAACTGAGCTATCCCTTATTCATGGTAGTATAGGAAAAGTCAATTTTCTGTAGTGTGATACTGGGTACATCAAACATTCTAGCACAGGCTAAGTGTTCAGGAGCAGGTGACCAACACATTATACTCTCCACACTTTTGTTTTTGTGCTTTTTTTGGTTACAGTTTGGTGATTTGGGTATGTGTGGTTATATCCTCTTTTCTTGGTTTTACGGGATTTATTGTATTGGGTTTTTGTTAAAGGTAATTTTTTAAAACCATAGGGGGGGAAACAAAGAAAAATGAATAGGCAAATGTCAAAGCAAAAGCATAGCATCAGAGACTAGCAGAGAACTGAAGGAATCCAACATAGGAATCTGGAAGTCCTAGAAGAAAACAAAGTGATAAGATATGAAAACACTTGAGAAAACAACAGCTCAAACATTTCATTTTTTTTCTTATCTCCAATTTTAAATAAAGAAATGAAGGGGACGGAAAGATGCTTCAGAAGTAAAGAGCACTTTTTTCTATTTCTAAAGCACCAGAGTTCAAGTCCTAGCATCCATGTCAGGCATCCCATAGCTTCATGTAACTACAGCTTCAGGGTACAAGATGATTCTAGCTTCCCCTAATGTGCATATACCCACTTTCATATACATAACTGAAAACTAATCGAAAGAACAGCAAAGATGATGGAGAGATGGCTCAGTTATTAAGGACACTGGCTGTTTTTCCAGAGGATCCAGATTCTTTCCTCAGATCTCCTATGGCTATCTTTCTATTGTCTGCCATCATGAAAGCATAATGCTTCTCAGCTGCTTCATTGGGATTCCATATCAGAAGAGTCAAAAAACTCATCTTCATGGAAACAAACAACAAATTCTGGTACAGATACAGGTAAAGAAGAAACCGTATATACTGCTGATATGACTTTGAACTCATGTGACCATTAAAGAAATCACTTTGGCCCTTTCAGAAAATCAAGAAATACCAAAAATTTCATTTTCTAACTCCTAGTTATATGCCCAAATTGTATAACCCTGTATATCACAGACATACTAGTACATACATGTTTATTACTATACTTTTAAAATCTAAAGCATGGAATTAATCTGATATTCATCAAAGAATGAATAGGTAAAGAAAATGTGGTATTTGTATCCATTAGAATTTTATTCAGTTTTAAAGAAGCTTGAAATCATGACCATTTGTGAAATGTGCATATAATTATCATCAACATAGGTCATATAAGGCAATAAGTAATATAAAGCATACCAAGGTAGTCAAATATCATATTTTTTCTTTTGTTTTTAATTGTATGTTTTATTTACATTTCATATATTATCCCCTTACTCCACCCCCCTCACCCAGGAACCCCCTATCCCCCCAACCCGCCTGCTTCTCTGCAGATGTACTCCTACCTACCCCCTCACTGCCACCTCCCCACCTTCAAATTCTCACTCACTGGGGTGTCCAGCCTTCATGAGACCAAGGATCTCTTCTCCCTCCTATGCCCGATAGGGCCTTCCACCTTTACATATACAGCTGAAGCCATGTATCCCTCCCTAAGTGCTCCCAGGCTGGTGGCTTAGACCCTGGGAGCTCTGGTTGGTTGGTATTGTTGCTCTCCTCATGGGGCCGCAAGCACTTTCAGCTCCAACAGTCTTCACTCTAACTCCTCCATTGGGAACCCCATGATCAGTTCAATGGCTAGCTGTGAACATCTGCCTCTGAATATGTCAGACTCTTGCAGACCTCTAAGGAGACATCTTCCTGTCTACCATTGTTATACACATGGAGTATTGTTTTTGGGATCGAGTGGCAGATTCATTAAGTAGTACAAGACTGTAAACCTGGAGAGTGAAAAATAGCTTCCAGGATAGAAATTTATTTTATCTAACCTAAATACAGGCAACTGGATATTGGAATCATTTAGTGAGTATTTCTGGAATAAATGATAAAGATAGTAATAGCCTTATTCCAAACAATATTTTTACAAATCTAGTTTTTTCTATTTCTATAATTTGATCATCATACTCTGAGATAAATTAGTTGATATTTGTTTAAAAGTATACTCTAAATGTATGCTTGGTTATGACGTAGCTGTGTTTCGTAATTTCCCAGGTCTGGAAGATCTAATATTTTTGAACTAATGTGTATCACTTCAATTATCACTTCAACATCAGTGTAAATGATATATTTCAAAGTGTTCATAAGTCCTTTTCCTGCAATAGCATTGATTTTACTGAATGAATGGGCAAACCTATAAATGGTGAAATGATCCAAGGAAATTTCAAAGCATATGCATGGATTCAACTCTACAGTTTTACAACTGGTCAACTTTCAAATAAATGTAGTTGTAGCTCAATGATTCTGAGACTGTACCCATAAATACATAGATACTCAAACCCCTGAGACTGGAATATGTATAATGTTCTACGGCTTGAATTTTAATAAATAGAAAAGCAAGTTACCACTGATATAATTTTTTACCTGGTGTTTATATTTCAAACTTTAGCTCTGTCTTTATTTTTCCTTTTGATGCCAGTAGCTCAGTCTCCTAATACAGAGCATATTTCTAAAGTTATCTTTCTTTTCAGCGAATTTGTGTTATATTGTGTTCCAGTTCACCCGTTCTAATACTCTGATTATTTTTAAACACGTTATTTGCAATTGCTATGTAATGATTTACCACCTGCCCAACACAACAAAGGATATTCCACAGAGTAAACTTGGTCAAAAAGAGATTTTTTAAGGAAACCCTACTAAATATTTTGCGTCATAAACTATAATATTTTAAATGAAATCTTTTATTTTAAAATATATATTCTCTCAAACACAAAGTTTACATCTCTGTACAGTACAAAACAGTGAATACTCTGAACTCAAAGATTCACAATGCAAAAGTAAAGGACAAGAAAATGTTAAAATTATTTTTTAAAATACAATAAAGATGATATAATTCATTCCATAAATGAACATTAGAGAGAAATCCGAACTTTTAAGTAGTGAAAGAGGTAAGTTACAGTTATAAGGCATATTTCCTTGTAATCGTATTATAATAATGCCTTCAGCTTAAATACTTTCCAAATCTACATTCACAGACATATTATATCTATCTTATCACTATATGGAATTTCTTTCTGACATAACCTTGTTCGGTTTCAGTGATTTTCCTCTCTTATTGGATTAAGTTACTTATTTAGTGTCTTACTCTCCATATCTATCTGCATTCCTATGTCCAAATATTTCAATTATATTCTCGCCATTCACTTGAACATCTTAACTCCCTTGTGCTTGCAATTAGAAAATATCAACACAAACTAGTCAGATCATCATCACCTTAAATTTTTCCATATCTTTATATATTTTTATAAGAATGATGCATCATTTTTTTCATTTTGTTTATTAAATTCTCATGATATAAATTTTTAACTGGGTCCACCTTTTTAAAAATTTAACTTATGCCCCATATATTTGCCTGGGATACATTCTGTAGAGCTGACATGCATTCTGTCCCCTGATCCCCAATGTCTAGCTATAGGCTCTGTTTTCTGGCTGGAGGAGACTTTCAGGACTCCAAGAGCATCCTGCTTCCCTGAGGAAACAATATAAGCCCAAAGGTTCAACATCATGGAACCCTGCTCCGTCAATCCCTTCCCAGTAGGGTCTGGCTCCCCATGACACAGCCTACAGAGGTGAGTTATGCTCAGACCCCTAAACTCCATTGTCTATCTCTGGGCTTTCTCTTTGGTCCTGATGAAACTTATGAGAAACCAATATCTCCTACTATGACATTTAGGCCTCTGGAGACCCCAAGAACTAAGAGTTTGAAATATTTCCCCACCAATCTGCTGATTGAGGTACAATCAGCTGAGTCTAGTACCCTGACCTCTATTATCTGGCTTATACCTGCAGAGAAAACCAGATGCCTAAAGTACAGTATAAGAACACAGTTAATGTGCTCCACTATGTTCATAGCTGCTTTATTTTTTTATAGCCAGAAACTGGAAACAACACAGATGACCCTCAACTGAAGAATGGATACAGAAAAATTGGTTCATTTACACAATGGAATTCTATTCAGATATTTTTTTAAAAAACGACATTGTGAATTTTGTAGGCAAATAGATAGAACTGGAAAATATCATCCTGAGTGAAGTAAAAAAGACCCCAAAGTACATGCATAGCCTGTACTCACGAATAAGTGAATATTAGCAATAAAATACAGAATTCTAGTAATACACCCCACAGACCCAAAATAGTTAAACAAGAAGAAAAGCTCAAGCAAAGATGCTTGAATCACACTGAAAAAGGGAAACAAATTAGTTAAAGGAGGCAGAGGGAGGAAGAGAATTGGGTGGGTGAGGAAAGAGGGAAAAAAAAGGGAGTCAGGATCAGAAATAGTAAGAGACACCAAGAGAATGAATGGAAATCTGCAGCTAGTTGCCATATGTAGGAGAGGGGATAATCTCTAGGAAGTCCAAGGGGCATGGGATACAGGAAGCATTCAGGATTTAATCCAGGTGACTTTAGTCAGGATTCCTAACAATGGGGACCTGAACTGTTGGCAGCTTATAAAAGAACTATTGCAAACTATTGGCATAGCTAGGATTTCCTACTTAGGACTCCAATAGTTGAAGACATAAAAAAAAATTGAAATGCTGGTAGGATTATATCAAATTAATTAACAACCTTATGTTCAGCAAAGAACACAGAGAAAAAAATGTGGTAAATATATTTTTACATATATATTAATTACATGTATAATAATATATTAGTCATACTAATTGCATACTAATGATATATGTGTATTATATGTGAAATAATTTATAAATATGTTATATATAAATTTACTATATAATTATATAACAAATATGATATATAATATGTATTTTATGTTATATAATGTTACATATAATATATTATATGTTATATGTATATTATATATTAAACATAATATGTTAAGTAGATACTATAGATGTATATATGCATATAAACATGTATATACATAATATAAATTATACAGACACTAGTATGAAACATAAAATATAACATTATATATAAAATAAGATATACCATGATATATAAAAATTATATATGATATAAAATAATATGCTGTGATATAAAATATATATTAATGTATGATACTATATATTAAAATAAATATAACTAAATAATAAAAAAATCACTGCATCATGAAATAATGCCTATAACATGGAACATGCTTTAGAGTACCATTGAAAAATGTATTATGTTCATCAACTATCTCTAAATAATGTAAGTTAAAATTTCTTGTAGGTAGATGTTTATGATTTCTTTTTCAGTGATTTTCTTACTGTGATTGTAAAATCTTGTTAATACTGTGACACACATGTTATGATAGAGGTGTAATATTATCCTGGATATTTATGTTGGGATTCCCTTGCATAGTAAATATTCAAGAGATATAATGCTAATAAACATTGTCTTTCACATCTTGGTAGGCTTATTCTATACATAAACAAATGGAACTATTTTATTAAGTCTTGAAAAAAATTCCCCCTCCACTATTTTGGTTGCAACTATAAGGGAAAAAAATTATCTTTTGGAAAACTTGGTCAGAGAGGATAAATTTGAATTGGCAGAATGCTAAAGCTCAGATCCGACACTCAATACTTGGAGGTAAACTATACCCTACTGGGTTTGCTCCAAGTAAAGAAGGGACACAGAGATGGCTCATCTTTTAAAAGAGCATGTCACTCTTGTAGAGGACCCAAGTTCAATTCCCAGCACTTACATGAAAACTAATGATTATTTTAATTTAATTCCATGACAACCAATGCCCTATTTAAATCTCCATGGGAATTGCATACTCATAGCATATATATATATATATATGTGTGCAAATACCCATATACATAAAATGAAAATAACTCTAATTTAAAAACTACAAGTACATGCAAATATATGCAGACTAAATAAAATAGACCCAGGATAAGGTGGGATAGATAGACTGAGTTAATGTGACCATAAATCCTGCTCTTTCGCCCAACACCATGGCATTAGAAACACTTACAAAAGACTTGGGACCTGTAGGTTTCCAAAAGACAATGTGTTCAGGTACACACACACACACACACACACACACACACACACACAGAGGCATATTCTTATTAAATCTGTACATTCCTAGAGTAGAACTGTCTACATAAACAAGTAATGAAGTGTGTCAAAACTCACTAATGTTAGACCGAAAACTTTGTTGTTTTTTGTTGTTGCTATAGTTTATTTGTTTGTTTGAATCTTAAGTTTGAATTCCATTAACAAATGTGCACAGAGCTAACACACATTTAAATAAATCAGTGATGTAAATCTGAAAAAAAAATATAATCCAAGTCCTTAAAGTTTAACAAAGTAATTCAACTGAGGCTCCAGTCCCCTTTTTAAAAAGATTCATGTATTTTTATTATATGTGAGTGTACTCTGTCACTGTTTTTAAACACACTAAAAGAGGGCATCAGATCTCATTACATATAGTTTTAAGGCCTCATGAGTTTGCTGAGAATTCAGTTCAGGACCTCAGGAAGAACAATCAGTGCTTATAACTGCTAAGCTATCCTCCAGCTCCATTCCCCATTTGCCCATCTAGAGACCAATAAAAATACATAGCATCCTCCAATTCCAGAGATGATACTCCGACTCCAGGTATCCCTCTACATCAGGACCCAAAACTCAGATAAAATTCTAGGCAATCTCCATGTCAAATTGTATAACTGCATCTTACAAAATTTATACCTTGAAAACTTCATGTCAATTGCATAGTAAATCAAAAAGTAGTCTATAGGGAATGTGTGAAGTATTCAGGTTATTCTTAAATGAAAAATACAGAAATTAATCATAGAAATAAAATTCAAAATATTGCATAAGAAGGACTTTGAAAACTTAGCCCTGAGAGAATGAGTCTAACCTTGAAACCAAAGATATTTAAAGAGTATTCAACTATAAAATCTTAAATGTACTTTGGGTGCCAACATGTTGATGTTGTTAAAGAAAAGCTTTAACACAAAGAAGAAGAATAAAAGTATTCCCAGGACAAAAAGGGATGACATGATCAAGCTATATATGCCATTTTTGAAGCTTGACCAAAATAGAAATACTGACCTCCGGCCATGGATTTATCTGCAGTACCTACCACATTAATGCTCCCAAGTGCAGCATTCATGAAATTCATAAGCTCCATATATATGGTCAAACATCCCAAGAGTTATTAGAATTATGCCAAATACACTCCAAGTGTCATTAAATTTCTTCCTCATTATAATGTCTACTATTGTAAATTGTAGAACTAACTTGAATCCAATGGTATTTGGCATGGCATTCAAGATGGCTACTTACCCTTAAATTCTGAACCTCCTTCCAATAATTTGAATATGATAAGAACATCAATCTGTTCTTCCAAATGCCTATCTAAATCCTCTTGTATATTCAAAACATTAATAATAGTTTTTGCTAAATGATTAACAAAAGTAGCTGTCTTAACTTCTTGTGTCACAGTAATTACAGAAGCAGTGGTGCTAGCTATTAATGTAATTAAAGTTGTTATACCAGCAATAATCAAGCCCACTCCCCTATTGCAATTGCTTAAAGCCTGACACATTTCTCTCAGTACTTGCAAGGTATTTTTAGAATACTAAGGTTCTGTGATACTCAGGGCACTAAAACAAAAGCTAGTTGATACACCTCCATAACTGACATGCCAGATTTCAAAACACAAACAAATTAGAAGGTGTACAATCAATGCAACTTACATTAAATACTGTAAAAGAAACAAAAGTACTTTTACTTGACAATTAAAAGAGCCTTAAAATATATGCTAACACCTGTTTGAAATCCAGATCTTCCCCCAACCTTATCTCTTGATAACATAACATCATAGAGAACTATAGTTAATTTCCATATGTGTCTCTGAAAATGTCCAGAACCAGCCTTCCAAATGAAGACTGTACTTTCCAATATTGGATTGATTTCTAGACCACTCCATGATTGAGTCAGAATAACTGGCCACATTTACTAACAATATAAAAGGCATTATAACTTCTTTTTTGATTCTCTATTCCAAAAGGTCTAAGAATTTGAGGCTTGTCCCATCAAGGGTGAGCAATGGTGGGTCAGGAACTTATATCTAATACAGCTATGGTTTCAACCTAAAAATGGACCCCCAGACAGAGTTATTAAATTAACAGGCTGGCAAGCCAAGGACGGGTAAGATTCTTCGCAGAGACTTAGCAACCTAAGATAAAAGTGCATTGCTTTTGATAATACATATTCCATGACAGAAAGGCATTCTTGTCAAAACGAGCTAAGACATTCTCAGTCTTGTTAATGAAATAAAAAATGGGAAGAGGTGGACAACCTGTGGGGCTGCTTGGCAAAAATCTGACATGGGCCAAGGACAAGGAAGTAAGCTTCAGGCAGGAATCTGAAATTAGGCTAGAACAAAGAAATAATCTTAGGCAGAAATCTAAATATTAGGCTAGAACAAAGAAGTAATTTCAGACAGGAATCTAAATTTTAGGCTAGAATAAGGAAGTAAGCTTCAGACATGAAAATGATCTTGGGCTAGGAAAGGGATGAAGGATCAGATACTTTGTTCATCATGATAATCTGTTAGAAACAGTGATCACAGGAGTGTTCACATAATTGGGTTTAATGCCTTGCTTTTTCTTTGATTATTTGAGTTTAATGTCTTGTTTGTTCATTGACTATTTGCATCTATTGTATTGCTAAACCCTCAACCGAGAACTGATCTTAATACATACATGTAATTAAAATGATATAAAAGTATAAAGGAGGAGGGGTTGCGACAGGGGGTTCTAGAGAGGGCAAATGGTGAAAAGGGATAATATCTGAATTGTAAATATATAAAATATCCAATAAAAAATTTTTAAAAAATGAATTTCCCATTAGGCAAAAAATAGCCATCAAGCTCTCCTATGAACCAGAGAGCACAACAGAAACCAAGGAACAAAGAAGCTACCCAACAAATACAAGAACAGAAAAGAACAGTGTGGTGGTTTGTATGTGCTTCGCCCAGGGATTGGCACTCTTTGGAGGTGTGGCCTTGTTGGAGTAGATATGTCATTGTCGGAGTGGGCTTTAATACACTTGTCCTAGCTGCCTAGAAGCCAGTCTTTTAGCAGTCTTCAAATGAAGATGTAGAACTCTCAGCTTCTCCTGCACCATGTCTACCTGGATGCTGCCATGTTCCCACCTTGGTGATAATGGAATGAAACTCTGAACATGTAAGCCTGCCCCAATTAAATGTTGTCATTATAAAAGTTTTTAAAAAGTACTAAATGAATGGATGCTACTACATGTCAAAAGAAAATTTATACAATGACAAAACAAAACCAGATTTGAAACATAGGACATCTGAAAAGCCCCCTTTTAACTTTTGACTGGTGCTATACTATTGGACACTTAATCTACCTAGGAAAAGTACATATGAACCCACGTATTTAAAACTAATGCCAAATACTGTCATGAAACTTAGAACATTTTCAGCATGTGCAGGATCATCTCAGACCTATGCCCCTCAGCAACCTGGATGAGAACAAGCACCTTGATTTATTTAATCCTTAATATACACTAGCCCAAAAATTCAGCCTTAGTTGTTCCTTTGGAAGAATTTGCCAAATCTAAATTAGATCTACAATGCATTCTCCTTCTCCTAAGAATGGTAGGAATCACCACTAGAATTGGTAAGGCAAGGGTGACTTGACTCCTCCCTCACATTTGACCAGAGCATTTTCTAAAGACCCTCTAATAGCGCACAAGACTTAGATTAGAATGTTGCTACCCTTCAAGACCACTGGTGGCAAGAACATTAAAAACATAGGGGATTGTGTCATTTAATTAATAAAAGGGAGATTGTGTCTCTTCCTTCAAAAATAATGATGTTTTTTCTATTAACAAATTAGGATTAGTCAGAAATGCTGGACAAAATCTGACATGACATGCCACAAAATTCAGCAGCTATCTGAATCATAGGACTCATGGTCTAAAGCTTGACATCAGATATCTTGGTTGCTTACCCTTCTCTGTTTTTCCTAGTGCTACTGTTCTGATCTTTTTAATCAAAATTCTAAATTAATCTGTTTATTTTTATCTAGATTAATAATCAAGCTCCAATTGTTATGTCTGGGTTTCAGATCAATCCTGGAACAAGATTCTAGTCTCATTGTCTCAGCTGGATCATCTAGGGTTAGAATTTATGGTCCCTTATAGATTGGGACAATATTTCTATGAAATTGGTAGCAGTTACTGAAAATGAGGTCTCCTACGCTTCAGTTTCTCATAAAGATTGGCAAGGATTATGTTTCTCAAGAATAGACAAGATAGGAAAATAAAGTCACATAAACAAAACTGTGATCCATAAAGAAGTTATTTTGAGGACTCAACAATAAGTAAACATATTTTGGAATTTCTCTGGATTGTCTCAATAATTATATAAACAATATATAGATAGGTATACATATAGATATACATACTTATATAGAGAGGTATAGATATTGGATACATATATAGGATTGTAGATATCAAGTAAATCATCTGTCACAGCCTAAAAGGATAACACCTTCTAAAAGTACTCCATATCATTTCTAACAAATAAAACTTTTAGATGAGGAAAGATAGAGCTTTAAGCTGGAATGATTACTCAAGCTTGATGCCACCCTATACAGAAGCTTTATGCTTTTTACTTAGCTTTCAAGAAAAATACAATTTCACCAGGACTCCATGTATTTATCCTTTTTTTTCAGTCTACGAAGAACACAGAAATCTACTGAAAGACATACCACAGAGAGCCCCTCTGTTAAGAAAAGTATGATCTGATCCATTCATGTGTCAAACTCTCACATTTGAAATGCATTGCTGAGTATTAGTAATGTGCATCAATAGCTATAAGAAAATGGATTAATTTCTTGTAATTGTAATAACAGCATCTTACTAAATAGTGTTGAATGGTAAAGTGAAATTCAGCTCTTTTTCCACTTGAATTCAAACTAAACAGAATTGAATAGAGCTTTAAGACATTGTCTTGATTTAAATGCATAAAGAAATATTCTAACTGATTAAGACTTTCACTGCTGAATAATTGTGTTTTGATTGGCAGAAGCCAGAACATCTGCTGACCAATTCACATTACAATGGTGAGTGTTTTTCACTCTTCAGTCATGTATATCAACTGGACAAAGTAGTTAACCTGTCATAAAGTTTAACTTGTAGAAAAATGCACTTAACTAAAGAATTCCAGTAACTAATTTCAACAGAAGTGTTGCATTATTTTCTGACAGGGAAAAGAAAGTCAGAAAGAAAGTAGAAACATGATGGGCCTTTCCCACCATGTTCATCTTGCTGCCCCTTGTATCACCCATTCATACATTTTACTTATCTGATCTGGTTTTTTGCTTGTTTCAGGATGTAAGTGTGTGTGTGTGTGTGTGTGTGTGTGTGTGTGTGTGCGCGTGCGCAGGCGCGCATGAGCCTTCTTGCATGTTTGTGTGTAGTAATTGGGATAAGATGTCCTCTTATGCATCCAGGCTCTAGTACTTGAAATCTGTTGCTTATTCCCTCCAATTACCTCACATATATTGGCTTTGGCACAGCAATTAAACAAACTGTATCCAGTAGTGTTTTGCCTCCAAAAATACCTTTCTGAACTGCAGAAAATAGTTCTCCTGATTACTATCAACTAACATGGCCAACAGCATATTTGATATTTTTAAAATAATTAGCATAATTCTCCCTCTTAAATGGGATTAAAGCATCCTCACTTGGACCCTTCAGCTCTGTTTGTTAACCTTCTTTAGTTACATAGACTGTATCCTTGCTATTCAGTACTTTTGGCTATTACCCAATTATTAGTGAGTACATACCATGCATGTCCTGTCCTTTTGGGTCGGAGTTAGCTCACTCAGAAAATATTCTAATTCCATCCACAGAGGGAGGGAGCGACCTGGATGAGAGAGAGAGGAGAAGGGAAAATGGAGACATGATGATGTATGTGGGAGGATATAGGAGAGAAGCCTGGAGGGTCAGCAGAATGAATGGAAATATGAACCTACACGGGAAGGGAGATGGGGAGACCCTCTAGAAAGTACCAGAGACATAGGGGGTGAGAGACACTCGGGACTCAAAAGGGATGACTTTAGATGAAGTGCCCAACAGTGGAGAGAGTTATCTTGTAGAATAGGCCTCCAGTAAAAGTGAAGGCATCCATCAACTGGAGGGATGGAGTTGCCATCTCATATTCAAAAATTCTGACCCAGAATTGTTTCTGCCTAAAAGAACTACAGGGACAAATATAGAGAAGAGACTGAGGGAAAGGGGGTCCAGTGACCAGCCCAAATTGGAACCACCTCAAGGGGAAGAGCCAAAGCCTGACACTATTACTGATGCTATGGTGTACTTACATACATAAGCTTAGCATTTCTGTCTTCTGAGAGACCCAACCAATAGCTGAGTGAGACATGAGCAGATACTTAAAACCAACCATTGGACTGATGTTGGGGACCTTTGTGTTTGAATTAGGGAAAGGCTAAAAGAAGCTGAGGAGGGGGTCACCTCATAAGAAGACTAAGCAGTCTCAACAAACCTGATCTCTCAGTCACTGTGTGACCAACCAGGAAGCATATACTAGCTGGTCTGAAGATCCCAGACACATATGCATCAGAGAACTGCCAGGTCTGGACTCAGTAGGAAAAGATGCACCTAACCACTGAGACATATGAGTTCCTAAGGAGTGGGGGAGACCTGTCATAAAATGAGAGGGACATCCTCTTATAGAAAGGCCCAGGAAGAATGTGATGAGAGCTGTGGAAGGGCAGACCCTGAGAAGGGCAATCACTGTACTGTAAAAAGAAAAAAATTATACAAAACATGCTTAACCAGAAATCAGTTTGGTATGACTTTACAAAGAAGCCACAATTCCTCAGAATAATTCAGAAGTTAATTATTATCAAACCCAAGTTAGGTTCACATTTTTAAAACTTTTATAAAGAACAAATGCTTTAGGAAAGACAACACCCTGTTTGAGAGGATATTTTACCAATTGACCAAAAATACTATTTTTCAGTATTTGAAAGAGAAAAAAAAAGGCATAAACATGAAACTCTTAAGGACACTAGGATTCTTTCACGTAAACATGCTCTTACTTAGTGCCACTCTGGGGACAGGGATTTTTGTGAGTCCTAAAGGAGTATTAAAATATTCCTCAATGAACATCCCTGTCTTCTTAAGTATTTGGGCAGGATGTGGCCTGCTGTCCATAATGAATGCTCTCTGTCTTGCAGAAATAGCAACCATCTACCCTGTGAATGGATCATCTTATTACTTCCTCAAAAGAACTTTTGGATCTTCAATTGCTTTTCTCAGTGTCTGGATTAAACTTTTTGCTCATTTTCTAGCCATTGGTTCTCAGTGCTTGCTAATAGCTAGTTCTCTAATCCAGTGTTTCTATTCTGGATGCCCAGCTCCAGAGCTAGCAAAAAAATGTCTGGCTTTGGCTATTTTGTGGTCATTTGGAATTCTCAATGCTCAAGGGATGAAAATAGATGCTTGGTTTAATACTATCATCAGTTTTATGAAGTTGAGTGTTCTTTGCCTCATTTCTCTAACTGGGATTGTGCTGTTAGTGATTGGCAAAAAGGAGAATGTGTCCAGGTTTGAGAACGCTTTGGACGCTGAAGTTCCTAACTTCTCACAGATTGCAGATGCCATTCTCCAAGTGTACTATTCATATCTAGGATCATCAATCCTCATCGTCTTAGCAGGTAAATCCATTCTTAAAACTATACCACATTACACAGAAGGGATGGTCTAAGCAGGCAAATCTATTCATAAAGTAAGCATAGAACTTAAGGGAAAGGCTAATACGATTGTATCATGTTTTGTAGTGAAATTCAATGTTCTTTGTAATGCTGTTATAATTAAAACATCTATGTATATTCATATATGTAGACTATATAGACTTTACCTTTCTTCATGTCAGGTATGTTTTATAAACTTGGGGATGCTAAGTATGTTGACCAGAGAATTGAAATTACATTATATTCTTATTTTTATTTTGTGTAATCCCACCATCTTGAATTTAGCAATTCTATAAGGAGTATACTAGTAAAATTATATTTATAAAGCTATCACATTTCTCAGATTTTAATACACTTCACCTCAACTTGGAAACTTTGCTCTCTTCCAGAAAAACCCACTCTCAGGCTTGTTGTGGGTCACCATCAATCTTAGAATATTTATATAGAAAACTAAACTGTGCTTTCTTGCATCTATGTCACTAGGAATAGTAAAATACCAGATAAATTTTATTACACTATGTATCTTATGGAACTTTATGTTGTTATACACTTACCTAAACATGTTTAACTGATATTTCTCACTACCGAGCACTTCAAGTGTCTCTGATACTAGAGAATGTGGTATAGTGAACATTTTTGAAAATTCAACATTGTTCTCTATAGAGCAACACTTCTCATGCTGATGTCACAGTACCAAGAGAATTTGATAATTATTGCAAACCAATCTGCCTGCAATTTCTAAATGATGTAAAGAAAGAAATTCATTACATATTATGTTCATTTTTATTTCTTTTTCTTTTCTTATTGAGGATAAATCCTCTCATCCTGATCACAGTTTCCCCTCTCTGAACTCTTCTCATCTCTTCCCTATCTCTTCTCCTCCCCAACTCCACTCAACATGCATTTCTTCTCTGAAAAGATCAAGCTTCCAAGAGATAACAACAAAACATACAAAACTGCTTAATATACAGAGTGATGAATTTCATTGTGGCATATTAAATGTTATGTGTTTCAATTAGAATTTTTATGTTTTTGTGATAGAACAACCATGACCAAAAGTACAAGTTGGTGAGGAAAGGGTTTATTTCATCTTATGGTTTATAGGCTCGCATCCAGGGAAGAAAGGGTAATAGCCTAGAGACAAAAACTTATACAGAAACCGTGGAGGAATGCTGTTCACTACCTTTCTCTGCTTGGTTTCCTTAGCCTGCTTTCTTACATAATCCAAGGCTACCAGCACAATAGTGGCATGACCCAGAATGATCTATGTACTCCCAAATCAATTCTTAATCAAGACAATTTACCAAAGGCTTGCCCACAAGCCTTGGGTGAATAATTTCTCAGTTTAGATTTGCTCTTTTAAACTGACTAGCTTGTGTCAAGTTGCCATAAAACTGGGCAGCAGAAGTGTCATTATACTCTGACATCAATTGGTCTCTTTACACAAATTTCTTCCAGTCTCTCTGCCACTCTTTGCCTATTTCACCTTCTTCCTGATAGTTGTCTTCCTGGTAGTCTGTTGTCTTATCACACGTAGTGTTATCCTTTTCATTCCTCTTCCTCAGCATGACTCCACTTCTTTCATGAATATGTTTCTAGTTTTATGACCTACAGAAACACATATATACATATAATTTTATTTTTATATGTTTTAATTGAAGTAGTATTATCTCGATTTTATCTGACATTTCCTACCCCAGATATGTTTCCCCAAACCTCTCAAATGTCTTCTCAAACTCTCAAAGTTGAAGCCTCTATTTCTTTATTATTATTATTATTATTATTATTATTATTATTATTATTTGATAGAAATACTCATATAAATTCAAGCTGCTGAATTGGGTACTACTACTTATATATATATGAGTTCAAGGATAAGTATTATGTATTAGATAACCAGTAAGTTGGCTCTTCATTGATAGAGTAATTCTCCGTCTCCAAACAGTCATCAGTTACTGATCGTTCTTTGCCTTCAGAGAGATCCTAAGAATTTTACTGATCTAATCTTAACATGATCATAGAGACTATAATTTTTCTAGTATTATATATTCAGAAATTCCTCAGAAGAAATCTTTCAAAGTACTCTTCCTGGTATTCTAATTTCTACAATCTCTGCGTTCCCTTTACTCCTGGATGCACAAACTACAGATGTAGGAGCTATAATTTAGATGTAGTAATTGGGGCTGAGCACCCCACAACCTGTTTGTCTCTGTCCATTAACTCACTAGCCCCAGAAATCAGCCTAGGTTTCAAAAGCCAACCACGGCTCTTTTTCCTACTGAAAGGACCTTAAGGCAAATTGTAGTTAAACTATTTCTTGCCGTTGACTTACTATAAGTATCACTAATAGAGAATATTGGCATATTAAATAGATGTTTTGTGGGAATGAGGTGCTCAATTTCTTTCTTCCTTGGTTTTTTACACAGCATCTTCTGGAACCACGGAACCTAGAGTGCAAGGGAAAGGTTTCTAGGTCATACTCATCTTGAATTAACTGAGACATGTGTTTTATGTATGTACCATGTAATATCTTCTTAGGCAATATAAGCCCACACTCAACCCTTGAGAGACAAGGAAAGAATACATTATTAAACTATATTGGGTGGTGGTCAATGGCATTACTCTGACTGGCTTTTGAAAGGTGGTTCTTGTGTCTAGTATTAGGGTTTTCTTTTAGTCTGTTTCCTGTGGGAAGCATTGTCAGCCCAAGTGCCTTAATTTCTTTTCACATATATCTAATAACCACGTATATATGTATTTATATATATATATATATATATATATTTATATAAAATTTTAGAAAAAATATGAAGTAATATGATTCCTTGAAGCTTTTTCATACCACCTTGGTGTTATGTTTCCTTCCCATCCCTCTATATTGACCTCCTTCCCTGCTCCCCATTCAGAGCCCCTTCTCAGTTATTGCATTTGCTATTTCCTATCACCTATATCATGCTAGTCTTCTCTCAACCTCCTTCCCAGTATGGTCCCTTTATATTACCTTGGTTTCTGGATCTAGAAAACACAGGTGAGATCACATGCAGTGATGCTTCTCTTTTGGGATCTGTGTTACTTCACTCACTTGATGTAGTCTTTTCTGGGACAATTGATTTACCTGAAATTTTCAGCATTTCATTTTTACTTATAGCTGAATAGTATTCCACTATTTTAACTACCATATTTTCAATATATGTGTGTCTACTGAAGGGCACTTAAAAATGGATATATACAGACAGAAGAGTGGAGTTAGAACCATATTTATCATCCTGATCAAAAAGGATATCGAAGTGGATTAAAGACCTCAATTTGAAAACTTAAACACTAAAACTTTTAGCAGAAAATGTAGGTTGTACTCTAAAATATACAGGTGTAGGAAAACCCTTTTTAAAGAGGACTGCGCTTGTCAAATACTTAAGAGTTACAATAAACAACTGGGAATTCATAAAATAAAAATGTTTCTGTGCAGCTAAAGAAAAAAAAATCTAGTTTTGAAGAAACCCACAGAATCTGAGAGGAATTTGAATAATATGTACCTGACAGAGGATTAGTGTTTCTTTATTTTTTTATTTGATATTTCCTTTATACATTTCAAATGATGTCAACTTTCATGGTCCACCCAGAAATGCCCTAAAACATAACCCCCTACCCCTGCTTCTATGAGGGTGTTACCCCAACCACCCAAACACACCTGCCTCCATCCTACTCATTCCCCTACACTAGTACATCGAACTTCTCCTCTCATTGATGCCAGAGCCATGGGTCCCTCCATGTGTGTTCCCAGGCTGGCAGTTTAGACCCTGGGAGCTCTGTTTGTTTGGGATTGTTGCTCTCCTCATGGTGCTGCAAACCCTTTTATCTCTTTCAGTCTTCTCTCTAATTCCTCCATTGGGAACCCCATGATCAGATCAATGTTAGCTGTGAGCATCCACCTCTGTATATGTCAGGCTCTGGCACAGCCTCTCAGAAGACAGGTATATCAAGCTCCTATCAGCATGCATTTCCTGACATCTACAACAGTGTCTGAATTTTGTGACTCCACGTGGAATTGATCCCCAAGTGGGACATTTTCAGGAGGGCACCTCCTCCAATCTGTGCTCCACACTTTGTCTCCATATTTGCTCCTGTGAGTATTTTGTTACTCTTTAGATAAAGGACTTATGAGCCCACACTTTGATCTTCCTTCTTCTTGAGCTTCATGTAATCTGTGAGTTGTGGTCTGTGATCTTTGATATTGAGAGCTTTGGGGCTAATATCCACTTATCAGTGAGTGCAAAACATGTGAGTCCTTTTGTAACTGGGTTATCTCACTGAGTGTGAAATTTTCTAGTTCCATCCATTTGCCTAAGAATTTCATGAAGTCATTGTTTTTAATAGCTGAGTAGTACTCTATTGTGTAAATGTACCACATTTTCTGTATCCATTCCTCTGTTGAAGGACATCTGGTTTCTGTCAAGCTTCTGGGTGTTATAAATAAGGCTGCTATGAACATAGTGTAGCATGTGTCCTTATTACATGTTGGAGCATCTTTTGGGTATATGCCCATGAGTGGTATTGTGGGTCCTAAGGTAGTACTATGTCCAATTTTCTGAGGAATCACCAGACTGATTTCCAGAGTGGTTGAACCAGCTTGTAGTCCCACCAACAATGGAGTGTTCATCTTTCTCTACATCCTAGCCATCTGCTTTCACCTGAGTTTTTGTCTTAGCCATTCTGGCTGGTGTGAGGTAGAATCTCATGGTTGTTTTCATTTGCATTTCCCTGATGACAAAGGATGTTCAGTATTTCGTTAGGTGCTGCTCGGCCATTTGAATTTCCTCACATGAGAATTTGTTGTTTAGATTTGTACCCAAATTTTATTAGTGTTATTTGACTGTCTGGAGTCTAATTTCTTGAATTCTTTGTATCTATTGGATATTAGCCCTCTATCAGATGTGGGATTGGTACAGATCTTTTCCCAATCCTTTGGTTGTCATTTTGTACTATTGACAGTATTCTTTGCCTTACAGAAGCTTTGCAATTTTACGAGGTCCCATTTGTGAATCCTGGATCTCAGAGCATAAGTTATTGGTCTTCTGTTCAGGAACTTTACCCCTATTGCCCATGTATTTAAGGTTCTTCCCCACTTACACTTCTATTAGTTTCATTGTATCTGGTTTTATGTGGAGGTCCTTGATCCATTTAGACTTGAGCTTTGTACAAGGAAATAAGAATGGATTGGTTTGCATTCTTCTACATGTTAACCTCCAGTTGAACAAGCACCATTTGTTGAAAATGTTCTCTTTTTTCCATTGGATAGTTTTAAGATCTTTGTCAAAGATCAAATGACCATAAGTGTGTTGGCTCATTTCTGAGTCTTGAATTCTATTCCATTGATCTTCCTGCCTTTCTCTGTACTAATACTATGCAATTTTTATCACTATTGCTCTGTAGTATACCTTGAGGTCAGGGATGGTGATTCCCCCAAAAGTTCTTTTATCTTTGAGAATAGTTTTTGCTATCCTGGGTTTTGTTATTACAAATGAATTTGCAGATTGCTGTTTCTAACTATGAATTTTGAATTTTGGATTTTGCTGGGGATTGCATTGAATCTGTAGATTGCTTTTGGCAAGATGGCCATTTTTACTATATTAATCCTACCAATCCATGATCATGGGAGATCTTTCCATCTTCTGAGATTTTCTTCATTTTCTTTATTCAGAGTTTGGAAGTTCTTGTCATACAGATCTTTCACTTGCTTGGTTAGATTCACACCAAGATATCGTTTATTATTTGTGACTACTAAAAAGAATGTCATTTCCCTAATTTCTTTCTCAGCCAGTTCATCCTTTGAATAAAGGAAGGCTACTGATTTGTTTGAATTAATTTTATATTCAGCCACTTTGCTGAAGTTATTTATCAGGTTTAGGAGTTCTCTGGTGGAAATTTTGGAGTCACCTAAGTGACTGCACTAGTGATATCTTGACTTTTTTCTTTCCAATTTGTATCCCTTTGATCTTCTTTTGTTGTCTAATTGCTCTCTGTAAGACATTGAGTACTATGCTGAATAGGTAGGGAGTCAGTGGGCAGCCTTGTCTAGTACCTGATTTTAGTGGGATTGCTTCAAGTTTCTCTCCATTTAGTTTGATGTTGACTACTGGTTTGCTGTGTATTACTTTTACAATGTTTAGGTGTGGGCCTTGAATTCCTGATCTTTCCAAGACTTTTACCATGAAAAGGTGTTGAATTTTGTCAAATGCTTTCTGAGCATCCAGTTAGATGATCATGAGGGTTTTTCCCTTTGATTTTGTCCATGTAGTGGATTATATTGATGGATTTCCATATATTGAACTTTCCTTGCATTCCTGGGATAAAGCCTACTTGATCATGATGGATGATTGTTTTCATTTTTTCTTGAGTTTGGTTTGCAAGAATTTTGTTGAGTATTTTTCATTGATATTCATAATAGAGATTGGTCTGAAGTTCTCTTTCTTTGTTGAGTCTTTGTGTGGTTTAAGTATGAGCATAACTGTGGCTTCATAGAACAAATTGGGTAGTGTTCTTTCTGCTTCTGTTTTGTGAAATAGTTTATAGAGAATTGGTATTAGGTCTTCTTTGAAGGTTTGGTAGAATTTTATGCTAAAACTATCTGGTCCTGGGCTTTTATTGGTGGGGAGACTTTTACAGAGTGCTGCTATTTATTTAGGGGCTATGGGACTGTTTAGATGATTTATCTGATACTTGTTGTCTAGAAAATTGTCGATCTCACCCAGATTTTCCAGTTTTGATGAATATAGTCTTTTGTAGTAGGATGTGATGATTGAATTATCTTGGTTTCTGTTGTTATGTAATGATCGTTTCCCATTCTGTTGGTTGCCGTTTTGTTCTATTGATAGTGACCTTTACCTTATTGAAACTTGGCAGTTTTATGAGATCCCATTTGTTTGTTATTGATCTTACAGCATAAGCCATTGGTGTTGTGTTCAGTAAATTTTCTCCTGTGCCCATGTGCTCAAGGCTGTTCCCCACTTTCTCTTCTTTTAGTTTCAGTGTATCTGGTATGTGTGGCGATCCTTGATCCTCTTGGACTTGAAGTTTGTACAAGGAAACAAGAAGAGGACAATTTGCATTCTTCTACATACTGACCTCCAGTTGAACCAGCACCATTTGTTGAAAATGCTGTCCTTTTTCCACTCAATGGTTTTAGCATCTTTGTCAAAGATTAATTGACCATAATTGTGTGGGTTCATTTCTGGATCTTCAGTTCTATTACACTGATCTTCCTGACTGTCTCTGTACCAATGTCATACAGTTGTTTATCAAGAAAGGTAATTCAATCAGCAAAAGTACTTCTTTGGAGGCTGAGGTAGGCGGATTTCTGAGTTTGAGGCCAGCCTGGTCTACAGAGTGAGTTCCAGGACAACCGGGGTTATACAGAGAAACTCTGCCTAAAAAAAAAAAAGTACTTGGTTACATTTACGATATTTGTGGCTCTACTGTATTGAATTCTTGTAATGCCAGTTGTTATAATTGATTTCAGGTTGCACAGCTTGTTTAAAATGATAATTACATTTTTGCTGTGGTGTTCTGTCATAAATACTTCCAGAACCATTAAAACTAGCTTTGAAACTTGCTTTATCTCTTCATGTTTTATGTCTCAAGTGTGTGATGTCTTCAACAATAGCATGGGAATAAACAGTAATTTTTTGTGGGTGTATGGGGTGGGGAATGTTATGGAATGTTGCTGATAGCTCCAAAAACAAAAATGCACACATTACTGGCAATGGAATTTTTTGTTTCTCCTGTCTAGTATTTAATTGTCAGTTAATAATAGTGCAATACCATTCTTCCTCTCTCTCCCTCTCTCTCCCTCTCTCTCCCTCTCTCTCCCTCTCTCTCCCTCTCTCTCTTCCTTCCTCCCTCCCTCCCTTTGCCCCCTCTCTCTCTGTCTCTCTACCCCTCTCTCTCTCTCTCTCTCTCTCTCTCTCTCTCTCTCTCTCTCTCTCT
>NW_021604565.1:345346-521006 GCF_004785775.1 Grammomys surdaster | reverse complement strand
TCTCTCTCTCTCTCTCTCTCTCTCTCTCTCTCTCTCTCTCTCTCTCTTCTCCATTTCCTCCCTCCCTCCCTGTATGTGTATGACTTTATGTGTAAATATACTACTGTCTTTGGAAGTTTCTATAGTCATAGGTATGTGTAGTCTTTTATAAACACTTTTAATGTTATTTCTCCTTTTCAGTATCCTCCATCTATTCTGCCCTCCCACAATTCACCAAGGTTTAAAACTTCCTTTAACTGTTACTCTATTCTAGCATTTTTAAGTATCTATGTACACTCTAAATATCATTTCTTCATCAGATATAAAGCAAATTAAGGTTTTTTTTTTCAATTTTGTATGCTTCATTCTCATTGTTTTGATGGTTTTATTTAATGTACAAATGGTTTTGTTTGTTTTAAGATATTGGGTTTTTTTTTGAAAACTCCAATTAATCAACTGTAGGTCTTAATTTCTCTACTAGCAGAGTTCTGCAATATTCATAAAAGTTTTACCCTTGTCTACCAGAAGAATCCTTGCTTTGTCATCTAAAATACTCAGAATACCAAGTCTCATGTTGAACTTCTTGATTCATTTAGAATTCAGTTATCTGTAAGGTGAAAGATAAATATCTAATTTAATGCTTCTACATGTAAATTTCCAAAACCATTTATTAAAGATGCGATATTTTATTCATTGTGAGGTTTCTTTTTCCTTCATTGTCAAATATCATGTGGCTGTAGGGGTGTGAGCTTATATTTGAGCCCTTTAATCTATTTCTCTTATAAATACATCTGGTATATGTTAGTTATTTGGGGTTTCATGGGGCTTTTGCAGTACCATGCTGTTTTTATAGCCATTGCTCTGTAAAATATCATAAAATGGGAATTGCTGATGGTATCAGCAATGTTTTCACTGTTTAAAATTATTTTATCTAACTTGGTTATTTATTTTTCAAGACAAATTTCAACTTTTTATGTAATTTCTCCTAAAATTGTTTCAAAATTGTTTTTCTACATCCTTGTATCTTTCTGATTAATTTCTTTCTTCAGTGATCTAAAATTTTCTATGTACAGATGTTTTACTTCCTTAGTTAAATTTATTTCTAGAAGGTCTTGCAGTGATCATAAATGTAGTGGCCATAAATTCGTTAAGCATGTTTTTACAATATTTTTCTTTCTTGACTATTACAGATGGTTGTGCTGTATATCATAGTCTTGACGGACAAAGATGGTCCTTCTTTGAACTTTTTCATTTTTGTTAGGAAATCAGCTGTCATTCTGATATGGTAGAATTTCTTGAATAGATTACTTGGTGTTTCTCTTTTGCAGCTTTCAATATATCTTCTTCATTCTGTATACTTAGTGTCTTTATTATAAAATGTCGTAGGAAATTTAGGTTCAATAATGTCTATTTGGTGTGCAATGCCATTTGCACTTGAAGTCTTATCTTTTTTCCCTACATTTTGGGAAATTTTCTTTGATAATTACATTGAAACATTTTCTATGCTTTCCCATGGAGTTCTGCTTCTGTGGCCACAATTTATGAATTTCATCTGTTCATGGTGTTCCACAGATTTGTTTATTTCTCTTACTTTCTTTATTTAATTTCATGATTTCTCTTGTCTTCCTCAATTATTTTCGTGTATTTTTACTGTTTTGTGGAAAGGTGGCCTCTGCTGGTAACTCATTATAGGTTTTCTCACCCTCCTGAGACTACAGATTTTATTACATGAAGTGGTTAATGCTTCGGTTTGTGTGTGTCTCCCAGTGTATTGTCTATGGGAAGCAACAACAGCACAGAGGTAAGTATAGATAAACTATCTCCTAACTTTCAAGACAAATGAGTATTAATCACCATACTGATTTTGTTTTGAATATTACATACATCTCTGGGACCTCAAAGTTCTCTGGGTCTGCATCAGGAAGGAGAGATAGTTGACTCCAGAGTTTGACCCATCTAGTGTCTCCAAGAGTAAATGTACCAATTCCAGGAAATTTTCAGTTGATAAACTCATTTCTGGTCACACATTAAATACACACACACTCACACAGAGAGAGATAGAAAGTCAAAAATAGAGAGAAGTGGGAATGGTGGGAAGGAGACAGGGGGAGAGGGAATTGGAGAGGTAGAAGAAGAGGAGGGTTATAGAATGACTGAAAAAGGCTAAAGTGGTTGCCGCCGAATTCAAGTAGTTTAAAAAGACCCGAAAAACAAAATCCAGGGAGCTGATTGAGATGTAAAGAGTTTATCTGTTGGAAATGGTGACTCACTCAGAAGTTCTTTTATTGTTGAGAATAGTTTTTGCTATCCTGGGTTTCTTGTTATTCCAGATAAACTTGAGAACAGTCCTTCTTTATCTCTGTAAAGAATTGAGTTGCAGTTTTGATGGGGATAGCACTGAATCTGTAGACTGTTTTTCGTAAGATGGCCATTTTTACTATGTTAATGCTGCTGATCAATGAGCATTGGAGACCTTTCCATCTTAGGAAGTCTTCTTCAATTTATAACTTCAGAGACTTGAAGTTCTTGTTATATGAATCTTTCATTTGCTTGGTTAGCTTCAGAGCAATACATTTCATATTATTAGTGACTATTGTAAAGAGTGTCATTTGCCTAATTTCTTTCTCAGATCATTTATCCTTTGAGTAGAAGAAGGCTACTCATTTATTTGAGGTAATTTTATATCCAGCCACTTGCTCCATTTGTTTATCAGCTGTAGGAGTTCTTCTTTGGAATTCAGGGAGGCCACTAAAGTATACTTTCATATAATCTGCAATAGTGATATTTTGTCTTCTTCCTTTCCAATTTGTATCATTTGACTTCCTTTGCTATTCTAATTTCTCTGGCTAGAACTTCAAGTACTATATTGAATAGATAGGGAGAGAGTGGACATCCTTATCTTGTCCCTAATTTTAGTGGGATTGCTTCAAGATTCTCTCCATTAGCCATTGGCTTGTTGTACATTGTTTTTACTATGTTTTCATATGAACCTTGACTTTCTGATCTCTCTAATACTTTTAGCATGAAGGGATGTTATAGTTCATCAATGGATTTTTTAGCATGTAATGAGATGATCGTTTATTTGTTTTTTCTTTCATGTTGATTACATAGTAGATTATGTTGATGGATTTACATATTTGAAACCATCCCTGCATCTCTAGGGTGAAGGCTACTTGTTCATGGTGAATGTTTGTTTTGATATATTCTTGGATTCTGATTGCAAGAATTTTACTGAGTATTTTTGCATTAATATTCATGAGGAAAGTTGGTCTGAAGTAATCTTTCTTTGTTGATTGGTTTACCTTTTTGTGTGATATACGTATCAGTGTAACTATGAGTTCATAGGATGTATTCAGTATTGTTCATTCTGTTTCTATTTTAAATTATTTGAGAAGTACTGGTAGTAGATATTCTTTGAAGGTCTGATAGAATTCTGTACTAAAACTATTTGGTCCTGGTGATTCTTTTAGTTGGGATACTTTTAATTATTGCTTCTATTTCCTTACAGATTATGGGTATTATTTACATGGTTTATCTGATGCTGAATTAACTTTAATACGTAATATCTCTCTGAAAAAACATCCATTTCATCTAGAGTTTTCAGTTTTGTTGAGTATAGGCTTTTCTAATAAAATCTGAAGATTTTTAAAATTCATTTGGTTTCTTTTGTTATGCCTCAATTTTCATTTCTGATTTTGTTTATGTGGATACTGTCCTGGTGCCTTCTGGTTACTCTGGCTAAGGTTTTGTGTATTGTGTTGGTTTTCTCAAAGAACCAGCTCCTAGTTTTGTTGATTCTTTGTGTAGTTCTCTTTGTTTCTATCTGGTCGATTTCACCCTTAAGATTGATTATATTCTGCCATTTACTACTCTTAGTTGTATTTGATTCTTTTTGTTCTAGAGCTTTCAGATATGCTGATAATCTTATAGTGTATACACTTTCCAATTTCTTTTTGGAGGCACTCAGAGCTATGAGTTTTTCTCTTAGCACTGCTTTCATTGTGTTCCATAACATCGGGTATGATGTGGCTTCATTTGCATTAACTTCTAAAAAGTATGTAATTTCTTTCTTTATTTTTCCCTGACCAAGTTATCATTGAGTAAAGCATTGTCCAGCTTCTATGTGTATGTGGGCTTTCTGTTGTTTTTGTTCTTATTGAAGAGCAGACTTAATCCATGGTGATGTGATAGGATGCATGGGATTTTTTTCAATTCTCTTGTATTTGTTGATGACTGTTTTGTGATTGATTATATGGTCAATTTTGGAGAAGGTGCCATGAGATGCTGAGAAAAAGGTATATTCTTTTGTTTTAGTGTTCTCTAGATATCTCTTAAGTCCATTTGTTTTATAATTTCTGTTAATTTCACTGTATTTAGTTTGTTTAGTTAGTTAGGTAGGTAGGTAGGTAGTTTACTTAGTTTAGTTTGTTTCCATGATCTGTTCATTGGTGAGAGTGGGTTGTTAAAGTGTCCTACTATTATTGTGTGAGGTTCAATGTGTGCTTTGAGCTTCAATGTTTCTTTTAGAATTATGGGTATACTTGCATTTGGGGCATAGATGTTCAGAATTAAGAGTTCCTCTTGGTAGACTTTTTCTTTGATGAGTATGTAGTGTCTCACACCATCTTTTTTGATAACTTTTCTTTAAAAGACAATACCAACTTAGATAAGGACAAGCGAGTCATAAGAAGAGTCATAGTGACTTGTCCCCTGAACCTTCACCCAGCTGATACCCGGTTCTGATGATATCTGTATTCCCGCTGATCACCCACACTCCAGTGTCATTCCCTTCCCCACATCCTGCCTTTCTGTGTTTATAACCCCTGTGTGAATGAATTACGATTTGAGAAAAAATAAATTATTTTAAAAAAAAGACTATCTTATTGAATACTAGAATTGCTACTCCAGTTTGTTTCTTGGGTCCATGTGCTTGCATGCTGGAACCGGCTCCAGAAGGGATCCCATGAGAGTCTCTAGCTTGACTGAGGACAGGGTCCAAACAGCCACTGCCTCTGCAGCTGCCTCTGCCACTGACTCTGCGAGCTGTCTGGTCATGGATGGAGTGTGAGTGGGGAGTGTCCGCTGCTGCTTCTAACCGTGTCTCTGCAGCAGAGAAGGGAGAATCCTGAAGGCATTTCAAGGAGGGCTCACGTCTTCTGAAGTGTTACAGCTCTAGTGTTACAGCTCTTTGCTGAGCTGAGAGGTGCTGGCTAGCTAGCAAAGAGAGGAGCAGATCTCTTTCCCAGTGTTAACAGCTCTTGCTGAGCCAGTGAGGTGCCCCAGTGAGGCTCCAGCTAGCTAGTGAAGGGAGGGAGGGTCCACAACAGAAGCTCTCGTACAACAGGATAATTCTCACATACCTTTACTTCTGAGTTAGGCTAAATATATACAGTTTGGGGTGCATTAAGGTTTGGCAGTAGGTAACCCCTATTGTCTTGATCTGAGAGCTTGGGGATACCTCATCAATATGTGAGAGAGCCTGGGAAACTACTGCTACATGACCCATGGCCATAGACCTCTCTGTGGGAGGGGCTGTGGAGGGCTAAAGCTGAGAGAGCCAGGGGCCCAGGAACAAAGCTGAAAACCTTCCATCCCAGAGAGTTCTCCAGGATTCAAAGCTCATTCAACCAGGTGCCTGGCTGTCTCTCATAGCTCACCGTCCCACACTTGGAAATTTTTTTCCAGCCTTTTGCTTTGAGGTATTATCTGTCTTTGTCACTAAGGTGGGTTACTTGTATTCAGCTAAATGCTGGATCCTGTTTATGTATCCAGGTTGTTAGTCTATGTCTTTTTATTGGGGAATTATTAGGTGGGTTTCTTGTATTCAACTAAATGCTGGATCCGGTTTATGTATCCAGGTTGTTAGTCTATGTCATTTTGTTGGGGAATTACCATCCCACACTTGGAAATTTTTTTCCAGCCTTTTACTTTGAGGTATTATCTGTCTTTGTCACTAAGGTGGGTTTCTTGTATTCAGCTAAATGCTGGATCCTGTTTATGTATCCAGGTTGTTAGTCTATGTCTTTTTATTGGGGAATTAGGTCCATTGATGTTAGCAATTACTAAGGACCAATGATCACTGCTTCCTGTTATTTTTCTTGTTAGAAGTGTAATTATGATGTGTGCTTCTCTTCTTTGGGGTTTGTTGTAAAAATAGCTTCTTGCATTTTCTTGGGTATAATAACCCTCTTTGTGTTGGAATTTTTCTTCTATTATCCTCTGTAGGGCTAGACTGATGGAGAGACATTGTTTAACATTGGTTTTGTCATGAAATGTCTTGTTTTTCCCTCTATGGTATTTGAGAATTTTCTTAAGTATAGTAGGCTAGGCTGTCATTTTTGGTCTCTTGGGGTCAGTATAACATTTACCCAAGATAGTCTAGCTTTTAGAGTCTCTGTTGAGAAGTCTTCTGTAATTCTGACGGGTGTCCCTTTTATGTTACTAGACCTTTTAGCCTTTCTGCTTTCAATATTATTTCTTTGTTTTGTACATTTGGTGTTTTAATTTTTATGTGATGTGACAAATTTCTTTTCTTGTCTGACCTATTTGGGGTTTTTATAAAAGTAGTTTTTTGTCTTATCCTAGGTTCCTGGGTTATGTAGTCTTTGGGTTTGAGTTACCCAAAAAGTGTTGGGTGTAAGTTTTATCTAATGGAGTACATTTTAAGTAAAATAAGTTATTGGTATGGATTTCCCTCAATCTTTGTGCCACAATTCAACTGATAATTTTTGCACACAGGAAAAATTGCAGACCAATTTTTTTCATCTGAGTTGGAGTTCACATTTCTCTTTCCATTGTCTGAAAAGTTCATTCTCATATCAAAAATCATTAGATGTGGGCATTTTATAAAGGCACCAGCTTAACTGCTCCATGTACAATGAGTTCTATGAGTCTTTGCTGTGTGTTTGTGTAGAGCAACCTGTTGAGTTTTCAATAATCTGGGTTGTTTGATGTTTTCCATAGGATATCTTCAGCTAACACAAATTGGATACAACCCAGGACTGGAAGATTCATTTGGAAAAAAGAGATAGCCAGTGGAGGCTTCATCTCACTCATAATTTTGAGATTTTATTAGAATTGCTTTCATATACTTTTACATTTCCTCTCCACTATGTTTTCATAACCTTCAAATGTTCCTGAATTTTAGATGTCTCTTTCTAAAATTCCTCCCTCAACTACACCTATTCCTTTCACTATCTGATGCTCCTGATACCATCCCACTCTCTGCTCCCAGTCAACCTAAAAAAAACAAATCTTCTATTTCCACCATATCAGGGTAATATATGTGTCTACCAGCCTCTTCCTCTATATATAACCTCTATTAATCAACAGATTGTAACTTGCTTATCATTTATGTAATGGTTAATATACACATAAAACAAAATGCAAATTTATCCTTCCGGAACTCAATGATATCACCATATTATTGTTATCCATTCTTCTGTTGAAGGAAATATCAGATGTTTCCAATTTGGGACTAATTTGAAAAGAGGAGAAGTGAACATGGTTAAGCAAGTGTCCTTGTGATAGGATGTAGTGTCCTATCATGCCAAAAAGATGCATTACTGAACAGAACATCATTAACACAGTCCCTAAGATTAACAATCAGTAAGTGAGACCTCATGAAACTAAAAGGCTTCGGTAAGGTGATGGGCACCATCCTGTAGAGAAACTGGTAATTAAACAATGGGAAAAGTTTTTTTTCTAACTTTACATCCAGTTGAAGGATGATTTCCAAAATATATAAGGAACTGAAGATACATGGTACTAAAAAACAAAATAATCCAACTAAAAAGCATAATACAGATTTAAACATAATTCTCAATAGGAGAAACACATTTGGCAGAGAAAATTTAAAGAAGTGAGCTACATCATTAGGCCTTATGGACATGGAAATCAAAATTACTTTGAGATTAAATTTTACACTTGTCTGAATGGCAATGATTCAAGTGTATCTCATCTTGGTGAGGATGTACAAAAAGAAGAACACTTACCTATTGTCAGTAGGAGTAAAAACTTACACAGTCAAAGCTTAGAAAGAACTAGAAAGGATGAGCTGAGGGATTATGAGTAGCATTTGTTGATGATACTCTGCAGTGTGACAACCATGAACTGTGCAATGTGCTTGTGTTATGCCTTCATATTCATGGCTGAAGTAAAGATGCATTATTGAGCATAATTGAGCACTGTGATAAACACCTCAAGTTTGTTATGTGTTTGATTTTGAATTAACATTTGACATTGTATATTCAAAAATTTCTTATTGTTGCTAACTTCTCATAATCACCATGTTCAGCTAAGTGGACTCATATGTGATCATAACACACACTTCAAGAACCGGAGTTTTGGGAACACTGCCTGAATGGAAGAGGATATTAGAGGACACACTAGATAGTGTCATTTATAAATTTATTACATGAAACTTACAGAGTTAGATTCTGAAATAAGATTGGTGATTATGAATGAACAAAACAGTGTTCTAAACATTGTCACATCAGTCATTTTGTTCTACAATAAGTAACTGAAACAGAGTACATATGCATAGATTGTTGTGTTGAGGAAGCATTGAAGATAACTAAGCACTATTTTACATTCCTTAGACACACTGAATAAATGAGTACATGTGTAGGATATTTAAACCATCAATGCTTCTGTCTCAGTAAAAGGAAGATAATAGACAATCCTAAGTGGCAAAAATTATTACTTTATCAGAGACCTATTGGCACTATTTCCATGACATGGGATCTTGGAATCTTCACATGCTCAGTGTATAATTTTCTAATGTGTTTATTTCTTTTTCTTAGGAGAAATAAAAACGCCAATTGAAACAATTCCAAAAGCATTAATTTATGGTCTATCCTTTGTGACTGTGTTATACTTGCTGACTAATATATCATACTTGACAGTTTTGACACCCAAGGAAATCATCTCTTCAGGTATGATGAAGTAACTTTTAATAGAAAATAAATGTCCCTTTGTACTTTGGGAAAAAAACATGAGAGACTTTATCGCTCTGGTAGGCAGCATGAACCTGGGACACCTGGACCTAAAATTGAGGTGGACTAAAATCACATGTAATAGTGACCTTTGTACAAAACATCAGGCAATTTATACTCTGAAAATTAAGAAGAATCACATAAGTTAAGAAAACACAATCCAAAAACAATTCTGTTTGTTGAAGAAACTGAGGTCACAGGACTTTTATTTTTTGAGATTTTCCCACAACCACTCAGCACATTCATATGACACCATTGAACAATGTCCAACAGGAGTGAATTTTATGAGCTGCATATATGTTTGGTATATCTACAGTGATATAAAAATATGTTTTGGAATTTTCAAAGAATCTAAGAGAAACACAATCACATTAATCATCTGTTAAAAATAATCAATCACATTTTAACAACTAAATTATACAACAAGTAATACATGTTCTAAGTACCAAAACTAAAGCTACTAAAACTAAAATAAAGGAAAAAAAAGAAGATGAGGACATGAGTAAAGAAAAAGATGAGAATACACGTGAACAAGCAAAGGAAGAACACAAAGATAGATACTATGCATAGATGTTTCATCTTTCACAACACACCTACAACTTTACAAAAAATTTAGCTGTCCAAATAGGGAACAGCTTCTCAGTTTCTTAGATGCAGAAACTAGTGCTAAGAAGTTAGGTAAGGCTGTCATTTACATCTGTCCAGAACTGGACAGAGAAGTGAGTCACAGACAGTTCTCAGACTCATTCTGCACATTGTAGCACACTGTTACAGTCTAGTATGTTGTTAATGTGAGCAGTCATTTAGTGTATATGAGCAGCAATTTTGATGATTTGCTCTTCAAAAAAGAGTCATCTCAATCCCACTAGGAGTGTGGACCTTTCTTTGCTCATTGATCATCGTCTGGACTTTGTTTATGCAGATAAGTTGTCAGAAATACATAAAACCCTTCCTGAGAAGTAAATACACATTCTGGTTGGAACCAAACCTTCAGGGTTTTCTTCCATGAAAATATTCAGTAAAAGTCTATTCTACAAGAGGATCATTGATTTAAAACAGTATGTTAATCAAAGGGAAGGATACACATAGTTTTCCTTTAGGATAGTTTCATTCTCATATATATGGTTACAAAATGACAGAGACGCATAAGGAAGTTTTGGCAGGGAATGCCTATGTAAAGAAGACATTGGATTGGTGTATTTACAAGAATATCTGCAACACAGGGACTTCAAAGGAAGTTATATGAGGGAGGCATGGTGTTGCACAATTTTACAACTCATTCTCCTGTATATTAGCTGAATTTTCGACCATTTGTACTGGTATATCTCTATCATGCAATGCCAGTGCTCCACAAATAGGATGTCTTTTTTCTGAATTATCACTGACAAACAGGAAGATTTGGCTAACACATGAGATAGACACCGTAATAATCAGTAGAGCAAGAATTCATTTTTCTGCCACTGACTTGTCTTGAAGTTCACTTCTAATGTGCTTTATTGAATAAAAACAATCAAAAGGCACAACATATTCAAGAAGTAATAGACTCCTTCTGGAAAGAATTTGCCAAGTTACATTACAAAGTGTACCACTCCAGGAAAAAGCAGAATACTCTTCTAATTTAGGTCAAGTAAAACATAATGTTGACATTCTCTATTTTCATTTAACCTTTGTAGATTCTATTGGTGTCACTTGGATGAACAGAGTCTTTCCTTCCATACAATGGATAATTTCTTTGTTGATCTCAGCTTTCCTACTTGGCTCCACTTCTTGTGGAATAGTTTCAGCATCGAGAATATTCTACTCTGCAAGTCAAGGCGAACAATTTCCTTTAATCTACTCAATGCTAAATGACCATCACGCTCCAGTCATAGCTGTCATCCAGATTGTTATTTTATCTTCTGTTGCAGTAATATCTTCAAATATAATTTATTTACTGAAATATATTGGTATAGGAGCATGGTTTACAAATTTGTTACATATGATCGCATTGCTTAAGCTAAGGTACCAGAACCCTGATCTACCAAGACCTTATAAGGTAAGTCAACATGTAAATACTAGTGTTGAAGGTCACCTTGTTCAAGTTCTGTGATAGTCTTCTAACCAGTTGCAAACCCCATATGTGAAGCAGTTGCCATATGCTGTCCTTTCTAGTCTTTGTGATATGAGATTTTTATGGATTCCTTTTATTGTATGAGATGTAAAAACTTATACACTTCAGGGAAGAAAGATGTCACCATTATCTTCTTGAAACCAAATAGCAATACTAAGGAGAAAACAATAGCTTCCTTGTTCAAATGAACTCACTCACAACATAATAATAATACCTCAATAACATAGTAGAGGTAGATTCCTTTTCAGGCTTATTTCCTTTATTTATCCTTTATTAATTCAAATTTTAAGACTAATCTTAAATGATTTTCGTTTATATTTTGTTGGTAATGTGTAAGTCATATAAATGCAGCCAGTCTTCTTAACCACTGAGCCGTCTCTACAGCACCTAAATGCCATTTTAACATTTTAAAAAATCTGGGAAAAAAACAAATTAGTTATTATTTAGACAGTAACTTTCTGACAGTATGAAGTTACTGAAAGACTGGATACTAAGCAAAAGTGTTAACTGAAATAATGTGAACACCTATGCTAAGAATCTATTTGTTGTCAGGGATCTTAAAATGGATATATAGAAAATACCCATAGGGAAGAAAACAAAGTCTTCTGTGTAACAAAATAACTTATAAAACTGAGAGACAGTCCCTAAAAACACAAAAACTAAACATCTTCATATTATAATTCATTTAGGCACAATTGTTTTCACAAAGCTCAAGAAATAGACTTAGAAACATTGTCAGGTGACAACAAATGGAACAACAAATTGAGATGGAACCTCCATAAGAGACAGGGTACAGCACTTGCCATTGACTTTGAAAATTGCAGGTAAAACAAACAAGATATTCATTAAATTCAAGAATTAATGCCTAGTGAAAGAACTTCTATATCATGAAATGTCACTATTTGGATGGAGGAATGGTTTGATATATCACTGCTAAGAAGAAACCACTTAAATTCTTGTGTTAAATATACTGTTCTTTCATATATTAGTAGTAAATGTAAATAGAAAACAAAGAATGTGGGGCAAAACCACCAAATCCATCTTCTGTGACATCCTGGTATGTCAAAAGACAATAACAAATGTATTAACCATTTATGAGGCCATCTCTGAGTTAACTTTGAAACAGACAACAGCTAGAGGTCGAAAGTAAATTGGATGGAATCTAATTTGGTAATTGTTCAATTAAAAAATAAATTATAACAAATAGGTTGAAGCAATATTGACTTTCAGTATGTTTTGGAAAGAAAGGATATTCAAATAAGCTCATAGTCCACTAGTTCTTCTACTGAAAACTTCTGCTCAGGAAGGACCTTATCCTGAGTATCAAACTTAGAGACTCTTTTGTTGCCAGTAATTGATATGGCACTGTCTGTTAAACCTTCAGATGTTTCTTTGACAACAAAGCCCAAGAGAAATTACAGATCAAAATTTAAATCAAAGTTTTAAATCAAATTATTATGAAGGTGTTTCAACTATCCAGATGTTGATGTATTCCTAAAACAATCTCTTAAAAAAAACACCAAAAGTCATAAAATCATCATGGGAGCAATATAATCACAAAGAAAAAATAGAAATGAATCCATCATTACTAACATGGTTAACAAATAAACTCCTCATACAAATAGAAGAGAAAGAAGAAAACACAATAATCCAGACAACACAAAAAAACAAACAAAAAAACCAAAAGCAGCAAAAAACAAACACAACAACAAAACAAAACAAAATTTTAAGTTTTAAGCCATTCCTAATGTTAAATCAAGTGCAAATAGCCTCGAATCTCATAAAGAAAGGAAAAGACTAGCTTAATAGGTGAGAAATAATATCTAGCTGCATGGCATCATTAAAAACATATCCTATTAGCAAAATCACCTACAAATTAATAAATAGGTTCAAGATTTCTTACTGAGCAAAGGGAAGTTGAAATCTAGCTGGTGTTGACATAGGACTTCAAAATTCAAAAAAAAATGATTAGTAAAGCACTATAAATTATTGAAATGAACAATTCATCGGGAGTATATATGAATAGCAAACACTTAAATGATTGGCATTCTCAGTTTCATTTTAAAGTCAATAAACACTAATGAGCATGAAATAGAAATATCAGATAGTCCTGCTGTAATATTGCTGAATGACTTCCACATAGCACTCTAATCTTCATATAGTACATCCAAACTAATAATTAATGAAGGTAGCTTCAGAATTCCACTTAATATCGATGAATTATTCTTTTTTCTCAAAAGTATAATACTTTAGGTAACAATGCAAACCTTCATGAGTATATGTGTGCATGTATGTGTGCATGTGTGGGTGTCTAATACTAAAATGAAGTAGACAGTGGAACTTGTAGGAATACATAGAATTTGGTGAAGGGCAGGTCAGCTAAAACTAAAAGCCATCTGAGCAAAAAGTAAGTCAATGGATGCTTCCAAAAAACATACATATATGAAGGTAAAATAAATTAAACCAACAAATAACGGGGGAGAGAAAAGTCTAATTGGATATCACTTTTCACCAGATGAAGTTTAAGTACCAGAAATGGGTTACATCAAAATAAGTTGTAAAATGTGTGTAAATGTATAAAGGGGCTACATGGAAACTCCTAAACAACCTAGGCTATTTCCTGATCCCTATAGGCTGACAGTATGGCCCTATTGAAGACAACACCTTCACAACTCACTCAACAAAGAGATGTTGAGCTTTGGCCTACCTAGAGCCTTCATTCCTCTGGAGAATTCTTGGTATTGTAAGGAAAGCTTTAAGGTGCTGCTGATTTCTACCAACCTTTGACACCAATGCTTCTCAAACAACTCCATAAAGTCTAGAGAACAGAAATGCTAAAAACAGTTCTACAAAGCCAACATTACCATAACACTACAATAATAGCCCATAATAATAAGAATCCAATTAAAAATAGAAAAGTTATTAAAGAATTTTGTTAGTGAATATACATGCAGCAATTTGTAATATAATATTTCTAATCTAAATTTGAGAGTATATCAAGAAGATAAGACATATAAAATGTTGGTTTAAATACAGGAAATAATTGAGCATATTTAAATAAATGAAAGTAATATTAAACATAACTAGACTTAGGGTTTGAAATTACATTTATTTTTTCAATATTTGTTTATTCATATGCATATATAGGACATAAACATAGAAATGAGATCAGAACAGATGATATTGCCTAAAAGACAGATTTATAAAAATGAAAGATGATAATTAAACACACATTAGAAAGTCTAAGAGGGAACAATTTTCAAGAAGGGAATGGATAAACAAGAAGTGAAAGGGAATGTCATGGATTAGAATAAGAAAAAATAGAATTTTGTATGTATATGAAACACATGAGAGTAAACATCACTATACCTGATGTGTTTATAAAAAGAAAAGGAGAGGGAAGATATGGTCTATGGAGGTGTGGTGAGGTATGGGGAAGGAAGTACCTTAGCAGACACATGCCAAGGCATCCCTTGTCCCTGATGGAAGACAGTATAATACAAAATAGAGTTTATTAAGAATACAGGAAGGGAAATCATGAGGGTAGTAGAGGCAAAGAAAGACAGACAGAAAGAGGGCGGTTGAAGGGAATGGGGAGAAATGGGGGAAAAGAAGCAGAGAAAGAGCAAGAGAGCTAGAGAGGGGCAAGAGAGCCAGGAGAGTGCAAGCAGCCCCCTTTTTAGTGAGTCAGGCATATTTGGCTATAGCCAAGTAACTATAGGGTGGGACTTAGACAGAATGCTACCAATACCTACAATAGACCACTATGCTCTGCTAACTACAAATTAATAAAAGGAAACAAATTAAGAGAAAAACAAAGAGAGGAAGTGAAGGAAAGAGGGTGGGAGGGAAAGAGAAAAATGTAGACAATGTTTAAATATGTAGGTAGACCTCATAATTCAGTAAAAGATAGTAGTGATTAAAATTCTATGATGCTGTTATTTTATTTATGGCAATGGTGTCTACCTGGAACCATTGTTGCTAAGGTTTGAAAATAAAGTACTGGCTTTAGTGAATAAAGACTCAAGGTAATAGATAGACTAAAAATTCATGGACACTACAGGTTCATAATTAGCTTTACATTGAATTTTTTAAATAATACTTAATCTGCAATCAATTTATTTGTATAAGGTAATATCATGACTACCTACTTTAAACCATTTGAAGACATGCATGCACTCACTTCCTCTTTGTTCTGTAACATATATAATGTCCCTTGGGATAATAAGACCTTACCATGACATCAAAAAATCTTCATTTTCTTTTTCAGGTGTGGCTGCCATTTATATTTGGATCTATAGCTTCATCGCTTTTCCTCATTTTCACTCCAGTGATCCAGTCTCCCAGTATAGAGCATGTCTATCAAGTTGGGTTTCTTTTCTGTGGACTTCTGTGTTATTGGTTTCAAGCTAACCTTAATAGACATGCTGTTTGTTTTGACAAAATCACTTGCTACTGCCAATTACTTTTCAACGTCTCCCCATCTGAAGACCCAGAAAAATTAATTCCTTCTTCAAATCCTGACTAAAGAAGATTTGAAAAGAAAGAATCAAAGCTTTATAAAAACAAGTACAATTTTATTGCAATTTTGGTTTTAAGTATATATGCTTTTAATGCTTGTTCACATTATGCCCATCCCCAAAATAATTGTCACAAATTTTAGTTCCACCTCTTAAATGTCTTTATCCTATGAATAAAAGTAGAAATAAGATTAAAGGTTACAAACCCAAATTAATTAAAAAAATGTTGAAATTTTATTTCTCATTAAGATTGATGTAAGTGTCTACAGTGCTTTAGCATGTTGGCCAATGGACTTCGCTACACAGAAAAACTTAGAACTTTTAGGTAGAGTTGTCACATTTAACATATTTTAACTAAAAGGGAAAGTTTGTGTAATATGCTTCATATGCAAAACCTGATGGTACTCTATCCACAGAGCCAGAGTCAATGATTCATCTCTGGCTACTCTCCCTTGAAACTGATAGACTTCAAGAGTGATGACAAAGACCACACAACCTTCAATGATGAAAATGTGTTCTCATTGATTATTCAGAGAAAGTTACCCAGTCCTATATATACTGCTAAGTTGAAAAGGTTTATAATGCCCAGAATTCTGAATGAGTAAAGGTTTACTTTGTGACTTAACAAGTAATGATTCATGGCCTATTGCAATTTCTGAGGTATTTGCATATGCAAATTTAGGGAGACATAGCAATTATGATAACAAACAACTTTGAAGGAGACCACATAGCATCTGGTAATTACGTTTTTAAAAAAGTACACTGAGTTCCTGTCCTATGTGAATAAATTTAATGTAAAAAGCAAACTATTATTTAACATATAAGACTTACAAGAAAAAAAGCGGCATTTCTCTATTTTGATCAGTACACACACACACACATACATACACACATATATTATTAATGAGAACATGAAGCCAGTAACATGAAAGTCCCCTGCAAAACATGATGACCCTGTAGTTATCATCTACTCTGGATCCTTAATTGTCATGTAGAGTAGAAACAAACATTATTTATTCAAATGGCATCACACCTGAAAGAGAAAAGTAAAATTATTAGTACCTTTGTTCTCAAAGTTTTCTATGACAAACAAAAACATACTTTAATTGTTCTTAAAACATGGGCTTTTGTGTCACTGAGTCCAATGCTTAGCATCAGTAAAAATAATCCAATGAAGAATAAATTTGTGTTTTTACAAATTAAAACCCAGCACCCAAATGGTTCACATCACAATATTTGGAACCATATCAAAGTTGTTGTAGATTGAGCATGCAACGAGAAACAAGATGCATTCCATATTGTTCATATAAAGACAAGAAAAACTTGCTAGTACCTTGATTCACCTTATAAGGAGTAGGTAGATCTCTGTCCTTGTACCTCAAATTAATCAAAGCAATCATATTTAGTCCATTTAAGACAAAGTATGTCAATCCTATGTGTTTTTACCAAATAGATTAAAGTAAAGATTTTATTGCAGCATATGATATGATGACCAACAGAGTCAACTAGCCTGGAAAATTGGGGATCCAAATGACTAAACCACCAACCAAAGAGCAAGCAGAGACTGAGCCTACCTGCCCCCCCCCGACACACACATAGGTAGCAGATGTGCAGCTTGGTCCTCATACAGGTCCCCCAACAACTGGAGCTGGGGCTGTTCCTGAATCTGTTGCCTATCTGTGGATCCCATTCCCCTAGCTAGGCAGCTTTGGCCTTAGTGGGAGCAATACACCTATCTCCACAGTGACTTGATGTCAGGGAGGGATGATACTCTGGGTGTTCTCTCTTCTTAGAGAAGAGCAATGGGGAGTGGGGGAGGAATCTGTGTGAGGGGATGCTCAGAGGAAAGCGAGGGCTGATATTGTGATGTGAAGTGAATAAATAGATAAGTTTTTAAAACTCGCAAAAATGAAGCAGACTTACAGTCTGAGCTATACACCATCTTCCTTCAGTTCAGTGTACAGTTATACATGAAAGTAACAATGAAAGCTATGATCCAAGGAAGATTGTTTGAGTTCAGAAAAGCATGTAAATAAAGCACATCTGAATATTTAAAAAAGCACCCCATTCCCGGAACTCAATCAGAACACACCAATTAAAACATAATTGTATGGCATGTAATATAGATTATATATGGGAAAGCATGAAAGCAAAACAGAAGGCTATATCCTCATTCAGGGTCAACTGACCAGACTTGGTTCAATAGCTTCAATGTGACATCCAAGAAAAATAAATATGTCTTAAAAACTGAACAAAAGTGTTTGTTACAGGAGGCATAAAATCATGTCCAATAGTAACACAAGGTAAACTTGAGGTAAAAGGCCCTCTGCCTTTTGTCCTAGAGGCTCACTCACAGTTTACTAAATCAGTGTTCACCATGGGTCAGTCTTTTGACAATGTTCCAACACTTTCAAAACAATAACTTCCTGAAACCTTTTTGAAAAATCCAGCTTACTATTTTCTCTGTACCATTCTATATATTTTATGTGTCTTTGTGTACTACTGTTTATTTAAATACTTATCTCCAGCATTGTTGTTTTGGTCCATAAAACTATTCATAGATTTCATGTTTTACTGACCTTGAAGATACTTTGTGTTTTTCTACTCCCCCTTCATACTAGACTTCTTGACTACCCTGTTAATGACCCTAGTATAAATATTTAGCTCAATAATTTACTTTTCTCTAAAGGTTTACATCTTCTTTATCAAATTTGTTTCAACTTCACTTTGAATAACACTGGAATATAAGGTTTATTTTATCTTCCTAGTTCTCTTACACAAAGACTGTCCTATTACATCTCTCTAAGGCGATGAATTATGTTTATGATTACTAACTTCCATTATGGACTAATTGTAGTTCATCTGGATTATTGTGGTGTCTGTTGTGAGCAATCAGAGATCAATCAATTATTATTTATTAAAGGCACATGATTGAATGCCTATTGTATACATGTCTCTTATTATTCTAGAGATTTAGAACACAAACACTTCATGGCTATGAACTTCTTTTTGTTTCTCATCGTTGAAATGAAACTATTTAGAAGATTATATACCATCTTATGGGGTACTGGGTGTTAGTCTACTTTTTTCTTCAACTTTTCTGAATGGTGGACTGGGTACACAATGCCTAAAAAGTTCTGTTCTTTGGAATACTGCTATCAAGTATAGCTGGCTTAGGAACATAATGGATCCTTACAAAGTGGAAACCTCCTTTGTAACTCCTGAAAAGAAACCCCCAGCGACACACAGCCACCTTCCTGGGGACAATATGGAAGCAAGACAAGATAAGATGGGCTCTTCAAATAATATAGAACTTCACTGACCAAAACATAAATCTGTATTTTCTCCAATTCCAGTAGATTTAGGAACAACTATTGTGGCTTTTGTCTCCATTTTGTTTTAGGAAAACTGGACTGAACAGTTCTGAGCTACATCTTTGATGTCACTTCAGATTATGTCTACTTATCAATATTCTCATATTTCACTAACATTCTCTTTTTATTTTTAATTGATTTGTAAATTTTTAAATATAAGTCTTTGGAGAACCTGAATTAGGTTTTATACATCCTACTGAAAGAAAAGAAAAGAATAGTAAGGAAGCGAATAAATAAAATTAAATGAACAAAATATATTATAAAATGATTACTAGTTGCTGTTCTCTGATAGTGGTAAGAATATGACAAAGGGGAAATGCATGGATGAAGGGATACACACATATATATACTACCTGCCCTCTCTTCTTAAACTTCTAGCATTTTCAGAAGACTCACTTCTATTTGGTTTTCTGGTAATCAGAATTTAATGCAGATATATTTCGCTTTATTTTATAATTTTACATTTTACTTTCCTTTTTTCCTCCAAACACCCCTATGCTCTAATACATACTCTCCTTTAAACTCATGGATATATATATATCTTAAATATGACTGTTAAGTCAACGTATTAATTGTATTATGTTTTTTCATGGCTCACTATTTGGCAGTGGACAAGCAATTATTGTGTTTTTTGTGGCAAAGACCACATATCCTACTCTATTAAATTTTTAGTTTTTGCCTTGGTAGGGGTGGAGTGACATGGTTCTTGCCCCTGGGGCAAGGCTTACAGGTGTGGGACACAAGTGTTGATGGTTACTGGTTACTGTGGAATAAGGGTTGTTTGTGTAATAATGTACATATTTTCACATTCCTCAGAGGAATGTGCTCTCTGTTAACTTTAATGATTTCATGATAATTAGAAGCATCAACAATCCAGGAGTTGAGGGTTACTCTATTGCTTTAGCAAAATCATAAACACTGGGACTTTCAGGACAGCCCTAAGGCTGTGGAAATGAATTCTAAAACCATGAGTTCAAAAATATATAATTTCTCATCTATGCATAAATATAAGCATGCAATGTGAATTGTATGTGGAGCTTCACAGATCTAAAGGAAGAGCCAGCATTTCAGAAGGACATAAAGACGTATGTAAGGCAAAAGATACTGTCAACAGGAGAAAATGGCAAGCAACAGATTGGGAAAAGATCTTTACCAATCCTACATATGATAGAGGGCTAATATCTAATATATACAAAGAACTCAAGAAATTGGAATACAGGCAACCAAATAGTCCTATTTTTTTTTAAAAAAAATAGAATACAAAGCTAAACAAACAATTCTCAACTGAGGAAACTCGAATGGCCAAGAACCACCTAAAGAAATATCCAACATCCTGAGAAATCAGGGAAATCCAAATAAAAACAACCCTGAGATTCCACCTCACACCAGTCCGAATGGCTAAGATTGAAAATGCAGATGATAGCAGATGCTGGCAAGGATGTGGAGAAAAAGAAACACTCCTCCATTGTTGGTGAGATTCCAAGATAGTGCAACCACTCTAGAAATCGGTCTGGCAGTTCCTCAGAAAATTGAACATAGCATTAACTGAGGATCCAGCTATACCACTTCTAGGAATATACCCAGAAGATGTTCCAACATATAACAAAGACATATGCTCCTCTATATTCATAGCAGCCTTATTTATAATACTAAGAAGCTGGAAAGTGCCCAGATGTCCTTCAACAGAGGAATGGATACAGAAAATGTAGTACATTTACAAAATGGAGTATTATTCAGCTATTAAAAACAATGAATTCCAATGTCCATACTTAAACATAGCAAAAGCAATATAAAGCAAACCAGTAGCCAACATCAAACTAACTGGAGAGAAACTTGAAGCAATCCCACTAAAATCAGGGACTAGACAAGACTGCCCACTCTCTTCCTAACTATTCAATATAGTATTGGAAATCCTAGCCAGAACAATTGGACAACAAAAGGAAGTGCAAGGGACACAAACTGGAAAGGAAGAAGTCAAAATTTCACTATTTGAAGAGGATATGATAGAATACTTAAGTCATCCCAAAATGTCCACCACAGAACTCCTAAACCTAATAGAACAACTTCAGTAAAGTGGCTTGTTAAAAAATCAACTCAAACAAATCAGTAGCCTTCCTCTACTCAAAAGATAAACAGGTTGAAAACTAAATTAGGGAAGTGACACCCTTCATAATAGTCACAAAGAATATAAAATACCTTGGTGTGAATCTAACTAAGCAAGTAAAAGATCTGTATGACAAGAACTTCAAGTCTCTGAAGAAAGAAATTGAAGAAGATCTCAGAAGATCTCAAATGCTCATACACTGGGAGGATTAATATAATGAAAATGTCCATCTTGCTGAAAGCAACCTACAGATTCAATGCAATCCTCATTAAATCCCGACCCAATTCTTCACAGAGTTAGAAAGAGAAATTCTAAAATTCATTTGGAATAACAAAAAACCCAGAATATCAAAAACTATTCTCAGCAATAAAAGAACTTCTGGGGAAATCACTATCCCTGACCGCAAGCTGTACTCCAGAGCAATAGTGATAAAAATTTCATGGTATTGGTACAGAGACAGGAAGGAAGATCAATAGAATTGAATTGAAGATGCAGAAATGAACCCACACACCTATGGTCACTTGATCTTTGACAAAGGCGCTAAAACCATCCAGTGGAAAAAGCCCAGCATTTTCAACAAATGATGCTCAATCAACTGGAGGACAAGATGTAGAAGAATGCAAATAGATCCATTCTTATCTCCTTTCACAAAGCTCAAGTCCAAGTGGATAAAGAACCTTCACATAAAACCACATACACTGAAACAAATAGAAGAGAAAGTGGGGAAGACCCTTGAATACCTGGGCACAGGGGAAAAGTTCCTGAACAGAACTCCAGTGACTTATGCTCTAAGATCAAGAATTGACAAATGGGACCTCATAAGATTGCAAAGCTCTTGTAAGGCAAAGAACATTGTCAGTAGGACAAAATGGCAACCAACTGATTGGGAAAAGATCTTTACCAATCTCACAGCAGATAGAGGGCTAATATCCAATATATACAAGTAACTCAAGAAATTAGACTTGAGACAACCAAATAACCCTATTATTAAAAATGGGTTACAGAGCTAAAAAAAATTCTCAACTATGGAAACTTGAATGGCCAAGAAGCATCTAAAGAAATGTTCAGCATCCTTAGTCATCAGGGAAATACAAATCAAAATAACCCAGAGATTCCACATCACCCCAATCAGAATGTCTAAGATTAAAAACTCAAGTGATAGCAGATGATGGTGAAGATGTGGAGAAAGTGGAACACACCTTTATTCTTGGTGGGATTGCAAGATGGCGCAACCACTCTGGAAATCAGTTTGGTTTCCTCAGAAAATTGGACATAGCATTACCTGAGGACCCAGCTATACCACACCTGGATATATGCTCATAACATGTTCCAACATATAACAAGGACATATGCTCCACTATGTTCATAACAGCCTTATGTATAGTAGCCAGAAGCTAGAAAGACTCAGATGTCCTTCAACAGAGGGATGGATACAGAAAATTTGATACATTTACACAATGGAGTATTACTCAGCTGTTAAAAACAATGAATTCAAGAAATTCTTAGGCAAATGGATGGAACTAGAAAATACCATCCTGAGTGAGATAACCCAATCAAAAAAGAACACACATGATATTCACTCACTGATAAGTAGATGTTAGCCCAAAAGCTCCCAATACCCAATATACAACTCACAGACCATAGGAAGCTCATGAAGAAGGAAGTCCAAATGTGGGTACTTTGGTCTTTCTTAGTAGGAGTAACAAAATACTCATGAGCACAAATATGGAGACAACGTGTGGGACAGAAACTGAAGGAGGGGCCATCTAGGGTATCCATCCCATGTGGAGTCACCAAAAGCAGATGTTGATGTGGATGCCAGGAAGTACATGCTGACAGGAGCCTCATATAGCTGTCTCCTTAGAGGTCTCCCAGAGCCTGACATATACAGAGGTGGATGCTCACAGTTAACATTGAACTGATCATGGGGTTCCCAATAGAGAAGTTAGAGAGAAGACTGAAAGAGATAAAAGGGTTTGCAGCACCATGAGGAGAGCAACAATACTAACCTACCAGAGCTCCCAGTGTTTAAACCAACAGCCTGGGAGTACATAGGGACGGACCCATGGCTCCATCTGTATGTGTATGGGAGGATGGCCTTGTCAGATATAGGTGGGAGAGGAGGTCCTTGGTCTAGTGAAGGTTGGATGCCCCAGTGTAGGGAAGTGGAAGTAGGTGGGTAGATGGGGGCACATCCTCATAGAAGCAGGAGGAGAGAGTGTCAGGAGCCATAATGGGACAAGCTAATAATTAGCATGTGATCATCCTGAAATGACTTGCTTTGGATTATTATATAATCTGAGACAAGTGAGTCCTAATTCAGCAAGGCTGAAAGGGACTTATTTTAGGAAAGATTCCTGCTATTAATATGCTTTTCCTATTATTATTATTTATTATTATTATTATTAAACATATGTAACAATCACTAAGTAATACCACACCCCTTTGGAGCAGATCTCTGCAGATCCACGAAGATGTACTGTCTTGTGGTGATGTTATATAGACAAATAGATGACTTCTTAAGTCTTAATGATGATCCTATAAGAATTCCTAAAATTATAAGAATGATTATTATTAAGCTCTTTTATAGTGGGACTGCTATTAGGTCCCTTTCTGATAGTCAAAACTGCAATGAGAACTTTGCCAGTCTCCCAAGTGTCATCAGTTAATTGCTCCTAGATAGTAAGACTTTCTACTACTCAGAGCACATTCCAAGAGATTGTAAAACAATTAACCAAAGGTTATTAAAAGAGAACTAATGATTTATTATAGGTACTAGGACAGAAAATTAAATATTGCCTGGGTTTATCTATACAAAACTTCACTAATAACCTAGTTATAATTTTAAACTTTCAGTGAACCTGTGGAGCTAGACAGGTGAAGGATGTTTAGCCAGATAATTACTCCTCATGGATATGCATGTAAACACTCTCTGTTGTAAACTTCTATTCCAATTTATGATTTGATTTTTGGTGTGAACTTGTGATGGATTTTGTAATATGTGATCACGTATTCTGAAAGATGTATAAGTACTGAGGACAAAATGATGAGAGGCAGATAGAATAGGGAGATACAATGGAGAGATAGAATTTTTTACCTTTCCCCATTTACAGTAGTATATAGAATAGAATTTTTTTGCTTTTCCCAGGTAGAAGTTTTTCTTTTCCTCACTTAGGACCTTTCCACTTTTCCCATTAGATAGCTTTCATGGGAAACCTTAAACCTTTTTTTTTTTTTTTGAGACAGGGTTTCTCTGTGTAGCCTTGGCTGTCCTGGAACTCACTTTGTAGACCAGGCTGGCCTTGAACTCAGAAATCTGCCTGCCTCTGCCTTTCAAGTGCTGGGATTAAAGGCATGTGCCACCACTGCCTGTCTTCATGGGAAACTTTTAACAACTTAGTAATAAATGCTATAACCACACCTCTACGTGTCTTTTCTTCCTGTGACTAGCAGGGTGAAAGTTAAAGCTAAGCAGGTCCTGCTGAGATAGAACAAAGGCTATTTACTTAATCTTTTGCTGTTTTTAAGATGAGGCGATAAGTGCAAGAAACTGCAGTTTTTGGTCTCAGAGGATCACAGAAGGCAGGTCAGATACAGGAGCATAGTAAGTAAACTTTTCTAGCGTAGATAAGTAGACTTTTACTATACAGAAACCCTAAATATCTCATAAGACCAAAGTCTTACCCCTGCCAATGCTCTTCTCCCTCCACTGCCTCAAAAATAACCCACAAGAAGATGACTTTCCCACGAAGCTGGGCCTGGCCCCTGGCAAGCAAGGATGGGAAAGGGGGTTTCTGGGTGAGTGGGGGAAATGGAGAAAGGAGATACTATCTGAAATGTAAATAAAATACCCAATAAAGAAGGAAAAAAAGAAAAAAATAATAAATTAAAGACAGATAGACACAAATGCAGGCAGATTCCTGACTTCCAGGCCAGCTGGGAACAGATTGAGTTTAGGTCCAGGCATGGTCAGAACTGTAATTCCAGGGCAGAGTCCCACATAGGTATTTTAATGTGTGAATTTATGCATGCTGTCTGTTTCTAAGAGTAAAGGGGCTCAAGTCATAAAATGCTGATTCATGGGAATCAAGTGGAAAACTGGAATAAATAAATGAATTTCTATGTAAATAAAACCCTGGGATTTGGTCACCATATGGTGAGCTAGCAGAACTCAGTAGTCCTTTTTTAAAATTGTTCTCAAATGAGAGTGGAACAGTCTGGAGATATCTGGAGAGGAAACAAATTTCTTCAATAATTTGTTTAATATGATTTCTGATTTTGTTCAGAAAAATCCATGGAGAAAGAGCACAACTCTTTTAAAACTTTTTGTAGCTTTTAAAGATTTTTTTTTTAAACAGAATTTTCTGGCCTTAGTCTGAAACAACAAGCATTACTTAGAGAATAAATACAGCTTTTTTTTTGAATGTTTGCAAACTTTCTGATTTTGAATAGAAATCCCAATAATTAATTTTAGAATTATTCTAACAGGATTTGTGACTTGGTTGGAAAATCCAAGAATTATAGCAGTTTTCTGACTGTGGTCAGAAAACCCATGAGCTATCCTGAGAGCTTTTCTTTTCTTACCAAGCAGAGAGAGCTGTCTCAATCAGAGAGATTGTTAGAATAGCTAGAAAAGGCTATCTGAAGCAGAACAGAGTGAGAAAGTGACAAAGAAGGAGGGAAGAGAGAGAGAGAGATCTGAAAAGCTGTCTCCAGTATAACACAGAGAGTGGTCTAAGTAGCTGTGTTGAGTTGAACATAGGCTAGCAGCTTATATCTGATGATTTGAATTTGAGTCTTTGGTTTTCCACTGTTCCCAGACACCCCATCTCTCAGAACCCCTCTCCAAGCTAAGGTTGATCCTTGGCAAGTTTTCTTGATCCTATTATGTTGGTAATGTGATAAAATAATTATTATTTATTTTCATACTGTTTTCCTGCTTTTATGTATGCCCAGTAATCTTTGGCTTTCTGTCTGTCTTATGCCACTTCCTTTGTGATTTTCTGAATTATAAGCTTGTCCTGACCAAGGAAAAGAATTTTTTTTCCATGCAATGGAAAGATGTTTTAGTGCCTACATCTCCACATGAGAAAAGCTAGCCTTCATAAATTTACATCATATTTTTTTAGTAAATGATGATAATATGCTACTGTATAATCTCTGCAGGAAAAATGACTAACTGTTCTAAAGGAATGTCTGTCAATTCACAATTTTCCATGAGTCACACTGGCTCAGCTGACTTTGGCACAATGCATCAGAAAAAAGGCACGCTAGTGATTACTTTCAGTTATAGATCAATTGTTTCTTTTGTATTCAGTAAGTATTTATACAATATTCTGATCACGCTTTCTCCTTTTCTAACTCCTCCCAGATCTTCACTTTTGTATATTCCAAACCCTTCCCCCCCTCTCTCTGTGTGTTCTCTCTCTCTCTCTGTCTCTGTCTCTGTCTCTGTCTCTCTCTCTCTCTCTCTGTGTGTGTGTGTGTCATAAACAAACAATAGAACCAGATTTTTTAAAATAAAAGAAAAAGAAACACACATATAAAAATAAAACCTATTTAAAAAAGCAAAATCAAAAATAATAACAATATACCTTCAAAAGGCCAATAAGAGAAAAAATGTTCAAACAGATACGATACAAGATTTCTAAAATATCATGTTATTGACTGTGTTATGCATCGGCTATCTATTTCTTGGCATAGGGCCTACACTTAAATGGGATTAAGAGACTTTATGAGATTCCAGTGGTTTCTACTTTTTAAGTGGTTATTAATTACCAATACTTTTGTGGTTCATGGGGGAAGTTTGTGTCCATTTCCCATTCTCATCATTAAGACTCCATCTGGTTTAGACCATTGCAGTCCCTGTGCATGCTGTCAGCTTCTGTGGCTTCAAATGTCCTGTTGTATGTAAAAAAGTTTCCTTGATGTCATCCAGCCCTAAATGGTCTTTTTCTTTGCACCTCAACTTCTACTTGACACTCTGACCCCTTATGAGCAGTATGAGTGTTCCAAAATCTCTCACTCTCTACATATTCTCCTGTCATGTGTTAGTTCCCATCTGCCTCATGGGAAAATTTCTCTAATGGTGACTGACCTAGACACATGGGTATAGACGACTGTCCTTATGAGTCATTTTATTGTTATGTTTTTTTATATTAGCAATAATATTTGGTTTTCTCATGGGCACCTGGGCTAATAGTCACAGGATCTTGGCCACAATAGCAACTTCAGACATGAATTCCAAGACATGGATTGAGACTTATATCCAATTAGAGAGCAGTTGTTTATTCAAAAATTGTTCTTGTCACCAAAGCACCTACATTTTACGCAGGCAGGTCACCATTGTGGATTTCAAGGTTTATAGCTGATTTGTCCCCTAGGAGTGAGCAGAGTTCATTCTGGTTTCATAAACACTTTAATTAGTCCCCAGCTTGATATTTTATTTCAATGACATTTGTAAGTGTTGCCTTCAGTGCCTTATCATCAGTTTGCAGAGGACAGTCAATTGACATAGCAACAGTCTGGGTTGCTTTGGCCAGTGATTCAACAAGATGTAACCCATTCCTATAAAAAGAGGTTTACCGTATGGCTAAAAAATATATCCTAAAAGATTTAGTGATTCCATTTAGATTTCTTTCAGATATGTGAATATTTTAATCTTCTACAATGGTAGGCTTAAAAATGATCCCTCAAATGACCCTTAGTATGATCTTTCCCCTTTCCTATATTCCTTTTTTTTTCCTTCTCTTTCCTCTCCCTACTCCTTTGATCATCCTATTCTAGCCTCATCTGTCTTCCATAACAATACTGTATTTTCCCCAATCCTTGTGAGATCTTCCCCTCTTAATCCTCCTTGTTCTTTATGCTACATCTAACCTCTGTCATTATAAAATCTATAATATGCTGATCAAGTCTTTCAAGCTAACAACCAAAATTAAGAGAAAGGATATTACATTTGTCTTTGGGGTCTGGGTTTCATCACTAAGCATAATTTATTATAGCTCTATCCAAATAGCTAAAATTTTTATAATTTAATTTTTAACAGCTAAGTTGCATAAATGTACCACAATTTCATTATCCACTCCTTAGATGATGGATATCTAAGCTGTTTCTAATTTTTGGCTATAATGAGTAGAGCAGTAATGAACATTGCTGACTTTATATAAGAGAAAATATAGTCTTTTGGTATAAGTCTAACAGTAGTATAACTGCATCATGAGGGAGAAGTTCTATTTTCAACTTTCCGAGGATGAGCCATACAGACTTCTGTAGTGGCTCTGTGTTTGTATTTCTACGAGGAGTAGATAAGTGCTGTGTTTCCCCCATGTCCCTGTCAGAATGATCTGTGATTCATTTTCAAAATTCATCAATAATTTTTAACATTATAGTTTGTTTTCCAGTCATTGGTATTTCATTTTTTGATAACTCTCTGCTTATTTCTTTACCATATTTTAATTGGTTAATTTGTTTACTTGGTGTCCAGTTGATTCTTTGTTTTGTTTTTGGTTTAGGTTTTGTTGTTGTTGTTTATATATTTAAAATTTTATCCCTCTGATATATTTGCAATTGGTACATACTTTCCATTTGTAGCCTGACACATTTCAAAAATTGGAGTTCTTTGCTACACAGAAGCTATTCAGTTTCACAAGGTTCCATGTTGTTGATGTTCTGTTAAGAAAATCATACCTCATGTCAATGTCTTAGGGTTTCATTTCTGCAAAGAGTCACCATGACCAAGGAAACTCATATAAGAGACAAAATTGAATTGAGGTTGGCTTACTGGTGCAGAGATTCAGTCCATTATCATCAAGGTGGGAACATGGCAATATCTCAGGAAGCATGGCACATGAGTAGCAGAGAATTCTGCATCTTGTTTCAAAGGCAAAAAAGCAGAAGAATGCCCTCAGCCAGCTAGAAGAATGGTCCAAATCTCAACCCCTACAGTGATACACTTCCTCCAATAAAGCCACACCTACTCCAACAAGGCCACATTTCCTAATAGTGCTAACCTTTGGGCCAAGTATATTCAAACCACCACAAACAATAAGTTTATGATTATCACCCTCTTCCTCTCCTACTACATTCAGAATAGCTGGTCTTATCTTGAGAGCCTTTATGATGTTGAGTTTAATCCAGGGTGATAAATATGGATCTATTTGTGTCCTTCTACATGCAGCCATCCAATTTGACCAGCAACTTTTGTTGAACATGCTATTTTCCCATGTTTATTTCTGGACAAAATATCAGGTGTCCTTGGGTATTATGTTTGGGTCTTAATTTGATTCAGTTCTTCAACATATTGGTTTTATGTTAATACCATGTCATTTTTATTACTATGGCTTTGTAGTACAACTTGAAATCAGGGATGGTGATACCTCCAGCAGTTCTTTTTTTACTCAGGATTGTTTTAACTGTCCTAGTTTGTTTTTGTTTGCATATGAAGCTCTGTTTGTCTTTTCACGATCTGTAAAGAATTAGGTTGGAATTTTGATAGCACATGCATTGAATCTAGTGATAGCTTCTCATAAGATGGTCATTTTTTATTGTAGTAATCTTTCTAATATGAGTGTGGGGGATATTTCTATCTTCTGATGTCTTCCTCGATTTCTTTCTTCAATGTCTTAAACTTTTTACAATGTAAATCATATACATGCTTAGTTAGGTTTTTTTTTTATTTAGATGGTACTATGAAAAGTACTCTTTCTCTTATTTCTTTCTCAGTCTGTCATTTGCGTGTAGGATGGCTGTTGACGTTTTTCTTTTAGTAATTTCAGTAATTTTGGATATTACCAAAAGTGTTTATCAAGTGTCAAGATTTCCTGGTGAATATTTTAGGGTCTTTTATACATAAAAACATTATTGTCTGTGAATAGATATTTTGGCTTCCTAATTTCTTATTTAAATCCCTTTGATTTCCTCTTGTCTTTATTCTCTAGATAAAATTTCAACTAGTAAGTTAGATAGGTATGGAAAGAATGGGCAAAATTGTCTCTTTCCTGATTTGAATGGGAATGCTTTCAGTTTCTCTTCATTTACCTTGATATTTTCTATGGGCTTATTTTATTTATTTATTTATTTTTTATTGGATGATTTATTTACATTTCCTATGTTGTCCCCTTACCCCATCCCCCACCACCCCCTCGGAACCCCCAATCCCCTCGCCCCTCCTCCTTCTTCTCTGTGGATGTAACCTCTATCTACACCCCCCCACTCCCACCTCCCCACCCTCAAAATTCCCACCCCCTGGGGCATCCAGCCTTCATGAGGTCAAGGTTCTCTTCTTCCACCTATGCCCAGCAGGGCCCTCCACTTTTACATATTCAGCTGAAGCCCTGGATTCCCCCCTAAGTGCTCCCAGGCTGCTGGTTTAGACCCTGGGAGCTGTGGTTGGTTGGTATTGTTGCTTTCCTCATGGTGCCACAAACCCTTTCAGCTCCTTCAGTCTTCACTCTAACTCCTCTATTGAGAACCCCATGATCAGTTCAATGGCTAGTTGTGAGCATCTGCCTCTGAATATGTCTGACTCTTGAAGGCCTCTGAGGAGATATCCATATCAGGCTCTTATCAGCATGCACTTCCTGTCTTCCACATCAGCATCTACCTTTGGTGATTGCACATGGGATAGATACTCAGGTGGGGTGGTCTAAATCACCTTTAATATGTTATGATTCTATGTTTCTTGTGTCCCTAGTTTCTCCAGGAATTTTAACATAAATAGATGTTGAATTTTGTTTAAAAAAACTTTCTGCTTCTAATGAGATGATCATGTGATTTTTGTTTTAAATCTTTTTATAAACTACATTTATTAATTTACATATGTTAAACTACCTCATGCTTCTTTTCTCTTCTGAAACTTTTGTTTCTATTTTGTGGAGGAATTGGAGGAGTGGGTGCATTAGTTATTTCTGAAGATATGGTATTTTTTTTTGCATTGAATTTATCTGGCCTTGGGGTTTTTGTTTGTGTTTGTGTTTGTTTTGGTCTGAGGGTATTTTATATATTTTTTAAACTATTGTTTCTATCTCACTGAAGGTTACGAATCTCTTTAAATTGTTTATCTACTCTTGGCTTGTTTTTGGAAAATAATATGTATCATAGAATACATCCATTTCATTTTGGTTTTCTACTTTGGTGGAGTTCCGATTTCTAAAGTATATCTTTATGATTTCCTCAGTGTTTGTCTCCTTTTCATCTCTAATTTAATTTATTTGCAACTTTAGTTAATTTGTCTAAGCATTTATAAATCTTGATTTGCTCAATGACAAACTTTAGGTTTCATTGATTATTTGTATCAGTTGTTGCTTATTTGTTTCTATTTTATTGATTACATCCATGAGTTTGATCATACCTTGCAATCTACTCCATTTGTGGTATTTATTAATTTTGTTCTAGACCTGTCAGGTGGCTCTAAGTTGTTAATATGTGATCTCTCCTTTATTTCCTCACATTGGGTCCCATAGGACCCAATACATTTCAGTACATTTTGTTTTAATTTTCATTCAATTCTATTTTATTTCCTCATTGTTAAAGCCTGGTCCTTTTAACATGACTGTAGCCAAAATATGGTGCTGTCTCAACCCTTGCCTTTTGAAATTCTGAACTTGATTTTTCCTATAAAAAGCATGCCCTAAAAACAGATCAGTACCACAATTAGGCTCCCCAGTCCTATTTGTTGTCCTGTTCAATCAATCTTGGGGTGTGTGTTCAATAAACAGTTCTTGCTTAACTGAGATCAGTGTTTATATGAATTGTGTGACGATTCCTGAACCCCAACACTCATGGAATTTCTGTTTTGTCCTATTTTTCACACAATGGAGAGTTATTCCATTTCCATGAATTTATGTGGTTTCGGTTATTTCTATTGTTGGTGTCCAGTTTTAATGGTGGTCAGACAGGATGAAGGGTATTATCTCAGTTTCTTGTATCTGATGAGACCTGCCTTTATGTCTGAGTATGTATTCAATTTCATGGAAAGTTCCATGAGCTACTGAAAAGAATATGTATTCTTTAGTTGATGGTGAAATATTCTGTCCATTACATCCATTTCATTTACCATGTTATTTAATTCCAGTTCCTCTATTTAGGTTTTGTCTGGATAACCTGGCAACACTGGGTGATTGAAGTTTCCCACTATCAGTGTGCAAGGGTCTGTATGTGATTTAAGCTATAGAAGTATTTTTTTATAAACTTGTTTGCCTTTTTGTTTGGTGCATAGAAGATATTAAGAAGTACAATGACATCTTTCGGGAATTTTCGTTTGAAGAATATACAGTTTCTTTCCCTATCTCTTTTGATTAGTTCTGGTTTAAACTTTATTTTGTCAGATATTAAAATAGTTACACTGGTTGCTTGGTGGGTCCATATCCTTGAAATATTTTTCTATCTTTTGACTATGAGTCAATATCTATCCTTAAGATTAAGATGTGTTTTTTAGATGTAGAAGAATAACAGATACTGCTTTTGTATCCATTTTGCTAGTCTGTTATTTTCATTTATTAGTAAATTGAGACAATTGAAGAGTTATCAACAGGAGTATTTTTATTCCTTTTTATTTTGTTTTATAATGTTTTGTTGTTACGATGTTTTTTTTTTTCTTGAGCCAGTAGTTTAGTCCAAGATTTGGCTTCTTTGCTCAGACAGCAGTGTAATGAGTATGAAGATAAAGACATTTTAAGACAATGCTCCAGGATTTCAGACTTAATCGATCTGGTTTAATCAATTAGACTGCCTGACATCATGGTGTATTAATTTGTTCTTACACATTTGGAACTTTATGGGTTACAGCACAGTGATTATACCTAGAAGGAATTCACTCCCTCAAGGTCAGCCCTAATAACTTTGATTGGTCATATATAAATCAAATAAATGTTATGTGTCTAGATTATTATGTTTAGAGGATAGCTTAGTTCCCATTTCCATTGCTGTGAAGATTTACCATCACCAAGACAACACTTATAAAGGACAACATTTAATTGTGGCTGGCTTACAGGTTGACAGGTTCAGTCCATTATCATCAAGACAGGAATATGGCAGCTTCCAGGCAGGCATGAAGCTAGAGGAACTGAGAGTCTACATCTTGATCTAAAGGAAGACAGGAGAAGGCTATATCTTCCACATTGGGCAGAACTTCAAAGCCCACCACAACAATGACACACTTACTCCACAAGGCCACACTTGCTAACAGTACCACTCCCAACCATATTCAAACCATCACAGAGGACAACATGTATACCAGTGACCAGTCTATATTCTCTGCTGAAGTAATTTTGTTAATTCTTTGAGAATTCCATTTTTAATTGGATATTTTATTTACATTTCAGATGTTATCCCCTTACTCCAATCCCCACCCAGCCCAGGAACCCCCTATCCCATTGCCCTTTCTCCTGCTTCTCTGCAGATGTGCCCCTACCTACCCCCTCCACTCCCACCTCCCCACCCTCGAATTCCCGTACACACGGCGTCCAGCCTTCATGGGACCAAGGATTTCCTCTCTCACCTATGCCCGACAGGGCCATCCACACAATATATTTTGACCATGTTCATTCTCTCTCCCACACTTTTTGAGAGATGAACACTTTTCATACTCCTTTCTTTCTTTTCTGGTCACTTCAAAGTTTTGCGCTTTTCTTTCTTTCTCCATCAGTCCAATTTGTGTTTCTCAAATACTCTTAGGAGTAGAACTTGCCCTGTGTTGAGCCCCATTTCAGCCCTTGTTTGGGTCTTGTGTATAAATGCAAGCCTGGCTCTAGTTTCTGGGACCTTATGGGAAAGCCGTAGCCTGGCTCAAGTTTTGAGACCTATCTCAATCACTTCCATAGCAGGGTGACTCAGCAAATCCTGTTTGGCCCTTCCTCTGTGCCGACATTACTGATTTAGGGCTTTGCCCTGCCAGTTACCCCATACCTTCCATCACCCTTGCCAGCTCCCTATGTCACTTCACCCCACCAATATTCCTCCTCCCTATGCTCAGAGCTTATATAAGCAAGAGGATTATGCATTAAAGTTGAGTTCCTGCTTCGACAAGACTCCTGGCCTGGTGTGTTTCTTTTGGGCCATCAACACTCACCATCCAGCTCAGCCCCAGGGAGAGACCTTGCAGGACCAGGACCTCTCTCCTCTATCCTGGACCTGCCAGCAAGCAGCTGACAGCCCTGCTAAATTGTTAGCCAAGAAGAGCTCAGAACATTAAAGAAATCTGACTCCTTCTTCCTGCAGCTATGGAATTTTCAATGGCTCTCAGCCAGTGGTAGAATTCTATGCCCACATAATACCTTTCTGTGTACTCGGATTTTGTTGGCTTGAACTTGGAAAACTCTTGTGTATGCTTCCACAATTGCTATGATTTCACATGTACTAGTGACCTTCTTGTGTCAGAAAAACTTATTTCTTCAAATATTCACCACCTCTGGCCTTTTCAGTCTTTCTTTTCCCTATACTAATAAGATCTTTTAGCTTCAGGGGAAAGAATGTGGTATGTACATCCCAGTGTTTAGAACTGAACACTGGATTTTACTGTCTGTATATTGATCAATTGGAAATCTTTATATTAATTGTCAGCTACTCGAAGAAGCAGTTTCTCTGGTAAGAGTTGAGAGATGCCCTGATCTATGGATATATAAGTTATTTGTATTTCTTTTAATATGATGCCCATTTAGGAAAACAATACTATTAGATCTATGATCATCTAGCAATAGTTTGTTGGCCCTATGATCAGTACCAGGTATTGGTTTCTTCTCATGTAGTGAGTATTAGGTCCAAGCAGAAAACAGTTGGGTACTCTAACAACATTCATGCCACTTTTGCAGTAATGGTCATATCTTGACAGACCAGTTCTTATTATAAATCATGGAGTTTGCAGCCGAGTAAAACTGATGATAACTTTTCTTCTCCATTTGTGTGCATACTACTTCCCAATACTGGATAGTCAGTAGAGATGAAGCTTTGAAGTGAATCAATATTGATTTATGCATGTCCAATTACTCAAGAGTTGTTAGATGCATGATTGACAATTGAGTTTTACTGAGTCTTTGACCCATCAGTGAATCCTGACATTGATATTTAGAGATGTTTCTAGTTTTAGAAAGACTGCCAATAATCACCTGTGTTTCTGAGTTACACAATGAGAATTTTGTCTCAAGATGACGATTTTGGAGTTTGGACACTTCTAGACCTCACTCTTGTTCCAAGCCCATTCCCTACCTGCACTTGCCCCACAATTACCTACTCCTCAGTTTTAAAATCAAATGTCTCCACTTTCATGAGATTAGTACAGGAGACTCTCAAAAATTTATACAATTTTTTATTTAACATAGTGTCACAAAATAAAATTCTTCATTGAAGGAAAATTTTGTATAGAACCAAAATAGTATTAGTGAAAGAACAGTGACAAAGAATGTCTTCCATTCCTTTTATTTCACAGAATTCCAAGCTTTACAGTTTGTTCTTTTTCTACCAAACATATCTTTTGTTTTTCAGGAGAGATTTCAATAAAACATCCTGTGGAAATGATTCTCAAATCATTCATTTCTGTACTATATCTCATTGTAGCTGTGTTTTATTTATCGGCTAATATATCCACTCTGGCAGTTTAGACATTGAAGGAAATCACATCTTAAGGTATGACCGAGTATAAATTAGCAGTCAAAGGCCACACCTTTCTACCCAGAATGAACTTGCATTTTCCTTCACATAGACATTCCAGGCTCTAAAGAACCATTTTTAGAACAGACTCTTCTTGCACAATTATGACTATTGTATGCTCTCAGACTCATGTATAAACCTTTCTCTATGTATAGTAGGATTCTAAGTTCTGATTTTCTTGAATATAAATGGATCATAAAGCCATGTCTAACTCTATCTTGTAGAGAATTTGAAATGCAGTTGAAAATCTAAAATTCAATAAAAGTGGGGCTGGAGAGATGACTCAGCAGTTAAGAGCACTGCCTGCTCTCCCAGAGGTCTTGTGTTCAATTCCCAGCAACCACATGGTGGCTCAAAACCATCTGTAATGAGATTTGAGGCCCTCGTTTGATGTGTCAGAAGACAGATATGTAAAGACACATATGTATGCATATACATAAAGTAAATAAATGTAAAATTCAGTGCAAGGTATGTACTCAAATTCTGAAACCATTGATTCTTCTGGATAATAAACACTTTGTGTTTTATTTCAGAAATGAACTCTAAAAACAAAGCTCAGTAAATTAGTTTTTCAAATATACACATTGCTAAGTGTGTAACTATTGTGACAAAATAAAAATAGTAATCAAATTATTTTATCAAATGGGCATGTAAAAAAGTACTTTAGCTTAAAAATATAACTATATCAATTAATTTTAACTAAACTTTAACTGTCATTAATACAGTTTGAAATATTTTCACAATGTTTGACATTTTCCAACATAATTATATACATTCCTAACGTCAAACATTTAGATTCATGAGGAAAGTTATAATCAGGAAAAGTGAGATTGCTTACCAGGTAATGGGCTTTTCCACCAAGCCTGATGACCTGAGTTCAATACCTAGAATCAATACACCCATATTTTAGAAGAAGAGACATGATAAGTTGTTCTATAAACTCCACATTAACATTAGAGCAGATATATCTTAACCCATACACACATAAAAATACTCACAATAAGTAAACTAATGTTCAAAATAGCATAATATTTATATACATTGAAAAACCTTTCCATTTTTAATTTATTGCACAAGGTTGCCTTGTCTGTTTCACATATCTATTGGATCCTATTATTTCTTCAGATATTTCCTGACACATCAACTGTTTTTAGTTCACATACCTTCAAATTAACAATTTAGGATATATTCATAAAAGCAATTGTGTTGACTATTAAGTTATTTACATGTCTGTAGAATCTTCCAGCCTAGAAAGCAGCCCTGGAGCTTTACATGGACTCTACTTCTCACTTGAAGGTTAGTTCTGAGCCTTTGAAAATCAATCTCCAAAATCAGTTTATAAGCATGAGGTTTGAATAAAAGCAAGTGGTTGTGTTGGAGAAAACAGAGTAAGAATGATTTAAGACACATCTTAAATTGTCACATGTCTCTTGAATTCTGGACTCCTCGTTAGTGTAAGTCAAGGCTCGCGCAGGCCCCTGTCAGCGTGGGGCGGTGGGAGGGAAAGAAGTCATTCCTCCGCCCCAGCGCTCTCTGTACTCTAGTTACCCGGGCGGCTTGTGTCCTGTGTCTCTTGCTGTTGCGCGCCAGCTCACGGGACAGGGGATGAGAAGCCTTTCTCTCTGCGGTCGGCTCCGCACACCCATCCGGAGACCGCTGCTCTGTCACTGCGGCCCTGTGACCAGAGCGAGCGCGGCACCCGACACATGTGTATATGCTTCAAATCAATTATAAGCTTAATCTTTGATACATTTAATCTGCTATCTGTTTCCCAATGTTAGGATAGGGAAATTTTTTATTTTTAATATATGAAGACTGAAAACATATTCTTCTGATGAATACATATGTCATTTTCATTATGATTTAAGAACTAGTCTATGTTTTTACCTGGGTAATAAAATATTGATAATATACAAAACTAACTGTCCTTTGCACCATCTAACATAAATTACATGTTGTAGTGATACACAAACTCTAAGCAAGTGCTTTACCATTGAATTATATTCCTTTTCCCCTGAGAAGATATGTAACCAAGCCAACACAGATCGTGATGACAATATAATGAGAAATCAAACAAATTTGCAAAGAAGATATGTGCACAGTTGCAAAGTGAAATATTTAAGCAATCAAACAACAATAAAAATAAGCTCTTCTTTTAAAAAATCATACTGAAAATCTAGCAGAATTTGAATGAGTAAAAGGCATCCATAGGTAGAGCACATCTGCCATAATGTATTCAAAACAACTGTTGGGTTCACATAAATTACCTTAACATAAAAATAGAGCTAGATATTTTTATAATGAAGCTTATTTATATGTGAATTGTAATGAATACTGTTTATTAAAAATTCATTGTGGGTTTACTTTACTTTCTGATCTAGTGTCAAGAATATGTGTGTGTGTGCCTGGACAGAACAAATTATTTCCTTGTGCCTTGTGGTAGCTGCCTTCAGAAACCAGAGAACACTGGGTGACATGCATTTGTGTGAACGAAAGTTATTTTTGATCTAGGTTTTTTTTTTATTTCTCTTATTTGCATTTTTAATTAGATGGGTTTTTTTTCTTATTCTATCTTTGGAAAATGAAAGCCAGACATTCTATAAGGTCTTTACTTTATGCTTAATTCATCGTATAAGTGATCAAGATGCCCCACTCCAGATTCACTGTTATTTGAAGCTGATGTGAGTAGTAACCATGCTTCATGTCTATCATTGTTAGATGCACTGAATATTGTTTTTGAGACTGAGTGGCACATTCAATAGGTAGTGCAAGATTACAAAACTAGAGAGTGAAAAATAGCTTCCAAGATAGAAAATTATTTTATCTAACTTTAATACAAGCAACTAAATATTGGAATCACTTAGTGAATATTTCTAGAATAATTGATAAAAAGAATAATACTCTTATTTTAAACCAGATTTACACAAATCAATTTTTTTCTATTTCTGTAGTTTGATGATGATACTCTGAGATAAATTGGTAGATAACTGTTAAAATTGTATTCTGAATGGAAGGTTGGTTATGACATAGCTGTGTTTCTTAATTTTCCAGGTCTGGACATATCAAAAAAATTTTTTAACCAATTTGTATTAGTTAAATCATGATCAGTGTAAGTGATATATTTCAAAGTGTTCATAAGTCCTTATCCTACAATAGCACTGATTTTACTGAATGAATGGGCAAACCTATAAATAGTGAAATGATTCAAGGAAATTTCAAAATGTATACGTGGATTCAGCTCTACAGTTTTACAACTGGTCAACTGTGAAATAAATGCAATTGTAACATGATAGTTCTGAGACTGTACCCATATATATGTAGATATCCAAATCCCTGAGTCTGGAATATGTGTGATGTTCTATGGCTTGCATTTTAAGAAATTGAAAAATACGTTACCATTGATAAAATTTTTCTGTTTACTTTCATTTATACCTGGTGTTTGTATTTGGATCTTAAGTTCTGTCTTTATTTTTCCTTTTGAGGCCAGTAACTCAGTCTCCTAATACAGAGCATATTTCTCAAGTTATCTTTCTTTTCAGTGGATTTGTGTTATATGTGTTCAAGTTGACTTTCTCCAACACTCTGATTATTTTAAAACACATTATTTGTAGTTGTTATGTAATGATTTACCACCTTATAAACAAAATAAAGAATATTCCACAGAGTAAAATTGACCAAAAAGTGATTTTTTTAGGAAACCCTACGAAATATTTTGCTTCATAAACTATAATATTTTAAATGAAACCTTTTATTTTAAAACAATATGTATTCTCTCAAACACAAAATTTACATCTCTTGTACAGCATAAAACAGTGTATACTTTGAGATCAAAGGTTCACAAATCAAAAATAAAAGACAAGAAAATGTCAAAATTATTTTTCAAAATAAATAAAAATGTTATAATTCATTCCATAAATGAACATTAGAGAGAAATCCGAACTTTTAAGTAGTGAAAGGGTTAAATATGGTTATATGGCACATTTTCTTGTTATAGTATTATAATAACACCTTTAGCTTAAATACTTTCCAAGTCTACTTCCATAGTCATCTTACATCTATCTTATCATAATGTGGAATTTCTTTTTGACATAACCTTGTTCGGTTTCAGTGATTTTCCTCTCTTATTGGATTAAAAGTTACTTATCTCCATATCTATCTGCATTCCTATGTCCAAATATTTCAATTATATTCTCGCCATTCACTTGAACATCTTAACTCCCTTGTACTTGCAATTAGAAAATATCAACACAAACTAATCAGATCATCATCACTTTTATTTTTTTCCGTGCTTTCAAATATGTATATAAAAATGATGTATCACCATTTTATTTTGGTATATTAAATTCCCATGATATAACATTTTTAACTGGGTCCACATTTTGAAAAATTTAACTTATACCCCATCTGTCTGCCTGGGATACACTCTGTAGAGCTGACTTGCATTCTGTCCCTTGATCTCTATGTCTAGCACTAGACTCTCTTTTCAGTCTGGAGGAGACTTGAGAACTCTAAGAGCATCCTGCTACCTTGAGGAAATAATCTGAGCCCAAAGGCTCAACAGCATGGTACCCTGCTGAATCAATACCTTCCAAGTAGGGTCTGCCCATAACACAGCCTACAGAGGAGAGTAGTGCTTAGAGCCCTGAGCTCCACTGTTTATCTCTGGGTATTCTCTTGGGTCCTGAAGAGTCTTATGAGACCCCAATATTCTCCTACTATGACATGTAGGACATGTATAGCCTTGTGAGACCCTAACATCTAAGAGTTTGGAACATTTCCCCACCAATCTGCTGCTAGAGCCACAACCAGCAGAGTCTGGTACCTCGACCTCCATTATCTGGCCTACAACTCTAGCAAAAAGCAGATGCCTACAGTACAGAACACAACGTACCCCACTGTGTTTAGCAGCTTTATTTGTAATAGCCATAAACTGGAAAGTCTACTAGTGACAAGAACTTTAAAAATGTAAGGGATTAATTATATCACTTAACCACTAAAAAAGAAATTGTGCCTCTTCTTTGAGGAATAACGATGTTTTCTATTAACCAATTATGATCAGTCAGAAATGCTGGACAAAATCTAACAGGCCATGTACCAAAATTCAGCAGCTATCTGAATCATAGGACTCATGGTCTAAAGTTTGATATCAGATGTCTTGGTTGCTTACTTTTTCCTAGTCCTATTCTTCCAATCTTTCCAGTCAAAATTCTAAATTAATTGGTTAATTTGTACCTAGATGATATTAAATTCCCATTATTATGTCAGGGTTTCAGATAAATCCTGGAACAAGATTTGAGTCTCATCGTCTCATCTAGGTCACATAGGGTTAGAGTGTATGGTCCCTTATAGATTGAGACAACATATCTATGTAATTGGAAGTAGTTACTTAAAATGTGGTCTCCTATGCTTCAGCTTCTCAAAAAGACTGACAAGGATTGTCTTTCTCAGTGATAGAAAAAAATGGGAAAATAAAGCCACATACATAAAACTATGAGCCACAAAGAAGTTGTTCTGAGAACTCAACAATAAGGAAAACACATTTTGGAATTTTTCTGGACCATCTCAAGGATTGTATAAACCTGTTCCAGTACTGAACATAGCCAGTAAATCATCTGTCAGAGCCTAAAAGGATAACCCCTTCTAAAAGTACTCCATATCATTTCTTTTTTTTTTAACATTTTTTTTAATTTCTTTTTTTTTTGAACATGAAATGCTTTTTTATAGCATGTTTTACAACGGGAGGGGGTAAGAGGGTCCAGGTGGTGGAAAAGTACAAAATCTTCTTGGCCTGTGCCTTGAAACATGTCATGGTCTATATGGTACACTGCCTTGAATTATGATCTACCTGCAGTTCTTCAGAAGATATGGTACACTGCTTGAGTTATGGTCTCCCTGCTATTCTTAAGAAGACATGGTACTCTGCTTTGAGTCTATCTGCAGTTGCTAAGCAGGATCTTGCAGTTGCCAAGCTTCAGAGGACATTGTGCAGGTGGGGAAAGATAGGGGGTAAGGGTAAGGGCGAGGGTCCTGGCTTCTGGCATCTCCCCCTTCTCTGTTTAGTTAGAGAAGGCGTCTTATGTTCAATCCCAACTATGTGAGTTTTGAATTTGGATGTCTAATTATGGGGGGTCTTAGACAAGTTCACAACCCCAAAACACTGATGTGAGACGAGTCACATCGATGGTCGAAGGCTTTAGGCTGTTGACGATGGGCAACGTCAAGGGACTCTGATGTGGGTGAAAGGAGGGTGAGAGCCCTGTCTTAGGCCATGTAGGCTGCACCCATTCCCAGCACCACACACTCCTTTTCGGCTGCATTGGGTGGGCCCCTGGGAAGTGGACATTTCTAATGAATAAAAATGTTGGACCAGGAAAGATGGAGCTTTGAAGTGGCATGATTACTCAAACCTGATAACATCCTGTGGAGATGCTGTATGCTATTACTCACAGCATTCAAGAAAAAAAATTCACTTAAGACTCCATGTATTTCTCCTTTTACTCAATCTACAAAGAATACAGAAATCAGCTCAAAGACATACCACAGAGACTCCCTCTGTTCACAAGATCATGATCTATTCATGTGTCAAACTCTCATATTTGAAATGCATTGCTGAATATGAGTAATGTATATCAATAACTGTAAGAAAATAGATTAATTTCTTGAAATTGGAATAATAGCACCTTACTAAAAATTGTTGAATGGCAAAGTGAAGTTCAACTCTTTTCCCACTTGAATTCAAACTAAAAGGAATACAATAGAGCTTTAAGACACAGTCTTGATGTAAATACATAAAGAAATATTTCAGGGTTGCATAATGATATTACAGCAGTAATTCTTTTCTTCAGTGTTGTTCTTTGAGATTATATCATCCCTTCAATACGGCTTTCTACATTCTAAAGAAAAGCAATCCTAACTAACTAAGACTTTCACTGTTGAATAATTGTATTTTGATTGGCAGAAGCCAGAACATCTGCTGACGAATTCATATTATGTTGGTGAGGGTTCTTCCCTCTTCAGTCATGTATATCAACTGAGTGAAAGTAGGTAAGCTGTCATAATGTTTAACTTGTAGAAAAAAATGCACTTGACTAAAGAATTCCAGAAACTAATTTCAGCAGGTCAAGGTGACTTGCATTTTTTCAGACAGGGACAAGAAAGACAAAAAGAAAATAGGATCATAACAGACCTTTTCCACTATGCTCATCTCGCTGCCCTTTGCATCACCTTATAAAAGCACATTCAAACATTTTACCTACCTGGGTTGGCTTTTTCTTTGTGTGTGTGTGTGTGTGTGTGTGTGTGTGTGTGTGTGTGTTTAGTAATTGGAAAAGTATGTCTTTATAATCTTCCAAGGTCTAGTACTTGAAAACTCTTGTTTATTCCCCTCCAATTACCTCACATATATTGGCTTTAGTACAGCAAGTAAACAAACTATATTTGTATCCAAAAGTACCTTTCCACACTACAGAAAATACTTCTCCTGATTACCATCAAGTAACTTGACAATCAGCATACTTGATACTTTCATTTCAAACTTATTAACAAATTTTTTTCTTCTCCCTCACAAGTGGGATTTAAGCACACTCACGTGGATCCTTCTGCTCTGGTTGTTAACCTTCTTTAGTTCTGTAGATTGTATTGTTGCTATTCAGAATATTTAGCTATTATCCACTTATAAGTGAATACATACCATGCATGTCCTTTTGATTCTGAGTTAGCTCACTCAGGATACTTTCTAGTTCCATCTACAGAGGGAGGGAGGGACCTGGGTGGGAAAGGGAGGGAGAGAGAAAAGGGGGAAATGATCAGGCATGGGGGAGGTGACAGAAGAGAATCCCTGAGGGCCAGCAGAAGGAATGGAAATATGAAACTCCAGGGTGTGGGAGGCGGGGAAACCCTCTAGAAAGTACCAGAGACTCAAAAGGTGAGAGACTCTTGGGACTCAATCGGAGGGACCATAGGTAAAATAACAGTGAGGAGAGGGAACTTGTAGAATCTACCTCTACTAGAAAGACAGAACATCAAGTGGAGGGATGGGGATGCCATCAGTCAAAAATTCTGACCCAGAATTGTTCCTGTCTAAAAGAACTAAAGACATACGAAGAAGAAACTGAGGGAAAGTGGGTCCAGATCCTGGACCAAATTGGTACTCATCTCAAGGGGATGCTCCAAACCCTGACACTATTACTGATACTATGGTGCACTTACAGACAGATACCTATCATAGCTGTCTTCTGAAAGGCCCAACAAGCAGCATAATGAGACAGGAGCATATACTTAAAACCAACCATTGGAGTAAAGTCAGGGACCCCTGTGGTTGACTTAGGAAAAGGCTGGAAGAAGCTGAGGCCAAGGATGACCCCATAAGAAGAACAAGCAGTCTCAACTAATCTGGACCCCCATGATCTCTCAGACACTGAGCCAACAACCATATAGTGTACACTAGCTGTTCCTAGGCTCCCAGATACATGTAGATCAGAGGGCTGCCTGGTCTGTCCTCAGTGGGAGAAATGCACCTAACCCTTGAGAGACTTGAGGTGCCTGGGAGTTGAGAGGGCTGTCTCAGAGTGACGGGTAAATCCTCTTGAAGACAGGAGCCAGGAGGAATGGGATAAGGAGCTGCGAGAGGGAGGACTGGAGTGTAAAAAATGTAAAAGTAATTTAAAAAAAGGTATTAACAAGAAATCTGTTTGGTATGAATCTGTTTAGAAAGAAGTGACAATTCCACAGAGTAATTCAGAAGTTAATTATTATCAAACCCAAGTTAGGATCAGATTTTAAAAACTTATGTAAAGAATAAATGAATTCCAAAGGCAACATCCTGTTTGACAGGATTTTTCACAAATTGACAGAGAAGTGTCATAAAGAAAAACTGTATTTTTCAGTACTTGAAAGAGCAAACAAGGCATAACCATGCAACTCTTGAGGGCACTAGGATTCTTCCACATAAACATGCTCTTACTTAGTGCCACTCTGGGGACAGGGAATTTTGTGACTCCTAAAGAAGTATTAAAATACTCCTCACTGAACATTCCTGTCTTCTTAAGTATTTTGGCAGGCTGTGGCTTGCTGACCATAATGAATTCTCTTTGTCTTGCAGAGATGGCAACCATCTACCCTGTGAGTGGAGCACCTTATTATTTTCTCAAAACAACTCTTAGATCATCAGTTGCTTTTCTCAGTGTCTGGATTAAACTTTTTCTCATTTTCTAGCCATTGGTGCTCAGTGCTTGCTATTAGCTAGTTCTCTAATCCAGTGTTTCTATTCTGGATGCCCAGCTCCAGAGCTAGCAACAAAATGTCTGGCTTTGGCTATTTTGTGGTCAATTAGAATTCTCAGTGCTCAAGGGATGAAAACAGTGGCTTGGTTTAATACTACCAGCAGTTTTATGAAGTTGAGTATTCTTTGCCTCATTTCTTTAACTGGGATTGTGCTGTTAGTGATTGGCAAAAAGGAGAATGTGTCCAGATTTGAGAATGCTTTGGATGCTGATGTTCTTAATGTCTCACAGATTGCAGATGGAATTCTCCAAGGGTATGCAGCCCCATGGGGAGAGCAACAATACCAACCAACCAGAGCTCCCAGGGCCTAAATCACCTACCTGGGAACACACAGGAAAGGACCTGTGGCTCCAGCTATATATGTGGGGGAGGATGGCCTTGTTGGGCATAGGTGGGAGAGGAGGTCCTTGGTCACATGAGGGCTGGATGCCTCAGTGTGGGGGAATTCAGGGGAGGGGGAGGTAGGAGTGGGTGGGTGGGTGGGAGTACAACCTCACCGAAGCAGAGGGAGGGAGATGGGATGGGGTGTTTTGGGGGTGTTGATGGAGAAAAGAAAAAAAAACATCTGAAATGTAAATAAATAAAATATCCAATAAAATAATAATAATAATAATAATAAAGTCTTCAGTGTTATTTCTCCATTCCTGTATCTTCCTTTTTTGTTATTCTATTCTAACATTTTTAAGTTTTTATGTATACTCTAAATATCACTTCTCTATCAGACATAAGGCAAATTAAGTTGTTTCTTCAATTTTATAGGCTCCAGTTTCATTGTTTTTATGTTTTTCTTTACTTTAAAAATGATTTTGTTTGTTTGATGTTTGGGGATTTGTTTTTAAATTTTGCAATGTCTTATTCATCAATTTTAGGTCTTAATTCCTCTACTACTAGAGTTCTTTCATATTCAGAAAGTTTTTATCCTTGTCTACCAAATGAACCCTTACTTTGTCATCTAACTTATTCAGAATACCAAATCTCTTGTTGAACTTCTTGTACCATTTAGCCTTCAGTTTTTTTGTAAAGTAAAAGATAGAGATCTAATTTAATACTTCTATATGTATATTTCCACATCCATTTCTGAAAGATGCATTTTATTCATTGTAAGATCTCTTTTTCTTTCTTTGTCAAAAATCATATGGTAATGGGGTGTCAGCATATATCTGGACACTTAAATCTATTTCTCTTATAAATATATTTGATATCTGGTAGCTCTTTGGGGTTTGGTGAGGTTTTTGCAGTACCATGCTCTTTTTATAGCCATGACTCTGTAAAAATAACATAAAATGAGAACTTCTGATGCTATCAGCAATGTTTTCATTGTTTGAGATTATTTTATCTATCTTGGTTATTTATTTTTTCAATATAAATTTCAATTTTTATGTAATTTCTCTGAAATTTTGTTTTGAAATTCTTTTTCTATATCCTTGTGTTTTTCTGATTAATTTGTTTCTTCAGTTATCTCAAGTTTTCTATGTTCAGATGTTTTACTTCCTTGGTTAAATTTATTTCTAGAAGGTCTTGCAGTGATCATAAATGTAGTGAGCATAATTTCTTTTAGCATGTTTTCTTCACTATCACAGATGGTTGTGCTGTATATCATATTCTTGACGGGCAAAGATGGTCTTTTCTTTGAACTTTTTCAGTTTTGTTAAGAAATCAGCTGTCATTCTGATGCAGTAGGATTTTATTTTAAATAAATGACTTGGAGTTTCTCCCTTGCAGCCTTTAATATATATTCTTCATTCTGTATATTTATATTTTATTATAAAATGTCATAGGAGATTTTGTTTCAGTAATCTCTATTTGGTGTGCTATATGCCATTTGCACTTAGAGTCAAATCTTTTTTCCCTAGATTTTGGGAAACTTTCTGTGATAATTGCATTGAAAACATTTTCTATGCCTTAACATGGAGTTCTTCTTTTGTGATCACAATTTATAAATTTCTTCTGCTCATGGAGTTTCACAGATTTTTTTGGTTCTCTTATTTTCTTCATTTAATTTCATGATTTCTCTTGTCTTTCTCAATTATTTTTAGCTTATTTTTCCTGTTTTGTGGAAATGTGGCATCTGCTGGTAATTTGTTGTGGGTACTCTCACTCTCCTAAGACTACAGATTTTATTACATGAAGAGGATAATGTTTCAGCTTGTGTGTGTTTCCCAGTGTATTGTCTATGAGAAGCAACAACAGTACAGAGATAAGTATAGAGAAACTATCGCCTAACTTTCAAGACAAATGAGTATTAATCACTGTACTGATTCTGTTTTGAGTATTACATACATCTCTGGGACCTCAAAGTTCTCTGGGTCTTCATCAAGGAAGGAAAGATAGTTGACTCCACAGTTTGGCCCCAAGATTAAATGTACCAAACTCCAAAATGATTTTAAGTTGATTTTAAGTTAATGCATTGCTGATCACAAACTAAATACACACACATGCACACATACACACACACAGAGAGAGGGGGGAGGGAGAAGTGGAGGAGGGTTATAGAATGGCTACAAAAGTCTAAAGTATTTGCAGCAGAATTCAAGGAGTTTCAAAAAGATCTGAGAAACAAAATCCAGGAAACTGATTGAGATGTAAAGAGTTTATCTGGAAATAAATAATGAATGAGGCTAGAAGTCAACTGGAGATGATGATGATGATGATGAATGTTGATGATGATGATGACAACCCTAGGATAAAACAACTGGATAGAGGTTACCTGAACCTCACATGCAAACCACACCACAAACATAAGTTTTGCAATGTACTAGGCTGTAAATGTAAAGGGTAGAATGTGTTCAGTTGAATATAATGGGTGAGTAAATAGGCAGTAAAGTAGGGCACAGTTGACAGACTGACAGAAATCCAAGTGTAGTGCATCAACAATGAGGAAAGGGCCAAAATGATGGTGCTCGGATAGTTGAAAATTCTGTGTCTGTTAGTCCTTTAATATACTTACACATAGCCAGATAATAGCTCAGTTGTGTTGTCAGAAACACAACTGAGTGTAAGGTGTCCTCCTCTTAATAGAATTTAGGTAAGAGTGTTTCTATTTTTTTCTTCTGTATAGTGTACCCAGTCACTCCATAATACTGGATTTCCTGCTATGGTTTCAACTTTATGAGATTCTATATTTCCAAATAAGTGATAAATGTATGTGGTTGCATCTGTTATACAAATGTGTTATTGATCTGTCTTTGCCTTGTGAATGGTGCTAGGCATACAGTATTGTTTATAGTTTCCACTAAGGTACAATGTCATCCTAGTTTTGTCTTTGTATTCACAGTTGAAGTTAAAAAACTGATTTAAAATAGAGACTCTGAGCTCAGGACATTGATAGTAATATATATATATATATATACATATCTATATATATATATATATAGATATATATATATTTGTAGATTATAGAATAACAGCACAGGAAAAACCTTGCTCCCATACCTCAAATTCTTTAAATTTTGATGATCTCAGTTGATGAGACTCTTTTGTTATACAAGTAGGTTAATATACAGTTTTCAGCTGATAAGATGAGGACTTTAGTGCTTTCTTCACTTGTTTGCTATTTCTTTATGAGTTTTATACTATATCTTTTGATAATATTCAAGTCTTTCCAATTCTATTTCCCCTTCCTTATACATCCAATTTTATGCCTATTTTTTCTAGTCCTTTATTTCCAATTTGAGCTGCTAAGTAATCTTAGATGTGACATCTACCACTATGGTATAGTAGACTTTCCCAAAGCTATCCTATTAGATAAAACATTCTTGCCCCGTCCCAGAAGCTAGCAATTGTCTATTGCACCATAACTGCGGTGAGATTGTGTGTACAACTTCCCTCTCCATGCTAAGATTGGTTGCAGTTTTATATTTGCTGTAACTACTGCTTTGAGTACAAATGTGCACCTACCCTGCTCTCACCAGAAGATATTTTCTTTTACATTTTTCTATTACCTTATAAATATACCATTAAATTTTTGTACATTTTTTCTAAATGGTTGTTTCAACCTACTAAATATGCTATGCTATTCCCAAATGTTGATTCAAATGACAACAATGGCTAGTAAATTCACCATATAAAGTTTTATTCCTAAACCTTTGATTCACCCACTGTTTTCTCTCTCACTTATAATAGTGATAGATTTATAATATGTTGCATCCAGTTTTACTTATCAGTTTCTTATACCTTATAATGGTACAAATTTTAAAATAAGAGTTCTAGTTCTAAAAAAGCTTCTATTTGTACTTTAATGTGATTGAATAGAAATTGAAGTTAATTTGGGGAAACTAATAGATACTGTCATGATGACACATAATTCACCATTCACTTTAACCAGTAGCATTTCTATTTTTAGTGTTTATCATTTACAGCCAGTGAGTCTTTTCATTAATTCTCTGAGAATTTTGTAACTGTATCAAGATCATATATCCCCCTTCACAACTTCTTTCAGATACACTCACCCAATTTTCTCTCTCCTATTTTATCACTCATCAAGTTGAACTTGTACATTAATATATTCTTGAATATGTACTCTTCACTGACGTGGAATGAACTTTCCAGGGACAGCATCAATTTTTTTTCTTTTTATTCTTTTACAAGTACTATTTTTATTTTTTATTCTTTTTTTCAATTTTTATTGGTTGTTTTACTTATTGACTTTTCAAATGTTATCCCTCTACCCAGTTTCCACTCTAGAAAACTTCTATTCGCTTGCTCCTTCACCTGACTCTATGAAGGTGCTCCCCTACCTGCCCACCCATTTATGCCTCAGTGCCCTAACATTCCCCTACCCTGGGTCATCCAGCCTCCACAAGACCAAAGGTCTCCCTCCCAGTGATGCCTGATAAGGCAGTCTTCTGCTACATATGAAACTGGAGCCATGAGTGCCCACATGTGTACTCTTTGGTTGGCAGTTTAGTCCCTGGGAGCTCTGGGTGGGGGAGGGGGAGGTTGGTTGATATTGTTGCTGTTCCTATGGGTTGCAAACCCCTTCAGCTTCTTCAGTCCTTACCCTAACTTCTCCATAGGGGTCCCCATGCTCAGTCTGATGTTTGGCTGTATATATCCACATCAGTATGGGTCAGGCTCTGGCAGAACCTCTTGGGAAAGCTATACCAGACTCCTGTCAACAAGCGCTTCTTGACATCAGCAATAGTGTTGAAGTATGGTCTCTGCAAATAGGATGGATCCTTATGTTGGGCAGTCTCTGGATGGCCTTTCCTTCAGTCTCTGCTCCATACTTTTCCCCTGCACTTCCTTTTGTCAGGAGTAATTCTAGATTAATATTTTGGAGGTGAGTAGGCCTATCACTCAACCCAGGCCATGCCTATCCACTGGATATGGTCTCTTCAGGTTCTTTCTCCCTTTTGTTGAGTATTTCAGATAGTGTCTTCCCTGTTGGGTCCTGGAAACCTCTTGGGTGAAACCCAGCCTTTGTCCGTGGTGATCTGATAGGATGCATTGGATTATTTCAATTTCCTTGTATTGGTTGAGGCTTGTTTTGTGTTCGATTACATGGTCAATTTGGGAGAGGGTACCATGAGGTGCTGAGAAAAAGGTATATTCTTTTGCTTTAGAGTGAAATGCTCTATAGATATCTGTTAAGTCCATTTGGTTCATAACTTCTGTTAGTTTCACTGTGTCTCTGTTTAGTTTCTATTTCCATGATCTGTCCATTGGTGAGAGTGGAGTGATAAAGTCTCCTACTATTATTGTATGAGGTTCAATGTATGCTTTGAGATTCAATAATGTTTCTTTTACAAATGTGGGTACCCTTGCATTTGGGGCATAGATGTTCAGAATTGAGAGTTCCTCTTGGTGGATTTTTCCTTTGATATGTGTGTAGTGTCCCTCCCCATCTTTTTTGATAACTTTTGGTTGAAAGCCTATTCTATTGAATACTAGAATTGCTACTCCAGCTTATTTCTTGGGATCATTTGCTTGGATTCTTTCTAGCCTGTTACTTTGAGGTATTGTCTGTCTTTGACACTGGAATGTGTTTCCTGTACACAGCAAAATGCTGGATCCTGTTTATGTTTTCAGGCTGTTAGTCTATGTCTTTTTATTGGGGAATTAGGTCCATTGAGGTTCATAAATACTGAGGATCACTGATTGTTGTTTCCTGTTATTTCTGTTGTTAGAGGTGTAATTATGATGTGTGGTTCTCTTTTTTATTGGGGGGGGGTTGTTGTGAGAATAGTTTCTTGCTTTTTCTTGGGTATAATTCCTCTCCGAGGAGTTATCCTTCTATTATCCTCTATAGGGCTGGACTGGTCTCACCTGTGATCTTAGGTGTGCCTATTTTTCCTCTTTTACAAAAAATAAATTCTTTTCTCATACAACATATGGTGATTACAGTTTTCCATCCCTCTATTGCTCCCAGTTGCTCCCTACCTATTCTCCCATTGGATACACTCCCTCTCTGTCTCTTATGAGAAACCAAAACAGGCTTCTAATAAAAAACAATAAAATATAACAAAATAAAATATAATAATAAAACAAAACCTTGATGTGATCATCAAGAACAGACAAGGCAATCCAAGGGAAAGGAGAGAGCACTACTAGAAGGCAGAAGTTGGCTGGAGTGATGATTAATCTTTAAAAATAGGTTCATATTCAAAAGTATAAGAGAAAGCACAGGAATCAGAGGCTAACTTTTTCACATATTCTGATGTCCCATAAAAGTAAAAAATTGAAAACTATAGTATATATGAAGAGGATCTAACGCAGACCTTTGAAGACCTTGTACTTGTTGCTTCAGTCTCTGTGGATTTGAATGAGACTTACTCAGTTGATTGAGAAGTCCTTGTTCTCCTGGTGTCTTTCTCTATTCTTATATCCTTTCTGTTACATTTTCATTGGATTCCCTGAACTCTGAGAGAGGGGATTTGATGAAGTCATTTCATTTAGAGCTGTGTTTTCCAAGATTTCTCTATGTATATATTATGCATGGCTGAGGGTCTCTATATTTATTTCCACCTGATGCAGGAGAATGCCTCTCTGATGACAGAATAATAAGGCACCAATATACAGGTCTTAGAAAATGTCATTAGGAGACATTTTATTGTTACATTTTATGTTTTTATAAAAGTACTTTTTTGTCTTATCCTATGTTCCTGGGCTGTCTAGTCTCTGGTTTTTAGTTACCCAAACAGTGTTTTGTGCAGGTTTGATCTAATGGAGTATGTTTTAAATCACACCAGTTATTGATTTGTTACTCCCACAAACTTTGTGCCACCAGTCATCTGGCAATTTTTGCAGACAGGATATATTTTGGACCAATTGTTTTGTATCTGAGTTGGAGTTTACATTTCCCTTTTCAATATCTGAAAATTTCCTTCTTATATCAAGGTCTTTAGCTGTGGGTGTTTTATATAGGTACCAGTTTAATCTCTCGATGTTCATGGAGTTCTGTGGGTATTTTCTTCAGCCTTTGCTGTCCATTTGTGCAGAGCAACCTGTTCTGTTTTCAATAATCTGTGTTGTGTGGTGCTTTCTATGGGATACTTTCAGACAACATAAATTGGATGCAATGCAGTACTGGAAGATTTCTTTGATTATAAGAGATGGACAGATGAGGCTTCATCTCCCTCATAATTTGGAGATTTCTTAGAATTGTCTAAAATAATAGAATTGTCTTTGTATGTTTTTACATTTTCACTGCACTATTTTCATAACCTTCAAATGCTCCTCAATTCTAGATGTCTCTTTCCACAATTACTCCTTCAATCACACCTATTCCTTCATTATCTGATTCCATCCCATTCTCTGGTCCCAGGTAACCTTAAAATTCTATTCAATTTCCCCTGTTTTCAGGAAATATATGTGTCTCCCAATTCCTTCCTCTACATATAACCTTTATGGGTCAACAGATTCTAGCTTGCTTATCACTTATGCAATGGTTAATATCCATATATAACAAAATATAAACCATATTTATCTTTCTGAACCTGAGTTACCTCATCACTTTATTGTTATCCATTCTTCTGTTAAAAGAAATATCAGCTGTTTCCAATTTAGGACTAATATGAATAGAAAAAAATGAACATGTTTAAGCAAGTGTCCTTGTGATAGGATATAGTGTCCTATTATGGCAAAAAGATGCATTACTGAACAGAACATCATTAACACAAGCTGTAAGATTAACAATTAATGAGACCTCATAAAACAAAAAGGCTTCTGTAAGGTAAAGGACACCATCGTGTAGAGAATCTGGTAACTACACAATTGGAAAATATTTCTTCTAACTTTACATCCAGTTGAATGATTAGTATACAAAATATATAAAGAACTGAAGAAAAACAATATTATAAAATGATCCAATTAAAAAGTATAGTACAGATGAAAACACATAATTCTCAATATAAGAAACACATGTGGCAGAGAAAACTTAAAGAAGTAATCAACATCTTTAGTCCTTAGTAAAATGGAAATCAAAATTACATTGAGATTCAATCTTATGCTTGTCTGAATGGCTATGATTCAAGTATATCTCAGCAAGGGGAACATTCATCTATTGATGGTGGGAGTAAAAAAAATTGGTGGGGGAAAAATTGGTGAGTTTTATGCTCTGGCAGGCAGCATAAACCTGGGACAGTTGGACATAAACTTGAGATAGATTAAAGTCTCATGTAATAGCAACTTTTGTTCAAAACATCAGGCAATTTATACTCTGAGAATTAAGAAGAATCACATAAGTAAGAAAACACATTACAAGAACAATTTTTTGTTTTGAAATTTTCAAGGAATCAAAGAGAAACACAACTACATAAATCGTCTGTTAAAAATAATCAATCACATTTTAACAACTAAATTATAGAACAAGTAATACATGTAGTAATAAAAGCTAAAATAAAGGAAAAAAGGAAGATGAGGACATGAGTAAAGAAAAAGATGAGAATACATATGAACAAGCAAAGCAAGAACACAAAGATAGATACTATGCACAGATGTTTCATCTTTCAAAACATACCTACATCTTTGCAATAAATTCAGCTGACCAAATAGGCAACAGCTTCTTATTTTCTTAGATGCAGAAATGAATGTCAAGAAGATAGGTGAGGCTATCCTTTACATCCATCTGCAACTGGACAAATAAGTGAGTGAAAAACACTTCTCAGACACATTCTCCACATTGTAGCACACTGTTATAGTCTAGTATGTTGTTAATGTGAGCAGTAATTTAGTAAATATGAGCAACAATTTTCATGATTTGCTCTTCAAAAAACAGTCACCACAATCTGACTAAGAGGTGAACGCGTCATCAATTATTGATTATTGTCTGGGCTTTGTTTATACTGGTAAGTTGTCAAAAATATATTAAAAACCCTTTCCTGAGAAGTAAATATCTATTCTAGTTGGATGCAAAGCTTTAGTTTTCCCATCCATGAAAATTCTGAGTAAAATTCTGTTCCACAATAGATTCATTGATTTTAAACAGAGGGGCACACATAGTTTTTCTGTAGGAGAGTTTCATTCACATATAGATGGTTATAAAATGACAGAGATGCGTAAGGAAGGATTGGTAGCAAATGCCTACTCAAAGAAGACATACAAGTATATCTGCAAAACAGGGACTTTAAAAGGAGTTATTTGAGGGAGGCATGGCATTTCACAATTTTACAACTCATTCTACACTATATTAGCTGAGTTTTAGACCATTTATACTGGGATATCTCTATCAAGCAATGCAAGAGCTCCACAAATAGTATGTCCTTTTTTTCTGAATTATCACTGACAAAAAAAAGAGGATTTTGCTAACATATGAGATAGGCAAGATAACAATCAGGAAAACAAGAATTCATTTTTCTGCGACTGAGTTGTCTTGATGTTCACAAATATCCACTTCTAATGTGCTTTACTGGGCAAAACCCAATCACATGACACAACATATGTAAGCAGTAAGAGACTCCTCTTAGAAAGAATTTGCCAAGTTAAAATGTATGGCTACAGGAAAAAAAAGTTCTTCTATTTTAGGTCAAGCAAAAAACAACTTTGACATTCTGAATTTTCATTTAAACTTTGTAGATTCAGTTGGTGTCACATGGATGAATGGAGTCTTTCCTTCCATACAATGGATAATTTCTTTGTTGATCTCAGCTTTCTACTTGGTTCCATTTCTTGTGGAATAGTTGCAGCATCGAGAATATTCTACTCTGCAAGTCAAGAGGGACAATTTCCTTTTATCTACTCAGTGCTTAATGACCATCACATTCCAGTTGTGGCTGTGAACCAGATTATTATTTTATCTTCTGCTGCAGTAATATTTTCAAGCACGATCTATTTTGTGAAATATGTTAGTCTAGGAGTATCGGGAACAAATTTGCTGCTGCTGATTGCATTGTTTAAGCTAAGGTACCAGAACCCTGATCTACCAAGACGTTATAAGGTAAGTCAACATTTAAATACTAGAGTTGAATATCATCTTGTTCAAGCTCTGTGATAATCTTCTAATCAGCTGCAGACCCCGCATATGAAGCAACTGCCCTATGCCTTCCTTTCCAGCTTTTGTGACAAGAGATATTTGAGGATTCCATTTTAGTGTATGAAATGTGAAAACTGATACACTTCAGAAAAGACAGATATTATCATTATCTTTTTGAGACCAAATACCAATACTATTGAGAAGACAATAGCTTCCATGCTCAAATGAACTCACATCATAATACTAATATCTCAATAATATGATCGAGGTAGCTTCCTCTTCTTGCTTATTTTCTTAGTTAATATTTTATTTAATTCAAGATTTTAAGAGAAATCATAAATGAGTTTCATTTACATTTTCTTTGTAATGTGTAAGTCATACATTAATAAAATATAAATCTAAGGATGAGCCATCATCTTTGATTTCCTTCTCAGTATTCCCATAGATTTAATCAAGACTTGAACTTTTATTCACCAGATATAATTATCATCTCAGAAGCATTTCACGGTTCCTGAGATAATATTAAAATATAAAAACTCATATATTATTACAGTAAGCATAATTAGCACGTCAATATGGTTAATAAAATCCATATTCACAGATTTTCCCCTAGAGATCTGATTCATTCAGTCTCTATTGGCCAACAGAAATGTGTATTAATATCAGTCATCTTGGGATTCCTACAAACAGTGGATTACTGACCATGTTTTGAGAAATGTCACAATATAACAGATTCCACATTTTTCTTTTTTTTTTAATCATGTCCTCTTCAAGTGTATCCTATACTAACAGAGGTAAATGAAATAATGGATATGTTGTATACACCAGCTATATTTCAGACATTCATGTACATGATTCAGTAAATGGGTGAAGTCAGAGAATAAGGAGACAGAAGATTAGAATAATTTTAACAAGTTAGTTTGAGGCAAAGCAGAGCAATTCAATGAGAAGTCTAGCAAAGTCCTATTGAATCAGACACCTTAGAACAATGTCTGAGACAAAATGGTTGAGTTGAACTAGTTATCCAGAGTTCAGAAAGAGCTAGATACTGTGAGCTTATCCAGAAGTGAGGCTCCAAGATGACAGTTATATCTGGTGAATTAAAGTTGCTTTTACAAATGGGAATAGACATAATTTTTAGATTTACTATGTTTATATCAGAGTAAAAAGGAAATATATACACATCACTCAAGGTCAATATAAAAGTTTTACTTCGTTGAACAAAATCTAGTGAATGTGATGCTATCATATAAACTTTAAATATCAAAATCAAGTGAAATGCCAATTTTTAAATATCTATTTAATAATTTTATGTATATGAATACACCATAGCTGTCTTCAGACACACCAAAATAGGGCATTAGATATCATTACATATGGTTGGGAGCCATCATGTGGTTGCTGGGAATTGAATTCAGGACTTCTGAAAGAGCAGCCAGTGCTCTTAAACTGAAAACATTAACTTTCTGACAGTATGAAGTCACTGAAAGACTGAGCAATAACTGTTGTAAAACTGTTGAATTAAATAAGGCTTACACCTACATTAAGAACACCTTTGTTATCAGACATTATAAAATGAATATACAGAAAATACTCATAGTGAAGAAAATGAAGTCTTCTGTGTAACAACATAATGTATAAAACTGAGAGATATCCCTAAAAACACAAAAGCTAAACATGTTCTTGTGATATTAGAATTCATTTAGGCACAATTGTTCCTACAAAGAGAAAGAACTAGACTGAGAAACACTGTCATGCGACAATAAATAGAACAAAAAATTGAGATGGTACCTCCATAAGAGACAGAGAACAGCACTTGCCATTGACACATAGAATTGAAGGTAAATTAACCAGGCTCTCTAGTACATTCAAAAGCCAATCTCTTGTAAAAAAAACTTTCTATATCATGAAAAATCAGTATTTGTGTGAAAGAATATTTAGAAGTAATATCCTATTCTATGAATATTACTAAGGAGGAATCATTTAAATTTGTGCATTAAATATACTGTTCTTTCATATATTGGTAGGAAATGTAAGTAGAAAACAGGTACTGTGGGGAAAAAAACAGAAAATTCATCCTCCGTGACATCCTAGTATGCCAAAAGACAATTATAAATGTATTAATCAGGTATGAGGGAGTCTCTGAGTTAACTTTGAAACAGAATATAGCTAGGTGTCTAAAGTAATTTAGATGAACTCTACTTGGGAAATTGCTCTCTAGAAAAAAATAAATTATAACACTTGGGTTGAAGCAACATTGACTTTCAGAATGCTTGGAAAGCATATTCAAATAAGCTCACAGTCCACTAGTTCTTCCATTGAAAACATCTTCTCAGAAAGGACCTCATCCTGAGAATTGAACTATTCATAGACTCTTCTGTTGCTAGTAATGAATATGATACTGTCTGTTAAACCTTCAGATGTTTACTTGATTACAGAGTCCAAAGGAAATTACTGATGGATATTACCAGCAAATTTTAAATAAGATTTTTAAGTCAAGTGATTATCAAAGTGTTTCAGCCATCCAGAATATTGATGTATTGCTAAAAGCACCTCTTTAAAGAGACACCAAAAATCATAAAATCACCATCATGTTCTACTTTGTAATTATACATTCCAAACCATGATCTTGTTAAGATATTACACTAAGATACTTGTTAGAGTTACATATAAATTGCTAAGTTGTAGGTGAGGAAGCACCAGAAATATACTTCTTAGAATGGAAAAAGGACAAATATTAGGAGTGATAGAGATGTTCAAAAGAAAATCCACATCTTTTTGTAACATATAATATAATACTGGATTTTGAAAACCCATTCACATCAAATTATTTTAGATCACTCATCAGAAACACTACATGTTTTGAAAGCATAAGATGTTATATTTCAAACTCTGAATGAACATAACTCCTGATAGTAGAAAAGAAGATAATGAAGGTAATGAAGGAGACACAAGGGAGAGAAGTAAATATTATTTAAAAGAAAAGGGTGGGGTTATACAACAAAACAAGTTTTGTTTGAAAGTAAATAACAGCTAAGCAAGTTTGATATATCCACCAAAACTATCTTTTAAAACTAATGGGGGCAATAAGGACATTTCAAGACAAATCATCAATCTGTGGGGAATGTACTTAAAAGAATACTATATGTAGCTGATCAAGAAAGACTATCTGTAGCCTGACACCACCATAAAGGATACACTTCATGGGAGAAATATAATCACAAAGAAGAAATAGAAATGAATCCATCATTACTAACATGGTTAACAAACAAACTCGTCTTTCAAAAAAAAGAGAAAAAAGAAATCCAGACAACCAGAAAAATTATTTTAGTTTTTAAGTCATTCCTAATGTTAAATCAAGTGCAAATAGCATACACCAACAAAACTGTGGAGACTATAATGTGTTGGTAAACTACTTCTGAACATGCAACCTCTCCTAGAATGGTTGATGTACCCAGTATTACACTACTGAAAAAAAATTGACTTTACATCCCCTAGCAAGTCTAAGCAATAGCACAGCTGTTAACCTTTACCCTAGTGGCTATGTTTCATTCATTCCTTTAAACATATAACCAAATACAATACAAAAAGATTTAAAAAAAAACAATTACATTGAAGTTGGGCAATATGACAGTTCACAAACATCTGTAAGTCTGTTTGTAACTCTAGTCTGGTGACTTCAACACCACTCTTTTAAGCTCTCAAGATAACAATCATTAATATTTACACATGTAATGTAAATATACATGCCAACAAAAACTTATATGTATAAAATAATATGAAAGTAAAAAAAAATATCTGGATTCTACCTCTTGAAAGTCATAAGCCATACAGGCTCTAGAGATTTCCTTTACATTCAGAAATAATCCAGTCAGACAAATACTGGCTTAAAATTATTTTGAGATGCAAAACATTTATAAAGTCTGGGTCATGAAAAAACCAGATCTAGGAATATTAAGATTGAAAGAATGAGATAGAAAACAGCATATAGGCCCAAAAAATATTGTCAAAAAATCACAGAAAATTTTTTTAACTTAAAAACAGAGATGCCTAAGAAGGTACAAGAAGAATACAGAATGACAAATAGATTGTTATAGATAATAAAGTCTTCTAGGCTCATAATAATCAAAACACTAAACATACAAAACAAGAAAAGAATATTAAATACTGCAAGGAAAAAAGATCAAGTAACACATAAAGTCAGACCTATTGGAATTACACCTAACTTCTCACTGAACAGGCTAAATACAAGAATGTCCTGGACATACATGCTATATACCCTAAGAGAGAACACATGTCAGCCCAGACTAATAGACCCAGCAAAACCTTTAACTACCATAGATGGAGAAAATAAGGTACCCCAAGTATCATGGTTTGAATATGTTTGGCCCAGGGAATGGCATTATTTAAAGGTGTAGCCTTGTTGGAATAGTTGTGTCACTGTGGGCATGGGCTTTAAGACTTTCATCCTAGCTGCCTGGAAATCAGTATTCTCCTAGCAGCCTTATAATGAAGATGTAAACTCTGCCTGCCTGGATGCTGCCATGTTTCCACCTTGATGATAATGGACTGAACCTCTGAACCTGTAAGCCAGCCCCAATTAAGTTTTGTTCTTATAAGAATTACCTTGGTCTAGATGTCTGTTTACAACAACAAAACCCCAAGTCACCATGATAAAACCAAATTTAAGCAATAGTTATCTACAAATCCTACCCTATACACAGTACTAGAAGAAAAACCCAGTACTCAGCTCTCTGCTGTTTTGACAGTCAACAATTAAGCATGCATAGACAATTGTCATATAGTTTACAAGAGGTTACCCCACAAAATATGTGTGACTGTTTTTCCATTTCTTTGTTTTTGATGGTTTATATCATTTATTTATGGAGTTCTCATGATTATAATTTTTAAAAAAGGTAGCACCAATAATCTTCCAATATTCCACAAAAGAGAAACATAGACCAATTCATTTCTGAGGCCACAGTTATCCTGACAACCAAATAAGACAAAGAATCAACAGAGAAGGAGAGTTACTGACCAATTCTTTTATGAACACAAATGCAAAAAATACTCAAGAAAATACTTCCAAACCAATTCCAAGAACACATCAAAAATTTCATCCATCATGATCAACTAAACTTCATCCCAGAAATACAGGGATGGTCTTATGTATGAAAACCAATAAATGTAATCGACTACATAAAAAATGTAAAGATAAAAGCACGTGATTATCTCCATAGGTACAGGAAAGGTGTGAAAAAAGTTTAACATTCCTTCATGATAAAAGTCCTGAGGAGATTGGGGATAAAAGGGACATACCTAAACATCATAAAGGAAACCTACAGCAAGACAATGGTCAACATCAAATTAAATGGAGAGAAACACAAAGCAATTCCATTAAAATCAAGAGCAAGACAAGGATGTCCATTCTGTCAATCACTATTCAATGTAATATTTAAAGTTTTAGCTAGAACAATAAGACAACACAAGAAGACTAAGGGTACACAAAAGCATGGGGAGGCAGAAGTGGGGATTGTCAAAATATCGTTATTTCCAGGTGATGTGATACTATAAATAAGTAATCATAAAATTTCCACCAGAGAATTCTGATATCTGATGAACACTTTCAACAAAGTAGCTGGATACAAAATTAACTCACAAAAATTACAAAAATGTAGTTCTCCTACAAACAAAAGGCAAACCTCCAAAGAAAGAAATTATGGAAGCACGAACTTCCCAATAGACTCAAATAATATATCTTTTTTTTTAATGAAGACCCATAATAAAAATACTCCATTTTACAACCATTATTGTATATATGGATAAATCAACAGAATCTGCACACTAATAGAATACCAGAAGTCAGCAAATTGGCAGAATATATAGCATTTATTTGCAACTACAGATTGATGTCACTCATAAGCATTCAAGAACCGACATGAAGTTCCAAATAAAATAGTAACAAATAAAATCAAGATGTTACCAGGCCCAGGTGAAGGGAAGAGGATCCTACTACTCTTACTAAAACATTCTGGGAAACAGTAATTTATGTAGGAAATTGTTTTGTTTAAGTCAGACTTGGTGAAATGCACTAGAGACTACAAATCTCAGGGTAAAGTATTTCCAATTTCTGTGTTTCCCACTACTCCCGGGGCAGTAGGCTTAGGAGTTTTTATGTGTACAAGTTCTTCGTTCTCCCAGGGAAAAGGCCCTTTAACTACAGAGGAGAAGATTTTTGTTCCCCTTGGAGAAATAATATAAATGATACATTGATTGGAGGCTTATTCTTCTACACCGCAAAATTCTCCTCTAGGGCATTCATTTGAGTTCTGAAAAAAAATGATTCTGTAAGTGCAAAAACATCTATTAAGGAAATGGAATGGACAGTCATTCTAAAATTCTTTCCCTGAAAGTCACTGCTGTGTAAAAGGGGTAGTTTATTACAGAACATTAAATAAACTAAAGAACTATGATTTATCTTTTATACCAAAGCCTAAAAGAGAGGAAAGGCTGAGCTCTTTTGATAAATTTCTTTTCATTTCTTTTCTATAATTGCTAGCCTGTTCTGTTATATGCTATCTATCTATCTATCTATCTATCTATCTATCATTTATTTATCTATCCCTCTGACTATATGATATTTACAGAAGAAATATAAATTTTAAATGAACCAAACCATACAATTCTTCTTACTAGAACTACAAAATAAATAAATAAATAATATCTATTTGATGAAACACAATTAATACAAATTCTTCCCTTATTCATAATTTTTTAAAACTCTGTAAAGGAGAAATATAAATTTCCTCAATCTTATGGAGGATACCACAAAATGTTAGATGATGACTTTGTATTTACTGATATTCTCTGAGAGGCTCTGCCAGCACCTGAATAAGACAGATGCAGATATTCATATTGAACTGAGCCTTGGGACCCCAATAGAAGAGTTAGGAGCTGAAGGGGATTGCAACCCCATAGGAAGAACAACAATATCAACTAACCGAACCCCTCAGGGGTCTCAGGGAACAAACCAACAATCAAAGAGTATACATGAATGTGCCCATGGCTCTTGCTACATATGTAGCAGAAGACTGACTTATCTGGCATCAGTGGGAGGAGAGGCTATTGGTCCTGTGGACACTTGTTGCCCTAATGGAGGGGGATACTAGAGGGGTGAGACCGGAGTGGATAAGTGGGTGGGTGGGAGAGCACCCTCTTAAACACAAAGGGGTGGGAGGGTGGCGTGGGTGCCTGTAGACAGGAGACTGAAAAGGTAGAAAAATTTGGAATGTAAATAAATAAAATAATAATAAAAAATGTTCAAATTAGTATCAGTTTTGACTATTCAAATTCCTTTCCATTTCAGTATCAATTTTAGAACCCTTTGGATAAAGTGAATGCAACATTTTCCCTGGAAATTTTGATATAATTACATTGTACTATAGGCAAATCTTGGGAGATCTTAAAATACTGATTGTTGGAATCCATGAACAGAGTGAATTGATATTTATTTTATTTTATTTTATATTTCTTTTTCTACAGGTGTCATCATAGAGCTCTATCATAACCTTGGTCAAAATAATACCTACTATTTCTGCACCACTGTAAGGTTTAATTCTCATGTGCTAATTATGATATAAAATATTACTGATCTTTTATACATTAGGATATCTTTTATATTATATATAATATATAATTGATTATAAAATGTAATATATGGAATATAATTGATTACAATATATAGAATATAATTGATCTGTATGTATTAATGTTTTTTCTGGAAATCTTTTAAAGCTTGTGTAGGTATTTAGAAGCATTTTTATGTGTGTGTGAAATAGTTGGAATTTCTGTAGATAATAAAATGTAAATAAATATCTTACATCTTCTATGAACATTTAGAAAATTCTTATCTTGCTTCATTGGACATCATAATAAATAGTGTAGAGATTAGGCATGATTTTCTTCTTCCTCTCCTGAGGAAGAAAGCCCCGAATCACTCATCAGTAAATAATATGTATTTTTAAAGTAACCATATTGAAAAAAGTAAAAAAAAAAAAAAAACTTACATGATTTAAAATTTAATGTCTTTTGAAAGAAAGAGAAAAAGAAAAAGAAAGAGCAGAAGATTTAAAAAAATGTTTCATGCTCATGGATCAGTAAGATTCACATAGTAAAAATGGCCATCCTGCCAAAAACAATCTACAGATTCAATTCAATACCTAACAAAATTCCAACTCAAGTTTTAACAGATCTTGAAATGTCAATCTAAAACAATCTCGAACAAGAAAAGAAATGTTGGTTTCAAGTTGTAGAATAGAGCTATAGCAATAAAAACTACATGATATTAGCGTAAAGGTGTAGGGTGGTAGGCTGTGAGAGGCAGTAGGGTATGCAGTTGAGCCTACTTTGAACCCTGGAGAACCTAAAGGGATGGTAGGAGTTTGATGGTGCTCCTGAGCTTCCTGGTTCCTCTCACTTAGCTTCAGCCCTCCACAGCCTCTCCCACAGAGAGGTCTATGGCCATCAGTCACATAGGTATAGTGGCATGTAGATGAGGTATCTCCAAGCTCTCAGACCAAGCCAATAGAAGTTATCTGCTGCCAGACTCTAACCCACTCTAAAACTGTATATAAGAATCCTATTTGGGAGAAGTAAAGATGTGCGAGAATCATCTGGTTGTCCTAGAGTTTCTGTCGCAAGAGCTGTAACACTACAACTTGAGAAGAGATCTGCTCTCGCGAAGTGCCCTCAGGACACTTCCCATGCTTCTTGCTAGTTAGTCAGTTTCTCACTGGCTCATCCCAGACTGGCTCAGAGCACAGGGACAGGTGCAGCACCTGGGAACAACTGGGTGGCGACAGGAGAGACACAGGTAGAGGCAGCATCGGAGGCAACGGAGATGATTGCCCCTCCCTGCTTACACTCTATCCCCTTGGCCCAAACCCCATACCCAGCCAGGCCAGAGATCTTCATGGAAAGCCTTTTGGCACCAGGACCCACATGGGGCTCAAACAGCAACACAGCTGCAGAAACTGATATCACTAGAAGGTGAGCCCTCCAACTCTGGAGACAAACAACCTGTCCTTTCCTGCTGTGCTTTCAGTCAGTGCCATCTCATGGATTTAGATAAGCTAAAGGGGCAACTAAAGCTTCCTGGCCAGAGCTACTCTCTGGTGCTGGCTGAAGGTCCCCCTGGTCTCTGTTTAAATCCCAATAGGTCTCAACAGGAGTTGGCAAAGACTCTCTATCTAGACTCTCTTTAAAACAAAAAGAAAACCAGGTAATGCAGCAGCCACTTAAAAGCCACAAGGTGGCTGCCAATTCTTAAATCTGCAGGAAGGCTTAATGTTTTGGATCTCTGTGGAATCCCCCAAAGCCAATAAGCTAAGGGAATTTTCCCATTGGACAAATCATTTCTCCTCTTTTCTGTCATAGGCAACTCAACATCACATAAAAATCACTCCAGGCCAGGGAAATATGTGCCCTACTAAAATCCCATGGAATAAAAATAGCCAAAAAACAAGTCTCCTTGTTTTGGGAGGAAGTCCTTCAGATAGCACCATGCATGGCCAATGACAATATTTACAGCCCAGACTCATGGAGCAGAGTAGCTTCTCTCATCAACAACAGAGATACCAAAGAAGGAAAAACACGGTCTTCTGACTTTTTGCTGATCTTAGCCGCAATTCAGCAATGTATTGGGCCATCTAAAATAGGACAGACTGAGAACAATGCAGCTCCTGACTCCTCAGTCAAATAAACGCAAAGAACAAGGTCTCCCAAATCACCATATTTCAGACCTCACAGCCCTTACCAAACTAATAAGGGAAATAAAATCTATCTACCTACCTCTGCCTCCTTATGCCTGAGAGGAAACACTAAACAAACTATCTGCTCCTCTTGCCACTTCCTCCCTCAACCAAATCTAAGGCTCCATTAAAATACCAAAGGAGATCTCACCTGCCTCTCTCCTTACTCCACCAACTCCCATCCAACCAGGGAGAGCCTCCCAGTTCTCCAAGCCACAAAAGTGAAAGACCTTCAAAACTCATAGAAAGAACCCTGCCAAACTCCATAGTCCCTTACACCCAACCATCTACCACCCAACAACTTTGCAATTTTCAGGACTCTCTTGCAAAAACTAACCCTGTCTCCCATGCGACTCAGGAGTCTGATACAGAACTTGAAACCCAAAATGCTTGAGCATTCCTGGTTAATATCAACCCCACTGGAACTAAACCACTTAACTGGTACCCATTCCAAGCCTCAGACTTAAAAGAACTCAGGCAAGCAGTGAAGGAAGATGATATTCATGCACCATGAACAAAATCTCTCCTACAGAGCCATATTGCCAACGTAAACACCCACCAAGAATGGAGAGAGATTTGCCATTCTACCCTCCCTGCCCAAATGTTTCTAGAGTAGGAAGCCTTATTTCATGACGAATGCCGTCAACAAGGCAGACAAAACCGGGACAGAGGTGATGAGATCCCATGAGATTTTAATGAACTCTGTTCAGGAAGACTTTTCTACTGGATCATACCAGGCAACTCAGCCAGCAGGGTACTATAAGCAGGTCCACCTCTGTGCAACCCAAGCTTGGGATAGGGTCACTCCACCCTTGGCATCACAAGACCCTGCCTCCTCCCTGCTTTCTCTCCATCAGAAGCCCAGAGAATTCCCTATCTGATTTTATTCTCAGAACTAAAATGAGCTTAGAAAGAAAAATTTCCAACTCCACAGCTAGGGACCTCCTTCTTAAAACCATTATTTGGCAATGTATGACTTCTGAGTCCAGACTAGCTTTCCAGGGTCTCCAGGAAGAGCATCATGATAGGTGGATTGTGACAACCCACGATATAGGAACTCCATCACACCAGATTGAATCCATGATACAGGCATTTGTAGCAGCAGCAAAAACAAAAGGAATCTGCTTCAAATGTGGAGAGGCTGGACACTGGAGGAATGAATGTCCACATCCTCCAGCAGTTGTGGGGCTGTGGCATGCATGAATTTGGGTCCCACATGTCTGCTGCCCCAAGGGGCTAGGGCCTTGGATCAGGCGGCAGAAGAGCAGGTTTTCAACTGTGTGCACTCCACAGGGCACCAGGCAGAGAGCTGAGCCTTGGCTGGTTCCAGTTGCTTGCTTGAGTTGGCAGGCCTCCGTGGCTGGAATGTAGAGGGGTCTTCAGTGGGAGGTTAGGTGGTAACTCAGTAGTTGAAGGTCTTCTCCACAGTTCCGCACAGTGGACCCCAATGATGAGAGGTAGTCCATGATCTTAAAACATTTATTGTCATGGCAGAAAGTGGATGAAGCTGTAGTCTATGTTCTCAGGGTGGGCCTGAGGTTAAATCCCTTTAGCAAATAGGAGGGTCTGGAAAGGAATGCTTAATTGGCTATGTCTTCTGCCCTTTAGGTATCTTATGAAAAAGAAGATGTTTTGAGGCTCTGTGGCCTGTAGTCATGCCCTCTACCTGTGGAGGGGCTAATAGGGGCATTGTCCTTTGTACCAGAAAGGCACAGATATATGGAGGTCTTCAGCCTCATGTCAGGAGCCTGGAGTCTGGGAGCATGGTGAAATGTATACTGTCCCTTGCAGGGAAACCTGTGAGGTCTCCAATCTTCTGAGTCTCCAGCCATCTTTAGCCAGTGCTTGATGACAAACCATGCAGTCCTTTCACAGTCCTACTATTCTGCATTTACTTTAAAAAAAAAAAAAAGCATCACTGGAGTGACTGTGTCATTTGTATTGAAAATTTTGGAGGAGGTGGAAGTCAAGAGAAAACACTACACAGGCTGTAGGGGGTAGCACAATTAAGTCACAGACTAAGGAGGGATGAGGGTGGTGGTTGGGAAGGCAAGGAATCAATGAACCAATTAATTGTTTTACGGGTTGTATAGTTTGATGGTAATAACATCTGATTAATCTAGATAAACATTATGTTTTCCTTACTAATATGTAATTTTCTCCAAGTTCAGTAGCCATTTGACTTTGGCAAGAGAATTCATCTGTAGCTGGAAGATCTAAGTCTGTCTGATGTAGGACTCAGCGAATGTCTCTGGATCTCAGTGTGTGTCTCAGGAGTCTTCAGTCTGATTAGGTGTCTGGAAGAAGGCAGCTTGTTGTCCCAAGCAGGTTCCAGGAGATGGCATTGTCTCCACTGGATTTGTGGCAGCAGCACTGTCCTTTTACTTTGTTTAGGTAATCTGTAATGTAATCTCAAGAGGGGAGCAGAACCTCAGCAGGGGGATGTCCACAATGGGTGGGTAGCAAGCATTAAGCTACTTGGGAGCACATCATGATCTGCCAACATGATCCTAGAAAAGCAAAGGTGTTTGGGGAAATTTAGTCTTGGAAGGCACCTTTGAGTCTGCTTTGGATGACTGAGGAGGAAAAACATCATGTTAATTATGTATCTGGGATAGGCAGCAACAGTTTTTCTGTAAAAGGAAACTGGTTGTTAATTAAGGATTGAAAAATGGTGATCAGCATAGTTGATTTGACCTGTGGAACTATATTAGGAGACTTTTGAACCTCAAAGAAATCTGAATCAAATTGAAAAATCTTGGACATATATCACAAATGCTAGAGGGAAAAAGAAACATTTAAATAAAGAAGCAAGAAAATCTTGGGTTGAAAAGCACAAACATCGTTTCAGTTTATTCGTATAGGTAGAACAAGCATTAAAAACTTGGGTTAAGGGTCTCAGGTGTGCTTCTCTATTGTCCTTGGCAGGTTTAAATGCAGTGGGTGACGGGCCTGCTCTGCCATGTGGTGGCTTGAGTGCTCTAGCAGAGACGTCTCCTGTATTCCCCATTTGTTTTTTTCTTAGCTGGTAAATCCTAAATGTAGAAAAGGAGAAGAAAGATCAACCTTGAAGAAAAGCTTAAACGAAGAAGAATAAAAGTTTGATAGGACAGTCAGAGCCAGAAGGAGTCAAAGGCTGTGGAAAAGACTTGACCCATGAGGGGAGAAATGTGGAAGCTGGGTTGGAGCCTGCGCTTCTGAGAGCAGTTCCTTCTGGCCCAGCCTGGAGTTCTCAGTTGCAAGAAAGAAACTGTCTCAAAAGGAAAGAGGAATCTCTCAGCCAATGGAAAGGATCCTAGAACAAGGGTCAGGGCAGACACTACCATCTGAAAGGCAGCTGTTAGCTGTGAAGGAGCCCTTTCTGGGGCTGAGGGATGGGCAGAGACTGGAGGCTAGGGGACTCCTGCCATCTTCCCAATGAGTTGGAGGCTGTAGCTAGTGATCAAAGGGAAGAAGCTGGCCAGGAACATGTGGAGAGGAAGAGAGAGAGAGAGAGAGGGGCGGGGCAGACATATATCCACATACGTATGTCCATCTGATTCTTGATAAAGAAGTCAGAAATATACAGTAAGTACAAGACAGGATCTTCAACAAATGATGCTTATCAAACTGGTTGACTACAAGTAGAAAAATGTAAATAGATCCATACCTATCATGCTGAACAAAATTCAACTCCAAATGTATCAAAGATATGAACATAAATTCAGACAAACTGAATGATACAAGAGAAAATGAGGAATAGTCTTGGATGCATTGGTATAGGAGACTTTCTAAACAAACTACTAATAGCACAGGTACTAACATCAACAATTAAATTGAGCCTCAAGACATTAAAATACTTGTACAAGACAGAGAAAACTCCTTCAGGCAAAGCAACAGCCGACATAGTGGCAAAAGAATTTTACCAACTACACATCTGAAAGAAAACTGATATCCAAAATATAAAATGAAATCAAGAAACTCGATACCAAAAATCAAATAACCCAATTTAAACAGGAAGTTTTCAATAGCTAAAACTCAAAATGGCTGAGAAATATTCAACCTCCATAACCATAAGAGAAATGCAAACCTAGTTTTCATTTGCATGGAAATATCACATATATTTAGATTTACTTTGAGATTTCATCTTACTACTTTCTGAATTCCTAAAATTAATGATAAAAGTGACAAATCATGGTGGAGATGGAATGCACAAACAAAAACACTCCTCCTCCATTGCTAGTAAGAGTGCAAACTTGTACAACACCTATCGAAATCAGTATTACAAATTCTCTGAATAATGGGAATCAATATATGTCAAGATCCAGATCTACCACTTTTGGGCATACACACCAAAGGACACACCATCTTACCACAAGGACACTTGTTCAATCACGTTCTCTTGCTGCTTTATCCATAATAGTGAAAGATTAGAACTAACTTATATTTTCCTCAACAAAAGAACAGATAAAGAAAATATGGTACAATTATACAATAGAATACCATTCATCTCATAGAAAGAAATGACATTATGAAATTTTCAGGCAAATGGATAGAAACAGAAAAAAGTCATCCTGTGTAAGATAACTCAAACTCAGAATGATAAGTATGGCATTTATGTCAGTATTATTTTTTTAGGTAAATGATAACCAAGCTTCAGTCCATAGACCCAAAGAGGTCAGACATAAAGGAAAGGACTAGTGAGGACACACTGATGTCAATGGGAGGATAAATTAGATTTGAAGGGAGTAGACTGGAAGCAGTGCAGGAGAGCACGGGAATGGGAGTTATCAGGAGGGACTGTGGAGAGGAGACATGAGATGTCTCTTGAAGAGACAGAGCTATAATTGAAGAACATTTAAGGAACATTTAAGTGGTGGTATGGAAACACTGTGCAGTGAAAATCTCTGAAACGCAGAGAGGTGATCCTAATGAAGTATCCAAATACTGAGGATGACAGAAACACTATTGGCTATCTCTTGTCAGCAATGAAGTTTCCAGTGTGTGGACTAGGTTTCATTTAATTGAGTTGCTGGCCAAAGAGTTTCAATGGAAATCTGTAAATGACCCAGGCTTTAGCCATGACAGTAGGTTGCTCACCACAAAGCAAGTCCTTACTGATTAAAACAACATCCACAGAAATCATTAAGCCTGAAGAGGTTGCACTGGTGCCTACTAAAACCTTCACAGACATGTTATAATGTCTATGACATGGAAAGGTATTCAGCATCTAACCTAAAAAGAAAAGCAAAGACCAAACCAACTATAAAACCTTTGATCTACATTCTGTCTTGCCTGCAAAAATCTGCTAGGGTAATGGCAGCACAAACCACATGGCAGTAACAAAACAAGTCTGATTTGACTTAAGGTTACTTCAGGAGATGGAACTTCTATGTGACAACGCTTGGATGACCAAGATCCAGAGTCTAGATAGTACAGAGACATGGGGACGAAGACCAAATACCACAATCTTTTTTTAAAAAAGTAACAATAATGACTCCTAATGATATTCAGAAAAGCTCATAGACTCCTAATGATATTCTGAAAAGATCATAGATTGCCTTATTCTAGAATCATCAGAGAGGCTTCCTACTGCAACAGGTGGGAACAAATACAGAGATCCAGAGCCAGACATTACACAGACAGAGAGACCTTGAAGCTCAAAGAATATTCAAAAGAGGCACAGAAGGTATGGAGAAAACAGAGACAATGGAGCACACAAGGAAAACAAGGCCTACTAAAACAATTGAGTAAAGCTCATATGAACTCACAAGAACTGAAGCAGAATGCAAAAGCTTGCATAGGTCTACACCAGATCCTCTGTATATATACTATAGTTTTAAATTTTGTACTTTTATAGGACTCCTAAATGTGTAAACAAGTGAGTCTTTGATTCATTTGACTTCTTGGGACTCATTTTTCTTTTGGTTTGTCTTGTCCAATTTTAATATGATTGCTTTTTATATCAGTATATTTTATTTTTGTTTTATTGTTATCTCTGAGAATCCTATACTTTTCTAATGAAAGACAGGTGAAGAAGAATTAGAAAGAGGAGAAGGAAAACTTTATTCAGATTATCTTGTACAAAAAAAAAAGAATCTATGTTTAATAAAGGGGAAAAAATAAAAAAGGATACAGCCCACAGGATCTCACACCTGTGAGATGTTTCAAAACCTCAGGGTTTAACAAGAACATAACAGGAAGGATAAGTAGGTTATTTCAGTTTAGTAAGACAAGCAGTATTGGCATATTGCATGTGTGACACTTATGCTTACTGTTTGGTCTATTGCTATCTTTGGTAATACTAGACACTGGACCACAAGATCTCAGCACGTCAGGGACAAGAAAATCCTCATATACACCAAGTGATGTTATGTAACTTTGCGCCTTAATTTAAAATTGATGGATAAAAGAGAGTTAGGCAGGGCTTCAGTTGCAGGGCTTGCAGATACTAGGGGTAGAGGAGAGGAAAGGAGGGGAGGGGAGGGGAGGGGAGAGGAGGGGAGAGGAGAGAATATGTCATGGGGTAAGGGATAGTGAAGTGGCTCAGACAGAACATGACAAGTTATATCTTGGAGTCACTGACAGGAAAGCAGATAAAATAGTTTAGAAAGGTGATATCTTCCAAACTCTAGTGCCATTAAGGCTTATTATAAATTCAAACCTCCTTGTAAAAAGCTCAAGGCCAAATGGATAAAAGGACCTCCAAATAAAGCAAGATACACTGAAATTAATAGAAGAGAATGTGGGGAACAGCCTTGAACACATGGACACAGGGAAAATTTTCCTGAACTAAACACTAATGGCTTAATGCTCTTGAGGTCAAGACTCAACAAATAGGACATGAAAAACTTGCAAAACTTTTGTAAGGCAATAGACATTGTCAATAAGACAAAAGGGCAACCAACATATTGGGAAAAGATATTTAACAACTCTACATCCAATAGAGGGTTAATACCCAATATATACAAAACACACACACACACACATACACACACAAACAATAAGTTAGACTTCAGAGAATCAAATAACTCTATTTAAAAATGGGATACAGAGCTAAACAAAGAATTCTCTTCTGAAAATACCAAATGGCTGAGACACACTTAAAGAAATGCTGGAAATCCTTAGTTATCAGCAAAATGCCAATCAAAACAACCCTGAGATTCCACCTCATACCACCCAGAATGGCTAAGAACAAAAATTTAGGTGAAAGGACATGCTGGCAAGGATGTGGAGAAAGAGGAACACTCTACCATTGTTGGTGAGATTGCAAGCAGGTACAACCACTCTGGAAATCCATCTGAAAGTTCCTCAGAAAATTGGATGTATCCAACTATACCACTCCTGAGCATATACCAAAAAGATGCTCCAACAAGGATACATGTTCCACTATGTTCATGGAAACCTTATAGCCAGAAATTGGAAACAACCCTGATGTCCCTCAACAGAGCAGTAGATAGAGAAAATGTGGTACATTTACACACTACTCAGCTATTAAAAACGATGACTTTATGAAATTCTTAGGCAAATGGATGGAAAAAATTTCCAAGCAAATAGTCCCAAGAAACAAGCTGGAGTAGCCATTCTAATATTGAATAAAATCAACTTTCAACCAAAAGTTATCAGAAAAGATAAGGAAGGACACTTTATACTCATCAAAGGAAAAATCTACCAAGATGAACTCTAAATTCTGAACATCCATGCTCCAAATACAAGGGCACACATATATATACTAAAGCTCTTTATTTTTCTAAAATATATACTAAAGCACTATATTTTACTAAAGCTCAAAGCACACATTGCATCTCACACATTAATAGTAACAGACTTCAACACGACACTCTCAGCAATGGACAGATCATGGAAACAGAAACTAAACAGAGACACAATAAGATTAACAGAAGTTATGAACCAAATGTATATAACAGGTATCTATAGAACATTCATCCTAAAACAAAAATTATGCATTCTTCTCAGCACCTCATGGTACCTTCTGCAAAATTGACCATATAATTGGTCACAAAACAAGACTCAAAAGATACAAAAATATTGAAATAATCCCATGCATACTACCAAACTACCACAAACCAAGGCTGCTCTTCAATAACAACAAAAACAACAGAAATCTTACATACATATGGAAGCTGAATAACTCATTACACAATGATAACTTGGTGGAGGAAGAAAAAATTTTAGAATTTAATGAAGATGAAGGTACATCATACCAAAACGTATGGGACACAGTGAAATCAGTGCTAAGAGGAAAGCTAATAGCTCAAAGTGCCTCCAAAAAGAAATTGGAGAGAGCATACACTAGCAGCTTGACAGCACACCTGAAAGCTCTACAACAAAAAGAAGCAAATACACCCAAGAGGAGAAGATGATGGAAAATAATCAAACTCAGGGCTGAAATTAACCAAGTAGAAACAAAAAGAATTATACAAAGAATCAACAAAACCAGGAGCTGGTTCTTTGAGAAAACCAATAAGATAGATAAATCCTTAGCCATACTAACCAGAAGGCACAGAGACAGTATCAAAACTAATAAAATCAGAAATGAAAAGGGAGACAGAACAATGAAAACCAAGGAAATGCAAAAAAAAAAAATCATCAGATCCTACTGCAAAAGCCTATACTGAACAAAACTGGAGGAGCCTCAAACACATGGGCACAGGGGAAAATTTCCTTAGCAGAACACCAATGGCTAGTGCTCTAAGATCAACAATCAACAAATGAGACCTCATAAAATTGCAAATCTTCTGTAAGGCAAAGGATACTGTCAATAGGACAAAATGGCAACCAACAGATTGAGAAAAGATCTTTACCAATCCTACACTGATAGAGGGCTAATATCCAATATATACAAAGAACTCAAGAAGTTAAGACATCACAGAAGAAAATAACCCTTTTAGAAACATGGGGTACATAGCTAAACAAAGAATTCTCAACTGAGGAATATGGAATGGCCAAGAAGCATCTAAAAAAATGTTCAAACCCATTAGTCATCAGAAAAATGCAAATCAAAACAACCCTGAGATTCCACCTCACACCAGCCAGAATGGCTAAGATCAAAAATTCAGATGACAGCAGATGTTGGCAAGGATGGGGACAAGGAACACACTTCCATGGTTGGTTGGATTACAAGCAGGTACAAACACTCTGGAAATCAGTCTGGCAGTTCCTGAGGAAACTGGACATAGTATTACCTGAGGACCCAGCTGTACCACTCCTAGGCATATATCCAAAAGATTCTCCAACATATAACAAGGACACAGGCTCCAGTATGTTAATAGCAGCCTTACTTAAAATATTCAGAAGCTGGATACAACTCAAGTGTCCCTCAACAGAGAAATGGATACAGAAAATGTAGTACATTTATACAATGGAATACTAATCAGCAATTAAAAACAATAACTTCATGAAATTCTTAGGCAGATGGATAGAACTAGAAAATTTCACCTTGTGTGAGGTAATCCAATCATAAAAGAAGACATATGCACTCACTGATAAGCGCGAGTTTTTTCCCACAGCTGAGGCACCAACATGGAACTCGGACACCCATGGACTTCAAGAACCCAAGTCTGTTACAGGTGAACATTCCCAAGTCTGTTACAGGTGAACATTCCCCACTCCCCACAACACTCCGCGCCAGGGCCTCCAGTCTCTCCGCACGCAAGCTGCCAGCTGTGCTTTGGCTTCCCCATCTCTATTTTGCTCTGCCTCCCCCACCCAGTGGCATCTGGAGGCTCAAAATAGAGACATCGACCTCTGGGTCCACCCTTGTGGGACTCTGCCCTGCCTTGTGGAACAAAGCTGAGTGAGGACTCCCCTTGCCGGACTTGGCTCCATGCACCCACCCATCTGGCACTGTGTGTGGAACCTACTCAGTTATACCTGTATGCTTCTGTCTCTCTCCGGTGCCTGCAAAGAACAGAAGATGCACAGAGACTCATAACTCAACACAACAGAGAACTCTATGCCCGCACACACCCCTGAGGCACACGGGCCATCATTTTCACCCCTGCTAGCAGTGAGCAATGCATGCAGAGCCAGCTCCAAGAGCGCTCCCCGCTGGTGCCTGTGAAAACTGTGTAACATCTCTCTCTGTCCACCCCTCCCTTCTCACCCTCTCTCATATTACTGGCTAACTTCTTTTCTCTAATTGTTAGCTACAATCTAACTCCTGCTTAGTTCAAAAGACAAAGTCTCTCTTTCCATGTGTTCTCCAGCTCAAGGGCAAGATGGTGGTGGCTTCCTAACCCCCCCCCACCCTTCTCATCCCCCTAGCTCAACATAGGACTCCTTCACAGCTAACAGCTGTCCTTCAGGCCACAGCGCCTGCTGTTATCGTCGTTCTAAGACTTTCCCTTAGTTGAGTGACTCCTTCTCTCAGCTGAGACTATTCTCTCTTTCCCCCAAGAGGTGTTGGCTCCAAACTCAGCTCCCATGTGTTTTCTACACAGAATCTCACTGCTTCTGACTCTTCCAACAAGCCCCTAAGTTTCTTACTTTAGACTTTTCTTCAAGGTTGGCCTTTACTCTTCTTCTCTACATTTAAAATTTACAGACTAAGAAAAAAATAATGAGGAATACAGGGGCCCTCTCTGCTTATACACCACATGGCAGAGCAAGCCCCTCCCCCACACTGCTTCTGAACCCACCATCAATGCTTTTCTCCCAAACAGGAATACCTACAACAATGTTCGTGCTTCTCAACCCAAAATTTTCTTGCTTTTATTTAAATGTTTCCTTTTCCCAAACAGGAACTTCTAAAAACAACAATGTTCATGATTTTCAACCCAAAATTTTTTGCCTTTTGTTTTAATATTTCCTTTTCTCTCTAATACTCATGATATATGTCCAACACTTTCTTCAACTTTTTAAAATGTATTCAAGGTTCAAAAGCTATCTAATTTACTTCTACAGGTTAAATCAACATGCTGATCACCATCTTTCAGCTCTTAATTAACAACTAATTTCCTTTCACAGACAAAGTGTTGCTGCCTATCCCAGATACATGATTAACATGATGGTTTTCTCCTTCAGCCATCCAAAAACAGACTCAACAATACCTTCCAAGACTAAAATTTCCTCAAATACCTTTGCCTTTCCAGGATCTCAATGACAGAACACGATGTGCATGCTCCCAAGTAATTTACTGCTCAATATCCAGGCTTTCCAGGCATCTCCCCGCCGGAGATGCTGCTTCCCTGTGATTAGATCCACAGATCCAGCAGAGACAACACTATCTTCTGGAACCTGGCTGAGATGCCAAGCTGCCTTCTTCCCAGACATCTCATCGGACTACAGAATCCAGAGACATGCTGAGATCCAGAGACAGTGCCACCTCCTGGAACCTGCCAAGCTGCCTTCTCCCAGCCATCTCCTCTGACTGAAGACCCAGAGATGCTCGTTAAGACACAGAAACACATGCTGAGACGGAAGACAGATCCAGACCTTCCAACCGCAGATGAACTCTTTTGCCAAAGTCACATAGCTGAAGTAACATGTTAGTGAGGAAAACATAATGTCTATTTAGATTAATCAGATGTCAGTACCCTCAAACTGTACAACATGTATTTAATTGATTCAATGATTCCTTGCTTTCCAAATCCAACCCTAAATTCCTATTACCCTTGGCTTAATTATGCTACACCCCAGACCTGCATAGTGTTTTCTTTTGACTTCTTCATCCAAAATTTTCACTTCAGATGATACCTCTCCTAAAAGAGAGGGAATTGTGGGTGGTGAGCTATGAGAAAAGGCTGGGTACCTGGTCAAACAAGCTTCTGAACCCCAGAGATCCCTTGGGACGGAAGGTATTCAGCTCTGTTTCTAGGCCTCTGGCTCTCTCAGCTTCAGCCCCCCACAGTCCCTCCCACAGAGAGGCCCATGGCCACTGGCCACATAGGAGTAGCACCCCCACATGTGGCCTACATACATCTCCAATAACCTACACCGTCAGAGATGCCCCTCCTTTTATGAAAGAGAAGAGAGTGGGATGTCGGGCTGTAGACATCTTGGGTTGGCACGGGCCTGGAACCTCGAGACTGTAGGTATTTGGCCACGCCCCCAGAACCCAGGACTCTGACACTCGGTCTCATCTCCATTTAGCCTATACCATCAGTCACTTAAGACACAGGTAGAAGGTGTGACTAACAGGCCTCTGCCTTGAGATATTTACATATAAATAAGGCCGGGGGGCCTAGATAATTAAGTTGTCCCCTCCCTAATCCCTCCTCTTTCCTACTCCCCATATAAGACAGCTCCTCCTGGCATTGGTCGGGGGGCACACTAACATCTAGATCTAACTTTCACCATCATGGACAATAAAACTTTCATCTCTTAGATTCCACATGTCTTCTGGACCTTGGACTTATGTGGACTTATGTAGGAACCTCCCCTGCAGCTAGGGGCCACTCCTCCGCCACAGAAAAAGCCTCCAGGACAGGTGGGCTGCTGTCGAGGACTCCCCTTCCGCCTGGGTTCACAGGCCTCCTGTGCTGCTGTGTCCCCACGAGCCCCCTCCACTGATGCTCCAGGACTCCACCGCTGACCTGGTCAGCGCAAGAGCCCAAGCAGCCACCCGAGCGCAAGTATTTTTTTCCACAGATAATAGCCCAAAAGCTCAGAATCCCCAAGATACAATTCAAGACCACATGGAGCTCAAGAAGAATGAAGACCAAAATGTGGATGCTTCAGTCCTTCTTTGAAGGGGGAACAAAATACTCAAGGGAGGAAATATGGAGACAAAATGTGGAACAGAAACTGAAAGAAAGGCTATCCAGTGACTATCCCATGTGAGGATCCATTCCATATAGTCAACAAATGCAGATACTATTGCTGATCTCAAGAAGTACATGCTGACAGGAGCCTGATATAGGTGTCTGCTGAGAGGCTCTCCCAAAGCCTGACAAATACAGAGGCAGATGCTCACAGCCAATCATTGGAGTGAGCACAGGGTCCCCAATGGAAGAGTTAGATAAAGGATTGCAGGAGCTGAAGGAGTTTGCAACCTCATAGAAAGAACAACAATATCAACCAATCTGACCCCCCCCAGGCTCCCATGGACTAAACTACCAACCAGAGTACACATGGAGGGACCCATTGCTCCAGCTGCATATGTAACAAAGGATGGCCTTGTTGAGTATCTGTGGTATAAGAGTCCCTTGGCCCTGTGAAGGCTCAGTGCCCCAGTGTAGGGGATTGCCAGCATGGGTATGGGGGAAGTGAGTAGACGAGTGGTGAAACACCACCATAGAAGCAGGGACAGGGGGATGGCATAGGGGTTTCTGGGGAGAAATCTGGCAAATGGGATAACATTTGAAATGTAAATAAAGAAAATATCCAATAAGAGAAAAAAATAAATTAGGACTGCTAAGTACCCTGCTCCCCTGAAGACACCACAGCCTGAAGGCATTCCAGGAGTTCCTCTGGACAAAAGGCAATTGGGAAATCAACACAAGAGTCTGAAAACCTCCTGGGGGCTCCTGAGCATATAGGGCAACTGACTCAACAGACTGAAAGCCTCCCTGGAGTTCTGCTGCACACAGGTAAACAGAAACCAGAGTTTTAATCCCTCCTGGAGAACAGCTTCACTCAGGACAACAGATTGACTGCTTCTCTGAAGACCCAACCCAGTGAAGGCCTCCGGGGAGATCTGCTGAAGCCAAGACAACAGATCAGCAACTCCTCTGCCCCTCTGAACATCCCACAGTCAGAAGGTCCCACAAAATGTCTGCTACAAATAGGGCCACAGGTCTACCAGGTGACCTGAAGCAACCCATGGAGAAAAGAGGCAGGCTCCAGACAGACACCTAGACCAGCAAACACCAGGGATATCCAGATGGTGAGAGGCAAGTACAAAACCATAAGCAACAGAAGCTAATACACCTGGGCATCATCAGATCCCAGTTCTCCCAACCTGAATATACCAACTCACCTGAAAATCACCTTAAAATCCTATCTTATGAAGATAATAGAGTTCTTTAGGGAGGATATAAATAACTCACTGAAAAAAAAAATTAGGAAAACACAGGTAAACAGGTAGAAGCTCTAAAAGAGGAAACAAATCCCTTAAAGAAATACAGAAAAATACAATCAAACAAGTGAAGGAATTGAATAAAGCAGCCCAAGACCTAAAAGTGGAAGTAGAAACAAGAAAGAAAACACAAATGGAGGCAAATCTGAATGGAAAATCTAGGAAAGAGGTCAGGAATTACAGATGTAAGCATCATCAACAGAATGCAAGAGACAGAAGAGAGAATCTCAGATGTAGAAGATACCATAGCAGAGATTGACAAAACAAAGAAAATTTAAAACATAAAAATCTCCTAACCCACAGCATCCAGGAAATTCAGGACCCAATGAAAAGACCAAATCTAAGAATAATTGGAATAGAGGAGAACAAAGACTCCCAGCTCAAAGGACCTGAAAACATCTTCAACAAAATCACAGAAGAAAACTTCCCCAACCTAAAGAAAGAGGTGGCCATAAATGTACACGAGGCCTATAGAACACCAAATAAATGGGACTAGAAAAGAAAACCCTCTCGTCACATAATAATCAAAACACTAAATGCACAGAACAAAGAGAGAATATTAAGAGCTCCAAGGGAAAAGGGTCAAGTAATGTACAAAGGCAGACCTATCAGAATTACACTAGATTTCTCAACAGAGACTATGAAAGCCAGAAGATGCTGGTCAGAGGTCATGCAGACTCTAGGAGAACAAAAATCCCAGCCCAGGCTGCTATACCCAACAAAACTGTAAATCAATATAGATGGAGAAAACAAATATTCCAGGACAAAATCAAATTTAAACAGTATCTCTCTATTGATCCAGCCCTACAGAGGAGTCTAAAAGGAAAGTTCCAACACAAGGAGGATACTGACACCAAAGAAAAGACAAGATATTAATTATCTCGAAACAAAACCAAAGAACTATATGCACATAATGCCACCTATAAAAATAAACATAACAGGAACTAACAATCATCTGTCTTTAATATCTTTCAATATTAATGGACTCAACTCCCCTATAAAAAGACATAAACTAACAGACTGTATACACAAACAGTATCCAGCTTTTAGCTGCATACAAGAAACACACTTTAATACCAAAGACAGACATTTTCTCAAAGTAAAGGGCTGGAAAAAGGTCTTCCAAGCAAATGGTCCCAAGAAAGAAGCTGGAGTTGCCACCATAATATCCAGTAACATGGACTTTCAATCAAAAGTTATCAAGCAAGATGAAAAAGACACTTCATATTCATCAAAGGGAAAATCCACCCAAAGTCTGAATTCTGATCATCGATTCCCCAAATGAAAGGACATCCACTTTCATAAAAGAAACTTTGCTTAAGCTCAAAAAACATGTTGAACCCACACACAATAATAGTACAAGACTTCAACACCCCACTCTCACTAATGGGCAGGTCACTGAAACAAAAACTAAGCAGAGACACAGTGAAACTAATAGAGGTTATGAACTAAATGTATTTAACAGATATCTATAGAACATGTCACGTTAAAACAAAAGGATATACCTTCTCAGCACTGCATGGTACCTCATCCAAATTCGACCATATAATTGGTCACAAAACAACACTCAACAGATACAAGAATATTGAAATTATCCCATGCATTCTATCAGATCATCATAGCCTAAGGTTGGTCTTCAATAACAACAAAAACAACAAAAACCAACAACAAAAAGCTGCATACACATAGAAACTGAACAAATCTCTACTCAATGATAACTTGGTCATGGAAGAAATAAAGAAATCAAATACTTTTAGAATTTAATGAAAATGAAGGCACAACATACCTAAACGTACGTGACACAATGAAAACAGTGCTAAGAGGAAAACTCATAATGAGTGTCTCCATAAAGAAATTGAAGAGAACATAACTAGCAGTTTAACAGCATATCTGAAAACTCTAGAAAAAGAAGAAGCAAATACTCCTAAGAGGAGCAGATGGCAGGAAATATTCAAACTAAGAACTGAAATCAACAAAGTAGAAACAAAAAGAACTATACAAAGAATCAAGGAAACTAGGAGCTAGTTCTTTGAATCAACAAGATAGATAAATGTCTAGCCAAACTAACTAAAGAGCCTAGAGCTGGTATCCAAATTAACAAAAGGGAGACATAACAACAGAAATGGAGGAAATTTTTAAAAAATCATCAGATCCTACCTACTACAACGGCATATGCTCAACAAAACTGGAAATGTAGGTGAAATGGATGATTTTCTAGACAGATACCACATACCAAAGTCAAATTAAGGGTGGGTAAACTATCTAAACAGGCTCATATCCCCTAAGGAAATAGAAGAAGTCATTAAAAACCTAGCAACCCTCCCTCCCCCCAAAAAAGCCCATGGTCAGACAGATTTAGTGCAGAATTCTACCCAACCTTCAATGAAGACCAAATTCCTCAAACTATTCCATAAAATAGAAGCAGAAGGAACACTACCTAATTCTTTCTATGAAGCCACAGTTACTCTGATACCTAAAACACACAATGATGCAACAATAAAAAGATAACTTCAGACCAATTTTGCTTATGAATATTAATGCAAAAATACTGAATAAAATTCTTGCAAACCAAATCCAAGAACACATCAAAGCTGTCATTCACCACAATCAAGTAGGCTTCATCCCAGGGATGAAAGTTTGGTTCAATATAGGAAAATCCATTAACGTAATTCCCTATATAAACAAACTCAAAGAAAAAAATCACATGATCATTTCCTTAGATGTGGAAAAACATTTGACAAAATACAACACCCCTTCACGTTAAAAGTATTGGAGAGATCAGGAATTCAAGCCCCATAATTAAATATAATAAAAGCAACTTACTGCAAACCAATAGCCAATATCATTAAATGGAGAGATACTTCAAGCAATCCCGCTAAAATCAGGGACAAGGCAAGGATGCCTACTCTCCCTATATCTATCTATTCAATACAGAACAAAGTTCCAGAGCAATAAGACAACAAAAAGAGATCAAGGGGATACAAACTGGCAAGGAAGAAATAAAGGTATCATTATTTTCAGATTATTTGATAGTATACATAAGCAACCCCAAAAATTCTACCAGAGAACTTCTCTAGATGATAAACAACTTTAGCAAAATGGCCAAATATAAAATTAAATCAAATAAATCAGTAGCCTTCCTTTATACAAATGATAAACAGGCTGAGAAAGAAATTAAGAAAACAACTCCCTTCACAATAGCCACAAATAATATAAAATATCTTGGGGTAACTCTAACAAAACAAGTGAAAGATCTGTATGACAAAACCTTCAAGTCTCTCAGGAATAAAATCAAAGAAGATCTCAGAAAATGGAGTTATCTCCCATGCTCATAGATTGGCAGAATTAACACAGTAAAAAATGGGCATCCTACCAAAGGCAATCTACACATTCAATGCAATCCCCATCAAAATGCCAACACAATTCTTCAAAGACATAGAACAAACAATTCTCATAATTAATCTGACACATCAAAAAAACCAGAATAGTGAAAATAATACTTAACAAAAAAAAGAAAGGTTTGGGGGATCACCACCCCTGACCTCAAGCTTTACTACAGAGCAATAGTGATAAAAACTGCATGGTATTGGTATAACTGCATGGTATAGAGATAGACATGTTGATCAATGGAATAGAATTGAAGATCCAGAAATAAAACCACATACTTGTTCATTGAGAAAGAACCCAAATATACAATGGAAAAAAGAAAGCATCTTCAATAAATGGTACTGGTCTAACTGGCTATCTGTATGTAAAAAAATGAACATAGACTCATATTTGTGACCTTTCACAAAACTCAAGTCCAAGTGGATCAAAGAACTCAACATAAAACCAGATACACTCAATCTAATAGAAGAGAAACTAGGAAAGAGCCTTGGAATCATTGGCTTGGCATATGGGGATTTCCTAAACAGAACTCCAAAGGCTCATGCTCTAAGATCAAGAATTGATAAATGGGACCTCATGAAACTGGACAAATCGGCAACCTACAGATTGGGAAAAAATATTCACTGACCCCACATCCAGTAGAGGGCTAATATCCAAATATGTAAAGAACTCAAGAAGCTAACTACCAAAAATCTAAACAACCCACTCAAACATTGGAGTATAGAATTAAAACAGAGAATTCACAGCAGGGGAATCTCAAATGGCTGAGAAGCACCTAAAGAAATGTCCTTAGTCATCAGAGAAATGCAAATCAAAACAACCCTGAGATTCCACCTTATACCAATCAGAATGGCTAAGATCAAAACCTCAGGTGACAGCACATGTTATCGAGGATGTGGAGAAAGAGGGACACTCTTCCATTGCTGATGGGAGTGCAAACTGGTACAACCACTCTGGAAATCAGAAAATTGGAAATAGATCTAACTGAAAACTCAGCTATACAACTCTTGGGAATATAGTCAAAAGATACCCTATCAGACCACAGGGGCATGTGTTTCATTATGTTCATAGCAGCCTTGTTTGTAATAGCCAGAGGCTGGAAACAACCCAAATGTCCTGGAGAACGGATAAAGAAAATGTGATTCATTTACAGGATCGAGCTATTAAGATCAAGGACATCATGAGTTTTGTAGGCAAATGGATAGAACTATAATATATCATTCTGAGTGTCAGACCCAAAAGGACATGCATGGTATGTACTTACTAATAAGTGAATATTAGCCGAGAGAGAGAGAGAGAGAGAGAGAGAGAGAGAGAGAGAGAGAGAGAGAATAATCAAGATACAGTAGTTCACAGAACCCAAAAAGGTCAAAAAGCTGAAAGGTCCAAGTGAAGATGCCTCAATCCGATTTGGGAGGGAGAAGAAGGCAATCACAAGGGGGAGGTGGGATAGCCCTGGTCTTGTATTTTGATGCTGATTCCACTTTCCTGGGAGGGGCTACAGAGGAGTGAATCAGTATACAGGTGACTTTGTGAACCTTCTGCCCACCTTAATTTGTAAAATAAAGGCAATAGCCAGTGATTGGGCAGTTGAAGAGGTAGGTAAAGGTTGGAGGAGGAGGAACAAGAAGGGAAGAGAAGATGGCTGAGGATGTCCATGTGGCTCTAACAGTCTAAGGTAGTTTATTCATTCAAGTGAGGCAATTGGGTTTACAATTCTAATTGTGTGGGCATCTTGTGCATTTAGTGTTTGCTAATATATAATCTATTGGTTAATCTTTAAGCATTAAGAGTCTTCTTTCTCCCGGGGACCTTGAGGATGGCAGTTATTGTCTGGGGTTGAGCCAAACACTATGAGGGTGGCAGAGTTGGCCTAGGGCCCATGGACTCCACAGAGCTGACCAGCAGAGGCAACAGCCACACCAACATCTTGTGGGTCCTGGGCCCATGCTCCTAGCTAGGCGGTTCCTTAGTGCTGGAACTTAAAGCAGGAACATTGCGGCCAGGAGCTAGCAGGACACACTGCTGTGTTTTCTAATACCTCTTGCTAGAGTGCTCATGAAAAAGGACCTATCATGACTGCACTCCAAAAGACCCAACAAGCAGCTGAAAGAGTCAGATGCAGATATTTTGTAACTGTGTCCTACATGGTCAAAATTGATCCAAACTTTGTATATAAATATTGAGATATATTATTATTACAGCTATATTGCTGTGCTATGACAATATTTTTGCACTACTCTTCAATTATTTTTTTACTACTGTTTCCATCACAAGTATTTAGATATCTAGAACTTTCTTCAGTAATTGAAAAATTAAAAGTGTTACGCTCTGCTTCTATAAGTCATCTTTAATCTGAACCTCAAAAAACTTCTTATTCAGAGATATCATTGCTTTCTAATTTTGAGTACAGTCTTGCTATTATATTAAAGATACTATATTGTTTTCACTCTCTCCAGGATGAGATGGACATGAACTTTAAAAAAGCCCTTACATTCAGAAGGTATGGAACTTAAAATCAATTCAACTTGAGTGAAATATAGGACTTTGAGACTGAGGGCTTCCGGGTGGCATGTTGGAGGCAGAAGTGTCTGTTCTGGACAGTGAGTTCCCAATATCCTGATGTGCTTGTGTGCAAGAGAATTAAAAACTAATTACAAGCAAGAAGATGTGAACATTTATCCTTCTTTATACCGAGACATACCTGAAGCAATGTTTCATGAAGTGTCAAAACTGCCTAATAGGATATATTAAACAAAGAGCAAAACATAGCTACAATAAATGAGAAATAAAAGATTTGTCAATTGTTTAAGTAAGATCGTTCACATCTCTTGAAAAACACATGTAAACTTTATAAAGTTGAAATACTGGAAAACCTGCACTACTCTTCTTCACTTAATTAAATGAATTAAATGTTCTTCAGATACTATACTTTTTTCACTTTATTAAATTTATTCTACTCTTTGGGAACACAAATTTGGCTTGAATGCCTCCATTTTCTATTATTCTATCTTAAAAATAAAATTAGGTAATGTTTCAAGATTTTCATCCACTAATCATACCATGGAAGAAGATACATTTGATCATATAATCAAGGTGTGGCCAGTACTGCAGTTAAGAGACTCCCCAATTCTAGAGATTTCTCTGAATATTAGATTTCTGTGATTTAGATGGAAGTATTCAGGGCTCAGACCCCAATAATAGATCTTTCTGTCAGGCAAGAGTCTAAAATATGCAGAGTGATTCTTGGGAGTCTGTGATATCTCTTCAGATTTAGAAATATATAATTTATTTTGTTCACTGATGTCCAATCAAAAAAAATATGAAGGCAGAATTGAAAGGATTAATTTCTCTCTATTTAGGGTCACCATAGTTAGGTAAAATGTCAAAACTTTGTAAGATTCATGGAGAAGGCTGCAAGTGGCATTAATACGATGCTAATCCTGACAACCAGCTCCATTCCATGTTATATTTTGGAGCGTTATTACACAGGTTTTCTCCTCTTCTTTTCCCTTCCCTTCCATGCCATCAAGGGTGGCCACCTCAGCAAGCACCAATCCTTATTGTTGTAACCCAAGCCCAGGCTTGCTGAGGAAAGAATAGAGGCCCACTTTCACAGCCCTCCCCACAAAGTTAACCATCACAGAACTGTGGATACTTCCCCACACTTCTAAAGAGCAGTAGTGAGAAGGTTTGTTCCTCTGTTTAAAAACTTCACTTAGACCAAAAATAACTAGAAGACTTTTTAATATTTTATTTACATTTCAGATGTTATTCCCTTACCCCATTGCCCCACCCACCCAGGAACCCCCTATCCCATCCCTACTCCTCCTGCTTATATGAGGATGTGCTCCCAACCCCTCACTCCTATCTCCCTACCCTCAAATTCCCCTACACTCAGCATCCAGCCTTCATGAGACCAAGAATCTCCTCTCCCACCTAAGGCCCAACAAAGCCATACTCCCCTACATATATAGCTGGAGCCATGGGCCTCTCCCTATGTGCACCCAGGCTGGTGGTTTATACCCTAAGAGCTCTGGTTGGCTGGTATTGTTGCTCTCCTCATGGGGCCTCAAACCCCTTCAGCTCCTTCAGCCTTCTCTCACACTTCTCCATTGGGAACCCCATGATCAGTTCAATGGTCATCTGTGAGCATCCACCTCTGTATATGTCAGGCTTTGGCAGAACCTCTAAGGACACAGCTATATCAGGCGCCTGCCAACAAGCACTTTCTGGCATCCACATCAGCATCTGCCTTTGGTGACTGCACATGGGATGAATTCTCAGGTAGGGAACCTGGACGGTCCCTCCTCCAGTCTCTGCTCAACACATTGTCTCCATATTTGCACTCATGAGTATTTTCTTACTCCTTCTAAGAAGGACCGAAGGACCCACACTTTGATCTTCCTGTTTCATGTGGTCTGTGAGTTGTATCTTGGATATTGTGAGCTTTTGGATTAATATCCACTTATCATGTGTGTTCTTTTGTGATTGGGTTACCTCACTTAGGATGATGTTTTCTAGTTCCATCCATTTACCTAAGAATTTCTTGAATTCATTGTTTTTAATAGCTGAGTCATATTCCATTGTGTAAATGTACCACATTTTCTGTATCCATTCCTTTGTTGAGGGACATCTTGGTTCTTTCCAGCTTCTGGCTATTCTAAATAAGACTGCTATGAACATAGTAGAGCATGTGTCCTTATTATAGGCTGGAGCATCGTCTGTGTATATACCTAGGAGTGGTATAGCTGGGTCCTCAGATAATGCTCTGTCCAATTTTCTGAAGAACCACCAGACTGATTTCCAGAGTTGTTGCACCATCTTGCAATCCCACCAACAATGGAGGAGTGTTCCTCTTTCTCCACACCCTCACCAGCATCTACTATCACCTGAGTTTTTGATCTTAGCCATTCTGACTGGTGTGAGACAGATTCTAATTTTCTTAATTTATGTATTCTGGTTCTTTTGATAAACTTGGCTACATTTGATAGATTTTCTTCAAAGTATCACTTCTTTGTTTCATTTGTTCTTTGTAACTTTTCCTTGTTTTTATATCATGGCGTTCATCATTAATTTGAGGGTCTAGGTTGTACTTAGTTTTCCAAATCCCTCAAGAGCACTATTAAGTCGTTAATTCTGGATCTGTAAAATTTTCTTAGTAGGCACTTAGTGCTAGGGGCAGCATTTAAGTCTGCCTTCATTGTGTGTTACACTGGAAACAACCTAGATGTCTCTCAACTAGAAAATGGATAAAGAAAATGTGGTATATTACATAATAGAATATTAGTCAGCTATTAGAAACAAGGACACCATAAAGTTTTCAGACAAATAAGTGGAACTAGAATATGTTGTGAGTGAGGTAACTCAGACCCATAAAGACACACATAGTATGTACTCACTTATAAGTGTATATTAGCTGTAAAGTACAGGATAATCTTGTTACAATTCACAGACCCAAAGAAGTTAAGATGGCCCAAGGGAGGATGCTTGAATATCACTCAGACATGGAAATAAAACAGACATTGGAATTGGATGGAGGGAGGGAACTGAGTGGAAAGGAGAGCGTGGAGAGGAACCTGAGTGGACATTAGTTATGGAAAGAATGGGGGTGTAGAGGACTGGGAGAGAGATCAGAAATCAGTGGAGGGGGCATCTCTGCCTCAACTTGTGGCATCTCTTCCACATTTGAGGACACGGAATGGGGATAGTGCTTCCTGGAAGTCTATGGTGCTGACCCTACCTAAGATTCTTAATATTAGGGTCAATGGAACCTGAAGTGACCACCTCTTGTAACTAGGTAGGACTTCTAGTAGACAGAGGGAGACACCAACCCACCCACAAAACCTTCAACCCAAAATGTGTTCTGCCTACAAGATGAGCTGGGATAAATATAGAGCAGAGATGGTATGAGGGTGGGACTGGGATGATGGAACTCTGTGATCAGCATGTAAAGTGAATACGTTAATGAATGAAAAAAACTTGCTTTGTGTCCTAATAAACAGTCTCTTTAGGATAAAATTTATAGGATTTGGAAAAAATTATGCATTCTTTTGTGTTCAGGTACAGTTTTCTACATATGTATCTTAGGTGTATTTTGGTGTCAGTTAACTTTCTAAATGTATGTTTAGTCTTTGTTCACACGACTGGGCTACTGGTGATAATAGGGTAGATTGGCAGTCACTCACCATCCCTCTGTTGGGTGATGTTCACTCTGCAAAATCACTAATGTGTGATTTTTTCATACAGTACTATTTTGTAAATGAAATTTGGTAAATTTGTATTTGGTAGATATATGTAACAAACATAATATCCTTTTGGTCTATTGTTCCTTTGTTAAACGGTAAATGATGTCTGTATCTCTTTTTACAGTTTTGAAGTTTGTTTTGTAAGATATTAGAATAGTTATGCTAACTTGTTTTCTAGATTTATTTTCTTAACACACCTTTTCTAATTCATTAACCCTGTGGTGGTATGTATCATTAATTGGAAGGTGTATTTCTTGGAGAGAGCAATGAAATGAATCTTGCTTTTGATCTAGTCAGTTTATCTGTGTCTTTTTATTTGGGGAATAAAGTATTATTGAAGCACATGTATTAATTTCTGTCTTTTTTGTTAATATTTTAGTATTTTTTAGACCTATTTATATCAATTGCCCTAGTATTGGCTTACATATCTGTGATGATTTGTTTTGGTGTGGTTTTGCTTTTATTCAGCCATAAAATGAAGACATACATTCTTTCTAACTGTTTTATCATGGATCTGTTTTTATCATTTTTATTGCTTCTTCAATGGAGTAGGCAGGATTTTCTGAGTATAATCCAAGTTGAAAGTCTTTCAGAATTTTGAATACATCTTTACAGAACCTTCTGATCATGAATTTATCTGTTGGGTAATCAGATATTATTTTCATGAGACTGCCTTTGTAGTTCACTTAATCTTTTTCTCTTGCCGAGTTAAGTATCATTTCTTTATTCTATGTTTTATTTTTTAACTATAGAATAACCTAGAAGTTTAAAAGGAGCCTAATCTAAGACATTTATCATGAACCAAAACCGTCCTCTTTATATATTGAACAAATATGACGGTGAAAAGAAATGGAGAACTTTTATCATACTCAATCTTTTACAAGAATATCCTAAGTGAAAATTATTTTCCTGGCCCTGCTTCTCAGAACAGTACACAAAGCAACAATCAGTTATGACTGAAATATACCCATGAGTTTTTTACAACATATTTTGTGTGAGAAGGTGTTGCTTTCAATGCCTTGGTGCTTCCCTTTGGTTACCATCTTTGTGCTTAGATCTGGTTACCACATTTCATAAAAGCATACATTGTTCAATGTCAGAAGCATGAGGCACAAAAGAAGACTAAAGAATATTGTACAATTAAAGTTGTTCATTCTAGTTAAACTAGTACATGTTAAATATATTGAAAGTCCAAAGTATAATAAGAATCCATACAATGTTTTTCTTAGTGGTTAGTTAACAGGTTAGAGATACAGTATCTAAATAGAATAAGCACATAATATAAATGTTCTCAAAGCTCCTAGTTAATATGGTTACAAGTTAGGTAAAAGTTTGATGTGTAAAGGAAAACTTTAAACAACATTTGTCCAAAAAAAAAAAAATCCTACAGTCTACTTTGTCTTTCTGTCCTGATAACCTATTTTGCATATGATCCATTCTATTAGTGAAGTTTGTCACATATGGAAGCTTTCCATAGTATGTCTTCCATTAACTTTTTTGCTTCATTCAACTATTTGTTTTCTTGGAGTATATTCATATCATCTTGAGTTTTTTAATATAGTTATTATTCTTTTGAATGTTTTGAACATTTGTCAAGGTCATTTTCACTGGGTACATTACTAATGGGATTAGTAATTTTGGAAGAGACATGGTGGATTTTCATGGATTTTCAAGTTAGTTCTTTCTGGATCTGAGTCACCTCATTCTGGTATCTGCAAATAAAAATATATTGATTTTTTCCTTTCCAATCTGTGTTTCTTTGACCTCCTTCAATTGTCTTATTCCTCTAACTAATACTTCAAGTACTATATTCAGTAGGTATGGAGAGATTTTTATTCTTGACGTACTCCTGATTTTAATAAAATTGCTGTCAAAGCCAGGTTGGAGCTGGTTCTGATAGTACCTGACAGGGCTCCCCTACTGATATAGTAGCAGGCTGTTTACCAGCCAACATTGGTAGTCCTGATCAGAGCAAAACATAATTATCTGGGGCTCATATTCTCTGTGACCAGAGACAAACTCTGGTTTAAACACTTTAAACTTTTTAGGGGCTGGCACAAAAGAAAAGGGAAGAGAGAAAAGTCATATACTCACATACACAAACTTAGTGGATAAAGCAAGCAGGCTCCAACAACTTCATACATACAAATAGATTCATACACACATGCAGACCTACATATATACATTCACAGATTGAGTGGATGGAGCAAAGCTCCAGTAAGCAAGCTCCAAACATTTTACACATAGACATATACATTGTGGTCCTTTGAATATGCTTGTCCTAGAGAGTGGCACTGTTAAGAGGTGTGAATTTGTTGGAGGAAGCATGTCTCTATGGGGATGAGCTTTGAGACCTTCCTTCTAGATGCCTATAGATAGTCTTCTTCCTGAATGCCCTCAAATAAAAATGTAGAAATCTTAGATCCTTCTCCAGCACCATATCTGCCTGGACGCTGCCATGCTTCCTACTATGATGATGGACTAAAACTTTGAAACTCTAAGCCAACCCCAATTAAATGTCTGCCTTTATAATAGTTGTCTTGGTCATGATATCTCTTCATAGCAATGGAAATCTTAAAATATACATTTACACATATACACATATACACATTTGGTGGATGATGCAAACTCTAATGAGCTGGCTCCAACTATTTTACATGTATACACACATATATACACATACAGTTGGTGGTTAGAGCAAAGCTCTAGTGATCTAGCTTTAACAACTTTTTTTTTCTCTTAGCCTTTTTATATCCCCTAAGACAAAGTTATCTAGAAAATAAATCTTATTCAAAACAGATAAAATCATCACACAAGAGGGAGTTACAGCAGGATTATTGATTACATATTTTTCTATTAAAACCCATAGCTAACTAAACATTTTTTTTAATCTATGTTTTATCCTATAAGTTCTTTATAACCTCAAAGCAATATTTTTTATCTTCTACTTCATAAATTTATTATAACTTCAGGTAAGTTTTATCTACCTTTTATTCCATATGTTCATGATAAGTTCAAAACAATATTTTTTATGTCATAGGCTAACAATGTTTTTACCAAGAAACAGGTCATCTATCTTATGTCTTATTTATAAGTCTCGCTAATCATCCATTCTTTGTTCTTACACTCATAATAGAATTGTTCATGAGTGGGTACTTATCATGGTTCACACCAAGATCTGTGGCCTCAAGCTTTCTATCAATTACTCTAATTTCCTAAAACTATTTAACCTAACCTAAAATGAATTCTTCTTCCTTGGTCATTAATTTATTCCAAGTCTATTTTTCTTTCTAGTGCAATTTACACGCCTGGAATGCCTGAAAGCTCACTTTACTCCTTTTATAACTTATGCAGCCTTTACTTACTATTCTTTTTTTCCCTTTGTTTTATTGGATTTTTTTATTTACAATTCAAATGTTATCCCCTTTCCCAGTTTCCCCTCCCAGGAAACTCCTATCTAATCCCTCCTCCCCCTGCTTCTATGAGGGTGTTCCCCCAACCACCCACCCACTCCCGACTCCCTGCCCTGGCATTCCCTTATACTGAGACATTGAGCCTTCACAGGACCAAGAGCCCCTCTTCCCATTGATTCCCAACAGGGCCATCCTCTGCTATATATGTGGCTAGAGCCATGGGTTGCCCCATGTGTACTCTTTGGTTGTTGTTGTAGTCCCTGGGAGCCCTGTGTGGTCTGGTTGGTTGACATTGTTGTTCTTTCTATGAGGTTGCAAACCCCTTCAGCTCTTCCAGTCCTTTCTCTAACTCCTCCATTGGGGACTTTTACTTACTATTCTATAAGGAGGGAGTACATTCTATTCTTGATTCTAACTTTATCATATATTTCTGTCAAAACAACTTTAACCATCTCCTCAAGCTTTCTATCAATTACTCTAATTTCCTAAAACTATTTAACCCAAATCAAGAATTCTATAAATTCATTAATTCATCTAAACAATATTATTTTTGGAAGTTTATCTTCATATTGCTCTGCAAGAAAATTGCCCGATAAAGTAGACTATCAGCCAGGAAGAAATTACACCAAACTATAGGCTATGAAGGTCTCCCAGTGCCTAGTAACACTATGTCAGATATATGAGGAATACAGCAATGACAGACATGAGAAGGAACATCAGCTGCAAGAAGCAATCCTGGAACAAACTCCCTGAGGTTGTGCCTCTCAGTGATTCACCCATTATAGTCATGCAAAATGGTGAGCCATCTCCAGGAAGCCCACTTGCCCAGTGCAGCTCCTCATCCATGGTGTCCACCAAATTGCTTTGAGTTTTTCTCTGTTTAAGCTGATGTTGGCTATAGGCTGACTGTAAACTGTCTTTATTATGTTTAAGAATGTTCCTTGTATGTTGTGTGTTTTAAAATTTTAAAAACAGTCTTACTCTTTTTTGGAAGCTCTCCCCGAGTTCCTGGCTATGCTCTGAGAACAGCCGCCTCTATGTTGCCAGCTGGCATTGCCCCCACCCCCAGAGTGCTGCCTGTTCCTCCAGCTGGCTTTGCTAAGCTATTGACAACTGCCCTACCTAAAAAACGCTGGGACCTGCTGTTCCACATGCTACAAGCTAACCTCCCCAGTCAGCTCTGCCAACAGCCAACTGCCGCCCTTTCTCCTGCTCACCTGAGTCACTGCTGATGGAAAACATCAGACTGCCTTAATATTTTAAAACCAGCCAGATAACACAACTGCTGGGCAAAGAATATCCTGCCCCATCTTCCTTAGCCTCTGCAGGCAGCTGAAGAGGCAACAAACTATCAGTCCCCGAGATCTACTTGTCTGTCCTTCTTATCTGCTCTACAGCCTGGTCCAAATTCTCAATCCTCTCCGCATCCCTTTCTCTTCCTCCTGGAACAGTATGGTTTATATGTATGTTTAAGTTACTTATATCATCTTTATTTAACTTGAGTAAGTGATGCATATCAAGAAAATTATTCTTTTCTTTTAGATTTTCCAACTTGATGGAGTAAATGTTATCCTCATGGTTCTCTAGATTTTCTTGGTATCTGCTGTTACAACCTCTTTTCACTTTTTAGTTTTTTTAATGTTGTCATCTCTCTCTCCACTTTTTAGTTATTTTGGATAAGTGTTGTCAGTGTTATTGACTTCATCAATGAATCAATTCTTTGTTTCATTGACTGGCTCTACTGTTTTTTGTTTGTTTCTATTTTATTAATTTCAGTCCTGTATATATTTCTTGTGGTCTACTCCTTTGGGGGGGGGTTCTTCTTTCTGTTTTAGAACTTTCAGATGTGCACTTAAGCTTCTAATATGAGATATTTTCAAGTATTTTATGAGGTAAATTAGCATAATGAACTTGCTTGCCTCTCAGAAGCGCCTTCACTGTATCCCGAATTTTCAGTATGTTTTGTATTTATTTTCACTCAGTTCTGTTGAATCTTTAGATACTATCTTGACTCATTTTCGTTCAGTAGAGCATTGTTTAGTTTCCATGGTATTTTAAGTTCTCTGTTGTTGATGAAATCAGTAGTGTCAGAGAGGATGCAGGGAGTTAGTTCTTCTGTCTGTTGAGACTCACTTTGTTTCCAAATATGTGATCAATTATAAAGAAAGTTCCATGAAGCACAGAGAAGAAAGTACATTTTTTCTGTGTGTTTAGGTGACATGTTCTTTAAATATGTTAGGTCCATTTGGTTTATAACATCTGCTAGTTGCTGCATTCCTTTGTTTAGCTTTTGTCTGATGTCTTGTCTGTTAGTGAGAGTGGGCTATTGAAGTCTCCCAAGATCAGTGAAGTCAGTTCTGATTTAAGTAGGAATGGCTGCTGGACTTTGGGCCTGGAATAGCATGAGCAGGGAGAAAGTTTGGAGTGGATGGTCTGAGTGATCTGCTGGAGATGGGAACAGAGACAAGAAGGAGGCCACATCTGATTTGTGGGTGAGACTCAGTGGGTTGGAAAGGATAAAGGAACAGTGAAGAACTGCAATTAGGCTACCTGCTTACCTGTTGGAGTGTGCTGTGGGTCTTAGGGAATGCCTGCTGGAGGTGACAACTCACATAAAGCTATGAGTAGGAGGAAGCAAGGTTGGAGGGGAAGATCTGTGTGTGTGTCACTGGAGCTGTGTGAGGAATGGGGCACAGAGCTGGAAATGAGCCTGGGAAATTGGATTTGGAAGAAAGGGACTAGAGGTGAAGATTTGCAGTTAGCCTATGTGCTTCTCTGGCCAGAATCCGTCATTGCAGTTTCAAATGTATCACTGGCCCTTTCAGTTATATAAGTGGAGCTGAGTGAAGAAAGTCTTACAGCCTAAGTAAGTGCTCTTTCATGCTTGTCACAGCCTGCCAATCTACTGCAGAACTTTACCGCAGCTATCAATATAAAACCTTAATTTTTAAAGTTTTTTTTTCTCTGTACTTATGTGTGTTTATACAAATGTAAGCCTGGTGCATGTGTGTGGTATATGCATAGCCATGTGTAGATATGTTCACAAGTATGATCCTGAGATCAGAGGAGGATTTTGGGTGTCCCACTCAACCACTGTTTGACCTGTGTCCTTGAGAAAATGTCTCTCCCTGGAGCTAGGTTGGCAGCCATCATGTCCTAGAGACCCTCCTGTCTCAGTCTACTCATAGTGCTGCGGTTACAAAGCCATGCCTAATGATGACTCAATTTTTATGTGTTTTGGTTTTTTAATTCATATTCAATTACTTCCACAGTGAATATTCTTAACCACTTGGCCATCTCCATAGACTCAAATCTCTTTCAAAAATAACAAAATATTTTAAGGAATAATCTGTCATGAGATCAATCACATGACCTTGAACACTCTCAAAATGACTTATTGTTGGTGTCCAGCCTCAACACAGGATCAGAGCTCTCAACTGGAAGCAGGGATATCTGGAATGCACATAATAAATAGACACAGAATACTTTTTGGGTACAAACTGACAGGCAATTTTTCAAGGCTTAAAGTTACTTTCTCTCCCTCCCTCCCTCTCTCTCTCTCTCTCTCTCTCTCTCTCTCTCTCTCTCACACACACACACACACACACACACACACACACACAGCTTGAGGCTGCACTCTGTGGGACTTAAAATCCTGGGTGTTCGGCCACGCCTCCAGAGCCCTGCCACGAGGTCTCCATGCCCCAAGTAGAAGGTGGGGAGAACAAGTCTCTGCCTCAAGATTTCCCTGGCCCCGCCCTTCTCCCCCGGTTCCAATATATAAGCAAACACCTTCCAACATGTTTCGGGAGAGTTTCACACCATCCAAACCTGTCTGTTAATAAATCAACGCATCTTAAATCTCCACATGTCTCGTGAAATCCTGGGTTCATTGTGTAAGCCAAAACCCACGGGATGGGGTGGGAGTGAGAGAGAGCTAGCGAGCCGCCGGACACTTTCTCCTGAGAGCCTAGGAGAGCCGTGGCGCTTTTGTTCGAGCCCCAGCATCTGGCGCACAGCGTCCAGGCATCTCAGCTCTCAGGACTCTACAGCCGCTTATACCAGAGAGTGCCGCCTCCAGCCAAGGTCAGGGCTCCCGAGACCGCCCTGACATCTATGCGCGTGGGCACATGGGCGCTGACCTGCGCCCAGGCCCGGGCTGCCCCTGCGCCACCCTGGTGTGAGATCTGCCCACCAGCACTCTGCTTTTCTCTTATGTGCTTTTCTTTTCTCAAACTCTCACACTCCTATACACCTCTGTGTGTTCCCCTTTCACACACATCTCACACACATCCCATAGACTCTCTTTTCACTCACACAAACACTTTCACACACATCTCATTCTTTCCACCCTCACTCTTCACATGCTCTCTCGCCTTTCTCTTGCCCTAGTCTTTTATTGATACTCCAAAATCAGGTAGAAAAAAAAGACATTGTATTATGATTGCCAAATCAAATTCAAAAGAATAACCACATCCCACCAAGAATCAAGAATTATAATTGTTCCCCAAAGTTTCAAGCTTTCCCTATCCCCAGGCCTATAGCCAAAATAATAATAATTGCAAACTTATTATTTAAACTTTAACTTTTGACTTATTATATTTCAGAGCTCAGAGCTCTGAGTCCAGCTACTTGCATTTTCTTGTGAAGTTCTAATGATATGGGCAAAGCTGCCAGGCAGTGGCTAGAAAGAATCAAGTTAACCCTTAACTCAGTAGTTCTGTTAGCTTTCTGCTTCTGTACATTGCACACATTACTCTCCTGAGAGTTCCAGTGTTTTGACTTAGGTTTACTAATATATAATTTTATGTATTCTTTACATTCTTATCCAGAAACCACTCTTAAATGTTGTGCAAAACTTATTTCATAACTTTAGTAGTTTTTTTTTCCTTTCTTGGAGTCCCTATGTTGGCTCTAATTCATTTTCTATAATTTCTTCAAATCTTTGCAAGTCAAGCATTAATCTGTAACTACTATTGTGCAGTTATTGCATTGTTTCCAACATGAGAACACACAGCATGCACCTGGGCCATTAGGACTGTGCTGTGCTGTGCTGTGCCCAATGCCTCAGTTTTTAATTGTTCAAGAATCATTACATCAAGGACCATCTAGTTTCACAGAATTCATCAAAGCAAAAAGAGAAAAAATAGCAAAGTTAGATATAATAGAATAATTACGCACACCAAGGCCAACTGAAAAATTCACACACAGATGAAATCTATACAGCTGTTGTCCAGGGCTAAGGTTAGGAGAAATTGGAACAACTATTTTTTGTTTGTTTGTTTGTTTGTTTTGTTTTGTTTTTAGAAAGAGCTGCAGCAGGCTACTAAAATGTCTCCATACCAGCCTACTGCTAGCAGTCTCGGTCATGGTATGCTGTCCCCAACAAGTTATGTATGTGGTAGCCAGGAAAACTGTATTATGGTGACTGTCTCCCTATCTTTGCAATGCCTTTGTGTGGCTACAAATCCTTGAAGCTGTAAATAGGTTGTACCTACTACATAAAAATACTATAGCATCAGGTCATTTTTCTACATGCGTGCACTAACAAAGTATACAAACACTTTGGCTTCATTAGAATATCCTTTTCAACAAAGTTTGAATATCCCCTAACATTTTGTGAGATTTTCTGAAGAACTGTGGAAATACGGTTCTTGTAAGGAGATCAGTCCCATGAGTTGGGAGGGAAAGGGATCAACTTATTTCATGACTGTCATCACCTACCAAAAAGAATTCTTTTAATCCACAATGGAAAACCATTGTATGTACCACCAACTCTATCTTGGAATAGCCCAATGAACTATCTTTGGAGTGTTTGCTTTGCCGAGGCATAAAGAGTGTCTCCTGAGCGAACTCATTAAAAAGCTGAACATTTTTTTTCTCATCACAGGGAGACCAACATACATAAAGGCAGTGCACAAATACTTAACGACCTAACAGGAGAGTCAGTGACCAAAAAAGGGAAACGTTACTATGACTGTAAGATCATGTCATGAAGTATAAAACCAAACTATTGTGGAAAACGCCTTCATATGGCAGTAGACTATAAATAATGTTCATATACAAGGACCTAGGCTAGGCCCACTCATTCCCAAACTAACAGCCGGAAAGCCTGTACTTTAGAGGCAGATGCCGTAAAAGTCAAGCTCTCTTTGAGTGGCGCGGTTCCACGCTTTGCGGCCGCGCAAGGCGGGAAAGTGCGACGGGCGGTTGGAGGCCTCGCCCCGCCCCTTGCTCACGCCCTGCTCCCGCACTTGGAGCCGTGAGCAAGCTGGGACCCAGCGCTGGGCGCCGGTTAACACCCACTCCTCGTCGCGGGTACCATGGAGGCGGCGGTGTGTACCGAAATCGAACCGGAGGATGGCGACAGCAGCTGCGGGGATGTGTGTTTCATGGACAAAGGCCTGCACAGGTAGCAGCCGCCACCCGGTTGGACCTCGGGTTGGCTGGTTTCGGGGAGGGGGGTTGAGGGTGGGCAACGGGTTCCTATCTGTCCTCCCAGTACGGCCCGGGGCTCCGCTCTGTCCTCCCAGCAGGGTCCTCTCTATCTTCCTAGCTCATCTTGGGGTTCCTACCTGTCCCCCCAGCATAGCCCGAGATTCCTCTCTGTCCTCCCAGCACGGCCCGGGGCTCCTCCTCTGTTCCCCCAGCACGGCCCAGGGTTGCTTCCTGTCAAGCCCTGGGTCCCTCTTGGCTCACTCTGCTGAGCCAGGGGTTCTTCCTCATCCTCTCCACAGATCCTGGGGTTCCTTTCTCTCCCCAACCCAGCGCAGCCTGAGATTCTTTCTTACTTCACTGCCAAACCCAGGCTTCCTCCTTCCCCACTGTTCGGCCCCATTTTCGCTCTTCCTGCTCTTCCCTGAGCCTGAGAAGTGGCCCTAGGGCTTGCATCCAGTAGCACAGCAAGCCCTGCGTACACCCCTTACCTCAGTTCTCGTCTGTTTTTTGAGTTCATATACATAAGGCACAATCAGAAACATATCCCTATACTTGCTGAAGGTACCAAATGTAATTTTTAGCTGACCGTTTTATGTGGCACAGACGGTTCAGTGTTTTTTTTTTCTGGCCCCTGGGTATTCCATACTCTGAGTCCGGTTTACCAGTTCAACCTAGACCGTTTCTTCAGTTTCACAGGACAGCTAGCTATTTATAAGATTCAGGCATTTCCATTACAATAGTCTCTGTGTCTTTGTGGAAGTGCCTGCTCCACTCCTTCTGAACCTTGGTATTTATAATATAATGAAAACAGCTTAGTCTCAGTCCTGATCTAAGAGTTGTCAATGAAGAGGTTTTTCAAAAGAATGCTTACATTTATGTTTAATCACTTCGAGGATGGTGTCTATGTGAATGGTATATGTGTTATTACTAATCACCACAACAATTAGGCAAGATCGTTTTTTTCTAGTACACAATGAATGTGGAAATTTATATTTTGGATACATTATATAATTTGACAGTGCAACTAGTGAGCAATTAAATTCAACAGTATTGATTTCTGATAACAGAAAACAGATTACTATTAAGAACATATAGTAATACCACAAAATCTGTCCCTAAATAATTCTGTAAATGATAGAAGCTAGATAATTGGAAAATACTTAAGACACCTTTAGAAATTGGTGTTTTGAAGTTTGCAAATGTTTCCTTGCTGCCAGTTAATAGGTTTCCTGCGACTTTATACTAGCCAGAACAAAAATCTACCACAAATGCCCTTGACATTGTGTTTGCTGTTCCAAACTACTTTTACCGCCTCTGACCAGTGCACTATAGTTCCAGGGAAAAAAACGTTCTACTCGGCAAGTTCAACTTATAAATGGTAATTGAGGGAGTAAAGAGATGATTTCTGATTGGAGGAAATGCATTCCAACCTGCATTTAGAGAGGACCTGAGCCTATACACCAGGAAGAGCAATAATTAGTGGGGAGGTTTTTTGGTTTGTTTGTTGTTGTTGTTGTTGTGTTGTTTTGTTTTTAGAAATCAACTGCAGTCTGGACTAACTAGCTGTTATTGACAGTAAAGAAAATAAAGTTATAAACTCACGCATCCTGGATTCATGTCAGGTCACCCTTGGTCTGTTCAGTTGGCACAGCCAAACACCAACCACTTAACACTTTGAAAATTAGTAAGAAAATAGCTTTAAAGCTTGCAGTTGCTCGTTTTTAGTGACCAGAAGAAGGTCAGTTTTCTCTAAGAATGTTGTCCTTGATAAGTCTACCATACTCTAGTAGAAGGCTGCACATCCAAGGGTATTTTGGCTGCACATGTTGGTCTTAATTATGAAAACAATCCAACCAAAAGGGGCACAAGTTGTGTAGGAAAGGAAATGGGTCTAGGACAGATTTTTTTCTAAAGTAAGTAGAGTAAATAATTCATTATAGTCATTCTACTTAATTTAACTGTAACTATTTGGCTATGCTTTTAAAATATGTTTTACAACATTTTCTTTTATAGTATATCAGAGTTATCTTTAGATTCATCCCTTCATGCCATCAATTTGCATTGTAATAACATCTCCAAGATCTCATCCATTGACCACATTTGGAACCTACGACATTTAGATCTGTCATCTAATCAAATAAGTCAGATTGAAGGCCTGAACACACTGACAAAGCTATGCACTTTAAACCTGTCCTGCAATTTGATCACAAGAGTGGAAGGTTTGTAAACAACTATGTGTGGTATTTTCTGTTAGAAAAAAATGAAAAATAAGATTATGTGTGTATTTTCTTCCAATGAATGGAATTAATAAAATCATAAACTTTTGAAAATTGACCCTAAAACTACCTAAGCACATTTTTCCCATAAAGCTGTCTTTTTAAATAGTTAAATAACTACAAAAATGGCAGTTGATTTCACTATCAATGTGAAGCAATGTTGTTGCTTTATTTAAAGCTTATAAAGGCTGTGTTACTTTCCCCCTCCTTTTTAGGACTTGAGGCACTGGTTAATCTGACTAGACTGAATTTGTCTTATAATCACATAAGTGATCTTAGTGGTAAGTAGATTTGTTTATATTTCTATAATGCTGAAGCTTTGCAGGCTATGAGGACTTACTTAGCTCACTGTTGGAAAACTGCAAAGAATAATGATGTTGTGACCAAGTGTTTTATCTGAGTGATATACGTCTATTAAAACTTTGGTGCTGCCACAATAATACCTGAGTAAAACATAGAAATGAAGACAAGTATGATCAGTAGCAGAAAAAGCTAAAATGAGGAAACCCTACTTTAGGAGGGTTCTGCTTAATCTTCAATGACTACTCACTATACTCACATAGAGAGAGGCAGCTCCAGTAGAATGTCAGATGTGATGGAAACTTTGATGCCCTCTCTCATGTGGATACCTTTAGCCAGATGTGACTATATTGACTTGAAATTTGATGGTTGTACTGTATATCTAATTAAATATTAATTTAAATATAAAAGTAACTAGTGACTACATTATACAGTATAGATATGAATGATTCCAGGGACTTGTATCTTAAAAGTTAAAATCAGTTTTTCATGTGCTCTACATGTCTTAAGAATATTTTGAAATTTTTACCTGTTTTTTATTTTAAGTGATATAGCTGATTTACAATTTTAGAATTACATGTTAGAAATAACAAAATTTTACTAATTATTCTCATATGATGTTTCTTTGCCTTAAAACATTTTTTTTTTCCTGTTGCAGGGTTGATGCCCCTTCATGGACTAAAGTACAAACTTCGATATATTGACCTACATAGTAATTATATAGATAGCATCCATCACTTACTTCAGTGTACAGTAGGATTGCACTTCCTGACCAATCTTATTTTAGAGAAAGATGGAGAAGGCAATCCTATCTGTCTTATACCAGGTATGAAATGATTAATTAAATACATTTCTAATACTTAAATGGGAAAACATTTATTTCCTGAAGTTATGACCTCTTCATTTTACTCTAAAGCTTTCCATATATATGTGTGTATGTGTATGTGTATATGTATACACATACACACACACACACACACACACACACGGGGGACGGGGGATGGGGTGTGTGTATGTTTAGGAAAACATAATTATAAAGAATTAATTAGAAAAAAACTAAATTGCTTCTATGTTTAAAGTATATAGGATTCCTCCCCTCCCTCTTGTTTGCTTGCATGCTTGCATGCTTTTCTCCTTCTTTCCCTTCCTTCCTTCCTTCCTTCCTTCCTTCCTTCCTTCCTTCCTTCCTTCCTTTCCTCCCTTCTTCTTCCCTCCCTCTTTCTTCCTTCCTTCCTTCCTTCCTTCCTTCCTTCCTTCCTTCCTTCCTTCCTTCCTTCCTTCCTTCCTTCCTTTCTTTCTTTCTTTTCTCCCTGAGACAATATCTCTTACAGCCTAGGCTGTCTTCAAATTTGATGTGTAGTACAGGATAAGCATGGACCTTCCTCCTCTCTTAAGTGCTGAGTTCATAGTCATGCACCTCTGTGCCCAGTTAAGTGGTGCTGTGAATTGAACCCAAGATACCATGGGAATTGAACCTAGGTATCATGCACCAAGGCAAACACTCTAGTAAGTGAGCTGCATCCCCAGCAGGGTAAATAGGTTGGTGGTGTTATTTAGATAGTTTATATATCTGATGGTGAATATTTCAAATTTTTATAACTATGGTTTTGTCTTAGTTGGGGTTTTACTGCTGTGAAGAGACACCATGACCATGGCAACATTTCCTTTCTTTCCTTTATCCTAATATAGCCAAGGATAAAGGGAATGTATTTAATTAGAGCTGGCTTATAGTTCAGAAGTTTAGTCAGTTATATTCATGGTGGGAAAAATGGTGGCATGCAGGCAGCCATGGTGCTGGAGAGGTAACTGAGAGGTCTGCATCTGGATCCATAGGCAGCAGGAAGAGAATGTGAGCCACACAGGGTAGAGCTGAGCATATGAAACCTCAAAGCCCAGCTCCTAGTGACACACTTTTTCCAACAAAGCCACACCCACCCCAACAAGACCACACCTCTTAATAGCACCAATCCCTATGAACCTATGGTGGTCCATAGGGATTTTATTTTTATTCAAACCACCACAGTTATATTCTAGTATTGTAATATTATGTCACCATGAAAAGAGAAAGTAGAATATTTCTATCTACCAATGGTCCTTTATCCCCAGCTATACTAAGAGAAACAAAAGCAAGTAATATTTATGTAAAAATAACACCACCCTTCATATTACATATATATTTAAATATAGCATACCTATATATTAATATGTATGACATCTAGAAGACTGCACAGTAACTCCTGATAACAAGACTTAAAACAGGGAATGTGAGTATTGAAGAAGCTCTATTTGTAGCTTTTGAGTTTTATGCCATGTGAATTTATTGTATTATTAATAAATGTGTCTTTTGAAAGCTTAAACTTACAGGTTCATTTCCCATCAGCCGTATGGTGGCTCATAACTATACATAACTGCAGTTCCAGGTGATCCATTGCCCTCTTTTTACTTTATAGTCACCAAGCATGCATGTGGCACATACATACAGAGGCAACACTAAAATGCATAAAAAAAAGTTCTAGCCCTGATTTTCTAGATCTCACTTTTGGAGTCTTTCCAATCACTTAATTGGTTTAAAAGGTTTAGAAATATTTAGTATTGAAGTTACTTGAGTGGTTCGAGAGCTGGTATAGCTTGCCACCAACCCCGATGACCTGAGTTCAGTTCCTGGAACCCCCATGGTGAAAGAAGACAAATGACTCCCATATGCTGTCCCTTGATCTACACAGAGTGAAAATGGAAGGAATTGGTTGAGGGGTTAGAGAGATGGCTTAATGGTTAAGAGCACTGGCTGCTCTTCCAGAGAATCTGGGTCATTGGTTGCATACCAATGTAATGTTAATTTGACAGATTTCTCATTTAATTGTTCTTAAGAAAAACAAATATATTTTTCTTTAATATATGATATATTGCATATGCTAATATTAATGATGTGTACTTAAGAAAAGTGAGATATTTCATTAATGTCTCACTATGTGGAATTCTGCCACTCTAATTACAATTTTGATTCATTTTATGATGGTCATATTAAAATAAGCAAAAGCCCTGTTTATCTTCCTTCTTAGGGTAGAATGCGTTTATAATCTTGAGGTAATTTTTCATACCATATGGTTCAGTGATCTGACTATCAGGAATGGTGCTTACAATGGGGCAGGACTACATTGCCTCTTCTGTATTTACTGACTGGATGTTGAAGGTGTTGAGTTCATAATGTTTATTCCCATTCAGGCAGTATACCTAATAGCTTGGTTGGTTTTAGACATAATTTCTTAAAGTATTTATGCTTTGATTTTGAACTCTGTTTCCAAGGGTACCGAGCAATCATTCTCCAGACTTTACCACAACTGAGAATCTTAGATTGTAAGAATATATTTGGTGAGCCAGTAAGTTTGGAAGAAATAAACTCATCACACCTACAATGCTTAGAAGGTCTTTTGGATAACTTAGTTTCTTCTGATTCCCCCCTGAATATAAGTGAAGATGAGGTAAAGTATTTATGTTTTTTTCTGAGAGAAATGATAGCTTCAAGAGTCAATGTATCAGAATATGAACTTTAAAGGACTTTGGTTTGTTTCTGTATCATAGGTCATTGATAATATGTCAGCACCACCAATGGACGTGTTGCCTCCTTTGAAGGAATTTACAAATACTCCAGAAGAAAATGTTTTGGCCTCACTTTTATCTGTGTGTCCATCTTCTGAACCAGAAAAAAATAATCATGAAAACGATTTTCAGAATGAGGTGAAACTTCAGAAATTAGATGATCAAATCCTACAGCTTCTCAATGAAGTAATTTGTTTTTATTTTATTGAAGAAAAATTTTTGAACAATAATTTGTTCAAAAATTATTTTATTGAACAAAGTATAAAGTAGAAATTGTACATAAGTTGACCAACCAGAAACATCAGATTGACTGTATCTGTATTTTTTCTTTACAGAAATAGAATTATGTACAGTAACAATGGCAGAAAACAATGGAAGATATTTTTCACTCATTTTTTCTGTTGCCTTCCTTCATGAGTGTCAGTACCTGTATTGCCAATAGTATTTTCTTGTTTTGTATATGTGATATCAGTTCATAGACATTTTACTAATATTACTCTGGCAACTGAATGATACTTCTATAATACTACTATTCAAGTTTTTAATTGAATACCTTCATGTGCAATTGCTTGTCCCTAGGTTATGTTTTTAGGAACTGCCAGATTTTTCAGAGTTGCTGCAACGTTCTATGTCCCTAATGACAATTCATGAGGGTTCTAGTTTTTCCTTCCTTCGTTGCTTTAGTTTTCTAAGATGAGGTCTTATTATGTAACACAGACGATCTTGATATCTTGCCTCTGCTTCTGGAATTCTGGGATTACAGTCATACACCACCATACTTGACTCTGATTTGTCTTTTTCATTATTGTTGTTCTTCCGACTGAGTTGCAAACCCCTTCAGCTCCTTCAGTCCTTTCTCTAACTCCTGCATTGAGGACCTCACTGGCTGTGAGCGTCCACCTCTGTATTTGTCAGGCTCTGGCAGAGCCTCTCAGGAGACACCTATATCAGGCTCCTGTCAGCAAGCACTTCTTGGCGTCCATAATAGTGTCTGGGTTTGGTGTCTGTATATGGGATGAATCCCCAGGTAGGGCAGTCTCTTGATGGCCTTTCCTTCAGTCTCTGCTCCACACTTTGTCTCCATATTTCCTCCCATGAGTATTTTATTCCCCGTTATAAGAAGGACTGAAACATCCACACTTTGTTCTTCCTTCTTCTTGAGCTTCACATGGTCTGTGAATTGTATCTTGGAGATTCTGAGCTTTTGGGCTAATATCCACTTATAAGTGAGTGCATACCATGCTAGTCTATGTCTTTTAATTGAGGAATTGAGTCCATTGATGTGAAGAGATATTAAGGAAAAGTAATTGTTGCTTCCTGTAGCGAGCCATTCTGCTGCTCCGGTCCGCGGGTCAGGGAGCAAGAGAGAGAGTGGGGACAGGGATGCAAAGAATGGAGACAAGACGAAGTCTGGTCAAAGATGAAGTCTTCCTGTTGGAGATGGAGTCTGAGTCTGTCTGTTCTCTGTCAAGTCTGTCTAGTCAAAGTCTGTCTGGAGACAAAGTTTGTCTGCTCTGACTAGTCTGTCTGCTCTCTGCCTCTGCCTCTCCGTCAAGTCTGTCTAGCTCTCTGTCAAGTCTGACTAGCTCTGACTCTGGGTCTGCTCTGGCCTCTCCTTTTATATCTCTCCTGAGTCAATCAAGTGCTGGGATTAAAGGCGTGTGCTACCACTGCCTGACTTTGACTAAAAGGATCAAGATAATTATCAGTGTGTTCAGCTATTGTAAACAAGTCTCTTGTCAGGGTATATGGCTCAAGATAGCTGGAAAGATAATAGCCAGTTTCAGCTCAGAGTCGGCTCCCAACAGTCCCCCTTTTTAAATTTGTTTTTAAAAGGGAAGGCTGGGAAACTTACAGAAACCGTGTCTGTCTTAGGTTGGAACAAAGGACCCCAGCCTCCCTTTCCCGTCTCTGGATACTGAACAGCCATTGGTTGAGCTCCTGTCTTAGGATGGTGAGGCCTCCCAGTTTGGGGCAAGGGTATTGAAGTGTTCTCTTACTCGTCATTGACTATCCGGCTTAGCGCGTAAATTAGGGGTTAATCCTCATCAGTCTTGATGACAGAGGTTTTGGAGTCCCCTACTTCCAGCCTGTAATAACGGACCTGTATGGGCTTCATTTGAATAGGGTCTATCTATTGTTGTACAAAAGCCATCAGTCTGTTGAACAGCATGAACCCAAGAGACAAGAGACTTAGCAATGCCTGAATGGTTATTGCAAAAGCAACACTCTTTTTAGGGTAGCACATAACTCCCTCTGTTGGAGGAGTAAAATGTGTAAGCCTCTTCTATTCTGTAGGACTATTTCAGCTAAGAAGGATAATGAATTTTACAAATGTATTATAAGCAGATTCTATTCTTTCTAAATCTAAATCTAAATCTATAGAAGTTCAGAACTGATCGTAGCTTTGATCTTAACAAAAAAATAAAGAAAATCTCCATTCTTGTCCCAGTTAATCCAAACCCAAAAAACAATTATAGTAACTGTGGTAATGCGTTTTCTCCTGGGTCTAAACAATGTACTCCCACTAAATCATAAATCAGGGAATCAAAAGTCCAATAGAGCCACCCTGGAGGTGTGGGTGGTGATGTCTTCTTCTGCACTGAGAACTTCTCAAGTCTGGTATGCTTGTTGATCCGCTCTTGTTTGAAGACAATTGTGAAGCATCTAAATGTTTCCTGTAAAGAAAAAATACGCTTCTCAGGGGGTTTCTCCTTCCTGGATTTGTTATTGTCTATTTGTTTGATCAGTCTCTCTGGCAGCCAGCGTGTAGCATCTGCCGTTTGGGAATATATGCAGACAGAACCTCTTCCCCAGATAAGCACTGGATCTAGCCCATTCCAGGTTCCAGTTAATGGGTCTTTCCAGAGGACTGTTGCAAATTTCTTTTTGGTATCAGGATGCCAGAATCTATCTGCAGCAGATTTTCCTGCAGAATCCGAAGTTAAAAAATTTAAAATAAAGAGTGTGTGATGAAGGATATTTCTGGGGGATGATGTTAAGAGATATTAAGGAAAAGTAATTGTTACTTCCTGTTATTTTTGTTGTTAGAGATGGAATTATGTATGTGTGGCTACCTTCTTTTGGGTTTGTTCTTGCTCTTTCTAGAGTGTAGCTTCCCTCCTTGTTGTTGGAGTTTTCCATCTATTATCCTTTGTAGAGCTGGATTCTTTGAAAGATATTGTATAAATTTGTTTTGGCATGGAATAACTAGGTTTCTCCATCTAGAGTGATTGAGAGTTTTGCTGGATATTTGCTGACATTTGTGTTCTCTGAGGGTCTGTATGATTATCTGCCCAGGATTGCCTGGCTTTTATAGTCTCCGGTGAGAAATCTGGTGTAATTCTGATAGGTCTGCCTTATATGTTATCTGACCTTTTTCGCTTACTGCTTTTAATATTCTTTGTTTGTGCATTTGGTGTTTTGATTATTATGTAATGGGAGGAATTTCTCTTCTGGACTAGTCTATTTGTTCTGTAGGCTTCTAGTATGTTCATGGGCATCTCTTTCTTTAGGTTAGGGAAGTTTTCTTCTATAATTTTGTTGGAGATATTTACTGGCCCTTTAAGTTAGGATTCTTCACTCTCTCCTATACCTATTATTCTTAGGTTTGGTTTTCTCATTGTATCCTGGAATTCCTGGATGTTTTGGGTTAGGAGCTTTTTTCACTTCGCATTTTCTTTGACAGTTGTGTCAATGTTTTCTATGGTATCTTCTGCACCTGAGATTCTTTCTTCTATCTCTTGTATTCTGTTGGTGATGCTTACATCTATGACTTCTGATCTCTTTCCTAGATTTTCTATCTCCAGGTTAGTCTCCCTTTGTGATTTCTTTATTGTTTCTACTTCCATTTTTAGATCCTGGATGTTTTTGTTCAATTTCTTCATCTGTTTGGTTGTGTTTTTCTGTAGTTCTTTGAGATTTTTGGTTTCCTCTTTAAGGGCTTCTACTTGTTTACCTGTGTTCTCCTGTATTTCTTTAAGGGAGTTATCTATGTCTTTCTTAAAGTTCTTTGTCATCATCATGATATGTGATTTTAATTCCGAATCTTGCTCTTCCAGCATGATGGAGTATCCAGGACTTGCTGTGGTTGGAGAACTGGGTTCTGATGATGCCAGGTAGCCGTGGTTTCTATTGCTTATGTTCTTGCTCTTGCCTCTGGCCATGTGGTTATCTCTGGTGTTAGTTGGTCTTGCTGTCTCTGACTGGAGCTTATCCCTCCTGTAGGCCTGTGAGCATGTGATCTTAGCTGTGTCAGCACTCCTAGGGAGACCAGCTCTCTCCTGGGCGGGAACTGGGTGTGGAGGGCTGTGGAACAGTCCTAGCTCAGGAGTGCAGATGGAGACTGGAAGGATCCTGTTCCCAGCTGCTCTGATGTTCCTGTGTCATGTGTGCTCCTGGAGGGTCCTTCTTTGGACAGTTATTTAAAAAGTAGTGATCTCACCTCTGGGCTTAGTGAGAGGACTCCAGGGAGACCAGCTCTCTCCTGGTGGGATTTGGGTACAGAGGGCTGTGGGACAGTCTTAGCTCCAGGGTGCAGATGGAGACTGGAAAGCTCTGTTAGGGTTCTAAAATGTTGGCATTCTATTATTTAGCACAATTTGATTTGACTTTAACTCTAATTTTGTCTGTTGAGTTCATATTTCATTGGCTTTTAGAAACTACCTTTTATTGTCTCTGGTTTTCAGCCCCAAATTCTTAACCTTGAATACTTGGCAGTCACAACTTCTCGGTAGTAAACTGATAGTCTCAGATTGAAGCATGGTCTCATTCTGGTCCATTTTGCTAAAGTAGTCTTGCCTTTTATTTCTACTTCTTGAGGTCTTTAAATAGTTTTATCTTTTTCTGTTTTTGTTTTCTTTTTCATTTTCCCAGATTTGAGTTACTAAAAGCTCTTGTCTTCCCTTTTTTTTCTCCTGTGCCAGAGCTGGATTTCTTGTTTTCAGTTTCAAAAATACAGAATTGATAAATCTGTAATCTTATAAAGTATCTTAATATTTAAGAAGGAATTAAATTTTAATTAGTTATACTGAGAAGAACTTTTAACAGACTTCCTTTCTGTTTTTATATTCTAGACTAATAATTCCTTAATAGATAATGTTCCTCAGAAAGACCTCAGACCTAAAAGAGACACAGATGTAACTTCTGAAAGTGACTATGGAACCAGAAAAGAGTGCAGCAGAAAAGTTCCCAGAAGAACAAAAATCCCATATTATGCCAGAACTATTCAAACTATTAAGCACCACAATAAAAACAATGGTGCTTTTGTAAGGTACTTGCTTTGGTTTTAGTAGTCCAAATAAGTCACACAGGAGTAACTGACTGGCTTCCTATTTGCTGTTTCATGATGATAAACTTCTCAGTTTACTGACATCAAAAATTTTTTTCCTTTTTAGCCTGGGAGCTCAGATATGTTCAGCTTTCGGCCCCTCATATCCTACATTTCTGTATCCATTGATTCAACCAACCACTGATCAAATAAAATCAAAGAATTACATCTTTACTAATATGAACAATTTACTAGGTTTAAAATTATTGCTTCTGATTGAACATTCACAAGCTTTTTCTTGTCATTATTTCTTAACTAATAATAAATTAGCTTTAATAGGTATTATGACAGATATTATATTGGATATTAAAATGTGTCTAGACAGTTTAATATACACTCAAATGTGTTATGTATAAAAATGCTATGCTATATTATGTAATAAAGTAAGCATTGAAAGATTTTGGTGTTTTCAGGTCATTCAGCACCCAACCACTGCAGAAACATGAGAATTGTATACTCATAAAAGATTGTTTTCTCTTTGAGAAATTAATGTATAATACCAAACAAAAGGCCACTGTAGTACTTGCAGTGAGTGGGAGGTGAAGCTGATACACTTGTGTTTACTTGACTAATTTCTACTCTGTCTGTAGACAGATCTAGCTCGGAGGCCAAGGCCTAATTAAACAGTACAACTAAGCCAGGATCAGAGGCAGACAAAATGATTATTTATTTTTTGATGTGCAGATGTAGAAATCTAATGTGTATATTTTAGTTGATAGCTGGAGTATCAACCATGATAGCTGTTAAGAAAAGAATTTACCTCAGAGTAGGTATAATCTACTTTTTGCCTACACAATTCTCTTTTACATGTACTCATTGGTTATAAAATTTCATGTATTAAAAAAATATCATTCAGTCCTTTAAAGTTAGGATATGTCCAAGAATTTCTTTTTATTCTGACTATTGATAGAATCTGTTTACTCTGGTATGTTGTATCAATTTTAAACCTTTAAGTGCCATAGGGTAATTAAATCATTTTCTTCAAATTTTTCTATTTTATGATCATAGTTTATTTCATCTTGAGTATCTTGAACACTACACATATAAAATCATTATCTTTTTGAAAACTCTTGAAATTCTAAATAGTGAATCAGCAAAGTACATCCCTTATATAAAATTCATGAATTAGCTTTCCAAGTTAACTATTACCTTACTTAATACAATTTGTTAAAACAATTATTGTATTGGTATAGGGTTTTACCTGCGTATATGTCTGCACCGTGTCCTGGTGCCTACAAATGACAGAAGAGAGCATAAGATCCCCTGGACCTGGGTTACAAATTGTTATGAGCTGCCATTTGAGTGCTGGGAATTGAACCCAGTTTCTTTGGAAGAGTAGCCAGTGCTTTTTTACCACTGAGACATCTCTCTAGCCCCTTAATTAATATATTGTTTTAAATACTAGATATGTGGCTACAGGTGTTTGTATTAGAAAACATAAACTGTACTTTTGAATATTTTCTGCCTTTTATTCTTTGCAGTTGTAATCGTAAAATGAGACAACCTTACTTTAGAGATTTATATGTCAGATCATCTTTGGTAAACTGTAATAACTTACGAGACATGGATGAGCAAAAGACTGGCATAGTTAAAGTGGACAAGAGTGTCTCGGATGACAGCACTTATCGGGTATGATTTAGAGAATTAAGGCTTAATAATCTTAGATTTAGGTACAAAGTCCTAGAAAGTTATCAAATTTTCTATGAGTAATATATGTTGTTTATAGTTTTATCAGAATGATGAAAATTAGCTAATTTTACCCTTCCCAGTTTCTAGATTTTTGCATAATATTACTGCTTTTAAATTTGCTAGATCAGTTGAAATGACGTTACATTAGGAAAATTCCAGTTCTTGTTTCCCAAACTAATACTTCCTGCTTTGAGAGGGGATACTGGGACCCTTCAAATAACAAAATAAATCTCTGTGTATTCTCAAAGAAGTTGGTTGTCCTGAAACCTAGTTTTGGAAAAGGATTCAGAGATGCTGAAATTATTTTAAATATTCAAGATTCATTGAATATATTAGCATGCCCTCATTTTACATGTTATAGTACTGGTTATTATATTCTACTATGTACTGTAAAAAATATAATCTAATAATAAGATTGCCTTCTATAACTGTCATGACAGTACCAATAAACACTCATTTGAAGTGATTATGTACCCAGCACTATCTATTCTCGTCTGTGTGCTTTATGTCCATTATTATAATTCTCATTGTGACTTCTTACAATAAGTTACTGTAAACTAGATGAAAGAACTGGAGTGGTGAGAAATGTGCTTACTTTTTCCAAGTTCATGAAGCATTGCTGTTTTCTTTTAGTCCCTCATGGAACAGTTAGACCAAGAGAGAGAGATGAAGTGGAAAGCTGAGCAAACGGAAAAGAAACTTATGGATTATATTGATGAGCTACATAAGCAAGCAGATGAGAAAAAAGATGTTCACAGCCAGGCTCTTATTACCACAGATAGGTAAGGCAAAAATATGACTCTGAATTCTGCAGAAGAGGGGAGGAAAGGACCTTGACCAGAGTACCCAAGGACATCACAGGAACTCCCACAGAATCAACTAACTTGGGCTCATAGGGGTTCACAGAGACTGCACTAACAACCAGGGAGACTGACTGAATCTGAGCTAGGTCCTCTCCATATGTAGCTGTGGGACATGTTTCCTCCTACTGGATTACCTTGTCCATCCTCGATATGAGGGAGATGCCTAGTCTTTCTGGAACTTGATATGCTGTGTTTGGTTGATATATCACTGGGAGGCCTACCCTTTTCAGAAGAATGGATGGGGGAGGGGCACTGGGGGGAGAGGAAGGAGGATAAACATTGTTCTGGATATAATATATAGGAGACTAAATTAAGAAAAACTAAGGAAAAATATGAGCCTAAAGATGTCTCTCAGAACATGAAGATTATTGGGCTTAGAATAGGAATGCCTTGGTGTAAAACAGTGATAGAAAAATGCATATATGTGACATTCATTTGATTTGAAGATTTAGTGCTTTGGTCAGGGTAACATGCTTTATAGAGTGCCATATTGGTAAAAAGGGCTGGCATTGACAAATTTCTCTTTAAGGTTTATGAATCCTTGTCTCTTTTAACGTATTCATTTCCTGTGTTAGCTTTGGCACTACATAGGCCAAGTTCCTTAATTCTTTTCTTTTTTTTTTTTTCTTGTCTGTTCAGTCTCCTATTTGCCTAAGGAGTTTTTCACTCCAGTACATTCTTATTCCATTGTATGAAGATACATTGTATTACCCCCTCCTCTTTGATTTCTATATTTAATAGTTAGGTTATCCCTTTCTTCAAATAGTTATTGGTTTTCCTCACAGTTACTTTTTGGTTCCTTTTTTTTTTCTTATCTTTAAGGGAACACTAGGTCTCCAGACTTGGTATTGGCCATAAGTAGGATCTGGAAGTCTTAGTTCAATTTTGTGTCTATAGAATGGATAATTCCTCTTACAAAATCTCATGTGAATATTAAATTAAGGTAAACAGTTTCCAACCTGATCCCTCATTTATTTTATACATTTGGTTGTGTGATACTGATCCTTAAGAAAACAGAAAACCGCCTCTACTACCTGCTTTTATATGTTGTACCTGTGTGGTAAGATAAAAAGAAGCCATGCTATGGATCCATGAATGGATAGAAGAAAATCCTGGTCAGGAAATGAGAGAATGGCATAAGAAAAGGAATAGTGCTCAAACTTCTTCAGAATAGCCCCATTACCTGACATCTCAGGATGTGTCACAGGGAGACTGTACACAAGAGAATTCCTCTACTCTTCAGAATGAAGCAAAGCTTGTTTTAGGAATTGTTTTTATTAAATGTTATTTTCCTTTGCATTATAATTGAAATTCCTTTTAGTATCGGCATACTTTTTGTTTTGTTATGTTGGATTTTTGAGGCAGTGTCTCACTATGTAGCTGTGGCTGGCCTAGAACTCATATCTATCTGCCTCTGCCTTCCAGGTGTCTGGAATTACAGGTGTGTACAACTATCCAGTTTGCCATTCTTGATCTTTTCATTTTAGCTATATGAAAATAGTTTTTGCTTTATTTCATAGTATAGGTATTAACTGTGGTGTATTAGAAAAAAATATCTTAACTGCTCACCAGATTGAATTTGGGAGGTTTGGAACATACCACCATGTTCCTTGCTCTCTTGAACAGTCAGTCTCAGTTGTTCTGATGCTTCTATCCATACCCGTATTTGTTGGTGTAAAATCTTGAGATTAATGCCTTCTAGCTCTTGATGTTCTTGTGTATATCTTGTATCCATTGCCCTGAATACCAAGTCTTTGGCAGGTAGGTGCTACCCTCTGAATAATGTCAAAAAGTGAATTTCATTTACTATGCTTATTGTTTCAACCTCCTTGGACTTTATTGACCTAGTCAGTTACCAAAAGTGCCTTTCCTTTATTTCTCATAAATGTTTTCAGGTTAGCCCATCCTGAGGAAAAACCATCTTGTATCTCTTGTATCGTATTTTGTATTCTTTGCCTTAGTAACTGGTATGCCATGAATATTTTGTCTGCTAACAAAACTAGAAATAATTGTTCTGCCACCTCTTTCTTATATCTCAAAGCTAGTTGGTATTGATATCTTCTTGATTCTGTTTGTGAAAATACTCATTTCTTCTGTATCCCAAAACTGTACCCTTGGCTTATGATTTACTACTTAGATAACTATTTGTCTTACTTATCTACAGCACTCATCTGTTATTTTCTCATGTCAACCTGGAATTTGACTGAATAAAGGAATACTACTTTGAAAACTGTTCTCATTAAAGACAAAAGGAAAGAGATAATAAGAATTGAAGAAATTACCATCATAGAGCAGTTGATGGATACATACATATATAACACACATATATCCTAGAAATTGCAGTTGATAAACATTGAACTACTTTAGCTCAGTAATTAATTCATGAGATTCTTCCACAAACTAGAGTTATATCAACCATTTAGCTGTTTCTTGTATTTGGATAAGGTATGAACTGATAACCCAAGCTAATAATATAATAACATGACACAATGACTGGTTCACAGGGTTCACATATAAATTAAAATGAACTAATCTGAGACTCTTATGGCTGTTCTAAGTTGAATTAAGCAAAGATCATTCCTGTTGTGACTGTTAGAATGTAAACTCAGGGCTTGCAGGATGGCTTAGTAAGTAAAAGCACTTGCCACACAAGCCTTACAGCCTGAATTCACTTCTAGAACCTTCAATGAAAGGAGAGACCTGTATATGAAAATTGTCCTCTGACCTTCATGCATGCACACACGTCCACACACATATATACATGCCCTTAAGTGCTTGCCACACTAGGAGAAGCTGAAACCAGTTCCTGAGAACTAACTCTGTGGTATAGAATTCTAAAGGGATTCAGTGCTTGGTTTCAGTGGTGTCTGAGAAGAGTACCAGCCAGTCTGCCTAAGTTTGGTTATGTATGCCAGTAAACTTGTCCTTGTTGTTTACATAAGTCAATTTTTTAGTTGCAAGCAAAACACTCTAGTGCATACAAAGCTGGTATCACCACTTTGGTCTGGGTAAGATAAAAGGAAGTCAAAATTGACCAGATGCTTATGCAGCACTTCCATCTCCTAGCTTTAGCGATTCCAAGCCAGTCTGCTCTGCTTGACATTGAGCTCTTTGAGGGCAGTGGCTTACTTATACTGAATGTTTTTTAAAAATTCACACGTATCTCAAAACTAAAACACACTAGGGGCAAACAGTTACTGTGAAATAATAACTTTATGTAAATGTCTTTAGTTTATGATGAATATTTTTCCCTTACAGGAAAATGTTATTTTCAGGGTTGGGACAAAGGCATATACTGTTTTGTAGCCCTTTTTTAAGTATAATTAGAGTTTGACAATACTTCAGATATTTATCACTGTTTTAAGCCTTAACATCGGGTATAATTTTCATTATTTTTAAACTTGTAACATTCATATTTTTATTATATAATTTATTCTCCAGACTAAAGGATGCTATTTTTAAGGAGAGACATTGCAAGGCTCAACTTGAAATTATAGTTCACAGACTTCAAAATGAAGTTAAAAAACTAACTATTGAATTAATGAAAGCTCGAGATCAACAGGAAGATCACATCAGACACCTGAGAACCCTGGAAAGAGCGTTGGAAAAAATGGAGAAGCAGAAAGCACAGCAGCAGCAGGCACAGGTATCCCTGAGTGGATCAGTGATATGAATGAACAGATTGAGGGCTCTTCCTAAAACTAATTACATACCATAGTAAGTTCAAAAGATGCCAGGCTGTATGCACAAATTAAGTCACTGTTATTTGTAATATCTCAATCATGCAGCCTGCAAGTTACATCTTTATTCTATCAATACCAGTTAGATAAAGAATTGGTAGAGTTGGTAAAAATAATAGAGGGAGATAGGCTCATATTTTTGAGAGACAGCTTTCAGATCTGTGGAGTACTTGAAAGACTTTCAGTTTCATGCTATTGGCATTGAATTCCTGTCCAAAAAAAAAATGTATGCAAATCAATAGTACCAGTACAATTGATACTAGTACAATTGATGCTTCTACATTGGCAATGCCATTCTTAATTCTATAAAGTTTGAAAGCAGATTAGTTGTTAGGCCATGTGATTTAATGAGCATTTAGAGGAGCTGGTATTAAAATAGAAGCAGGGACAGTTACTGGGATGGCCATGAAGCTCTGAGGTAGGCCAGTCTTTCTGAGGAAGGACTTTCTCATTTTCTTTTCTATTTTTGTTTCCCCTTCTTCTTTCAGATACTGGACTGAATCTGGACATGCCATCCCTACCACTTTCAGTTTCAGCACTCCCCAAAGCTACCCCTCACTCACCATGTGGCTGACCTGCCTGACTTCCAGGCCTAACTCTAAGACATAACTCCTTTAACTTTTTTTCTTCCTGTTCTCAATCTTCCTCCTTCAGACAGCTGAAAGATCTGCAGCTTGCCTGCTTCGTGGCTTTCTTCTAAATTAATGAAACTGCTCTTGGCCTTTAAACAAAGCAACCAAATAGAAACTAGAAGCAGGAGAATGTGTGTAAGAACTGTGACCATGTGTACTTCACTCAGATGAGGCTAGGAACAGGCTAAGGACAAGAACTAGAAGGAGGGACATGCTTGTGTAAGCTCTGACCATGTGTACTTCACTCAGATAAGACTGATCCAAGAGGTGGAACTCAAAGCCTCAGCTGCTGATCGAGAAATAAACTTACTTCGAACCTCTCTTCACCAAGAAAAACAGCAAGTGCAACAACTTCATGAACTTCTGGCATTGAAAGAGCAGGAACACAGGTGAGTGAACATGTATCAAGATAATACTAACATTTAAAAGTATAAAAGGGAGTTCCTGGCTCTTTCCTTGGTCTTCCTCACGCAGTGATTGACCATTGGTGAAATCTGGCAGAATTAACCCATGGAGGGCAGGCACGATGGCTTAGTCCCCAAGCTTGAAAGGTGTGGTTCCTGGGATCTACATGATAAGAAGAAAGCCAACTCCCACCTGGTGCCCTGTGCCTTCAATGCATGACACACATAAAAGCAATCCATCAATCAGTGTAGTGAGAGAAAGATTAAAATCAGAATTAACTCATAGACAATACCGTGTTTGCTTCTATATTAGATTCAGTCCTATAGAAATGCTAGGAGCTAAAAATCAAATATGTGACTTTAGTGTCGGTATGAGAAAGACTTATAATAATGCACCTTGTTTTTATATTTCTTCAGACTTTACCAGAAATGGTTCATCATATAGAGAGGACGCCATCCTAATTCACTTCCAAATAACTCTATAAAATTACTCAGGATTGATTCTGTTACAACAGTAGACTATAAACTTTCTTTGTCTACCTAAGTACCATTTCTGTGATTTAAAAAAAAAAAAGGAACTTGTTTTCCATTAACCTTGGGTAATACAAAATGTTAATAGCTATTTAAAGACCATTGAGGGTTTTTTGTTTGTTTGTTTATGACTTTTAATGTTTTTACAATCCAGTCATTATCACCTTCCAGTCCACCTTCGCACAGTTCCTCATCCCATTCCTCCTCCCAACCTGTCTGCAAGAGGATGTCCCCAGCCCACCCCCACCAGGCCACCTAACTACCTAGGGCCTCAAGTCTCTCCAGGGTTAGGTGCATCTTCTCTCACTTAGGCCAGACCAGGCAGTCCTCTGCTATATATGTACCAGGGGCCTCATACCAGCTACTATATGCAGCCTAGTTGGTGGCTCAGTGTCAAGAGATCTCAGGGGTCCGGATTAGTTGAGGTTGCTGATCTTCCTATGGAGTCACCCTCCTCAGCTGCTTCCAGCCTTTCCCTAATTCAATCACTGGGGTCCCTGACTAAAGTCTATTGGTTGGGTGTGTCTGCCTCTGTCTAAGTCAGCTGCTTGTTGAGCCTCTCAGAGGACAGCCATGCTGGGCTCCTGTCTGTAAGCACACCATAGCATCAGTAATAGTGTCAGACCTTGAAGCCTCCCCATGAGATGGATCCCAAGTTGAGCTGGTCACTGGAACTCCTTTCCCTCAGTCTCTTCTCTGTTTTTGTCCTTGCAGTTCTTTTAGATAGTAACAATTCTGGGTCAGTGTTTTTGACTATGGGATATCAATTCCATCCCTTCACTTGAGGCCCTGTCTTTCTACTAGAGGTGGATTCTACAAGTTCCCCATTGTTGGGCATTTCATCTAAGGTTTGAGTTCTGATAGTTTCTCATCTCCCAGGTCTTTGGTACATCCTAGAGGGTTCCCCCACCTCTCACCTCCCACTCTTCAAGTTGCATATTTCCACTCATTCTGCTGGCCCTTAGGGCTTCTCTCTTGCTCCCCTCCCCAATACCTGATCATGTTCCCCTTTTCCTCTCCCTGTCCCCTCTCCCACACAGTTCCCTCTCTTCCTCCCTCTGCCTCCTGTGATTATTTTCTTCTCCCTCCTAAGTGGGACTGAAGCGTTCTCACTTAAGTCCTTCTAATTGTTAACCTTTTTAAGTTCTGTGGATTGTATCCTGGGTACTCTGTACATTTTTGGCTAATATCCACTTATTAGTAAGTACATACCATGCATGTTCTTTTGGGTCTGAATTACCTCAGGCAGGATGATATTTTCTAGTTTCATCCATTTGTCTGAAAAACTCATGATGTCCTTGTTCTTAATAGCTGAATAATATTTCATGTAAGTGAACACATTTTCTGTATCTATTCTTCTGTTGTGGGACATCTGGGTTGTTTGTAGCTTTGACTATTGCAGATAAGGCCGCTATAAACATAGTAGAGCACATGCCTCTGTAGTATGATGGGGCATCTTTGGGTATATGCCCAAAAGTGGGTATAGCTGAATCTATTTCCAATTTTCTGAGGAACTTGCAGATTGATTTCTAGAGTGGTTGTCCCAGCTTGCAATCCCACCAGCAGTGGAGAAGTGTTCCTCTTTCTCCATATCCTCACCAGCATGTGCTATCACCTGAGTTTTTGTTCTTCTGATTGGTGTAAGGTAAAATCTCAGGATCGTTTTGATTTGAATTTCCCTGATCACTAAAGACTTTGAACGTTTCTTTAAGTGCTTCTAGACCATTCAAGATTGCTTCCTTGTGAATTACTTGTTTAGTTGTTTGGGTGTTTTGGATGCTAGCGTCTTGAGTTCTTTATATATTTTGGATATTAGCCCTCTATCAGATGTGTAGTTAGTGAAGTTTTTTTTCCAATCTGTAGGTTGCCGATTTGTCCTATTGACAGTGTCCTTTGCCTTACAGAAGCTTTCCTGTTTCATGAGGTCCCATTTATCATTTCTTGATTTTAGATTATGAGCCATTGGAGTTCTGTTTAGGAAATCCCTTACACCCCCTCCGCCTCCTCCCCATGCCAATATGTTTAAGGCTCTTTCTCACTCTTTTCTGTTAGATTAAGTGTATCTGGTTTTATGTTGAGGTTCTTGATCCACTTGGAGTTGAGCTTTATGTAAGGTGACAAATACAGATCTATTTTCATTTTTCTACATACCGACTGCCAGTTAGACCAGCACCATTTAATTAAAGACCACTGAGTTTTTATTAATGTGAATCGCATTGCTTTGGCTTTCATTTCAGGCAAGAAATTCAAACTCGGGAGTTTTTCACTGATGCTGAGTTCCAGGATGCATTAGCTAAACAATTGTCCAAAGAAGAAAGAAAACATGAGCAAGAAGTAAAAGAATACCAAGAAAAAATTGATATATTAAACCAGCAGTATTTGGATTTAGAAAATGAATTCCGTATTGCTTTAACTGTTGAAGCTAGAAGATTTAAAGATGTAAGAATTGCTATCTCGCTCTCTACTGATGAGAGGACTACATTTTAAAATCCCACCCAAAATGATATGATGTTTTAAAAAATGAATTTGTAGAGTTTTCATTTCCTCATATAACAGTAGCTATTTTTTTATTGCTGTTGGGAAAACTAATTATGGTGATCAGTGAGGATCTAAAGTGAGAATCAGAATAGGAATGGGAAACCTGAATTTGTACAGCAGGGGCCAGCAAAACTGACAGTCCTCCATCCGCTCCTGGGACAAAGGTGGCCCACTGCCTAATTAGTATTTCTTTATTTTTATTAATTAACTTACTGTATATCTCAATCACAGTTTCCCCTCCCTCCTCTCCTTTCATTCTCCCCTCTCCTAAAACCCTCTCCCCATTCTTTCTTTCTCCTCAGAAATGGGGAGGCCTCCCATATCAGCCCACCTTGGCATATCAAGTTGGAGTAGAACTAAGAGTATCTTCTATTGTGCCTAGACAAGGCAGCTCAGTTAAGGGAAAGGGATCCAAAGGGAAGCAACAGAGTCAGAGACAGCCCCTGCTCCTGACGTTAGGAGTCCTACATGAAGACCAAGCTACAGAACTGTTACATATGTACTGAGGGCCTGGGTACATACCATGCATGCTATCTGTTTGGCAGTTCAATCTCTGAGCCCCAGTGGGCCCAGGTTAGTTGATTATGTTAGTTTTCTTGTGGTATCCTTGTCCTCTCTGGCTTCTGCAGTCCTTCCTCTCTATCTTCCATAGGATTTCCCAAGCTCCACTTAATGTTTGGCTGTGGATCTCTCCATCTGTTTCCATCAGCTGCTGGGTGAAGCCTCTCAGATGACAGTTATGCTAGGCTCCTATCTTCAAGTATAGCAGAATATCATTAACAGTGTCAAGGGTAGGCTCCCTCTCACAGCATGGGTCTCAAGCTGAGTCAGTCTTTGGGTGGCTATTTCCTAAATTTCTACACTATCTTTACCCCTGCACATCTTTTAAACAGGACAAATTGTGGGTCTAAGGTTTTGTGGCTAGGTTGGTGTTCGAGTCCCTCAATTGGAAGTCTTTTCTGGTTACTGGAGATAGCGGTTTCAGGTTCTGTATCCCCCACTACTAGGAGCTAGGGTCACCGTCATAGATTCCTGAGAGTGTCTGTTGATCTCTAGCTTGTCCTAGAGATCCCACCGCCACCACCAGTTCAACTTGTCTCTCCCAGTATTCTCTCCTTCTGTCCTCCCTTATTGAGTTCCATGTCTTGTTCTGTTTCCCTTCTTAGTGAGATTCAAGTGTCCCTCTTGGGCCCTCCTTGTTACTTAGCTTTTTGGGGTCTGTAGATTGTAGTGTGGATCCTGTACTTTATGGCTAATATCCACTTATCAGTGAGTACATACCATGTGTGTCTTTCTGTGTCTGAGTTACCTCACTCAGGATGATCTTTCCTCGTTCATTCATTTGCCTGCAAATTTCAGGATATCATTGTTTTTAGTAGGTGGGTATAAATCTTTTGCCTTTTACTAGTTAGCATTTCTCTTAAACTGAAATTTCTCTACATTTACTTCAAGTCTTTCCATTCGTGTCTATTCCTAGGCTTCTAAGTGATTGTGTGAAAAACTAATGTTCCTCTTTTTCTGATTCTCATTGATGCCTCTTTCTCTGATATTCCATAACCTCAAGAGCTTCTTATAATAATAATCTTCTTTCTTACCACCTTTGTGTTAGAATGTGTAAGTTAGCTGTTATGCCACTCCTCAGATACTTCTGTTCAGAATAATAATCAAAACTCTTTGTATTCTGTCTGATTTCATGCTCTGTCATCTCCCCACTCATGCCACTCTAACGTCACCATGTCTTCTACTCGGACTTGTAAGCACCTTACTGCCTGGAACACCAGCCCTCCAGCCTTACAGCCTTTTATTCCCTGTTAACCTCTTGATAATAATGTTCGCTAAAATTAAACATTCCCTTTACAATACTGTGCATCCCTCTAAGCTTTGCTCAGTAAAGGGATGTTCTTTCTATATAGTTTCATAGTGCATAGTGTGGTCCTATTGCTATATTGTTAGTCCTTACCTACTGGAAAACAGATTAGTCTGTTTTGTCTGCTGATCATTGTAATACCAAACAATAGCTGACATACAGTAGTTGCTCAGTGAATTATGTGTCATACAAATTAATCCTGGTTCTTATATTCAGTAGTTAATTCCCTGAGTAACTGGACAAATGAATAGCAAACTCCCTAGGTCTGCGTTTTACTTTCTAGATATTAAGTACACTGAAACATGATGCCTCTGAGTTTTGTTTTACTTAAACTTAAAAGTTTTAAAATGAAAAGTGTAAACTATTTATAGAAGCAAATATTTTCTACTTGGAAATCTTATAATATGATTTTAAAATGCAGGTTAAAGATGGCTTTGAAGATGTTGCAACTGAGTTAGCGAAGAGTAAACATGCTCTTATTTGGGCTCAACGCAAAGAAAATGAATCTTCATCTTTAATTAAAGATCTTACCTGTATGGTGAAGGAACAAAAGACAAAACTCTCAGAAGTCTGCAAATTGAAGCAGGAAGCAGCAGCAAATTTACAGGCAGGAATCTGCAGTGTGCTTTCCCTTGGGGCTTTCACATCGTCTCACGTGTGAGCAGTGACTTTTAGGAAGTACTCAGGAATAACTCTGAGATTGTATTATTCATACAGTTGGTGTTCATAATGAAAGTATACCTAATGAGATTCATGATTTCATAGATGATACTGCTTTCATCAAAATATCTTAAGAATGCTAGGTATGGTGGCACACCCCTTCAGCCCCAGCTCTTGGGAGGCAGAGGCAGGCAGATGGATCTCTGTGGATTTGAATCCATTGTAGTCTACATTTCAAATTCTAGACTGACCGGGTCTATATAGTGAGACCCTTTCTCAAAAATAAATAAAACTATGTGAATAAATGACAGTAAACTTATTCTATATAGTAGTCACCAGTTGTACAGTGTTAGGACTGAGAATGGGAAAGTGATACTGAAAAGGTGCTAAGCTTTGAGAAACACTACTCGTATTATTAGTATTAATTCGATGGTGGTAATGGTATTTTCAGGTACACTTAACCATAATAGCCTTGAAATTATCTCTTAATAATTGTGCTACTTCACCTAAGAAATCAACTTCTGGAAAATAAATTATATATAGATTGTTGATTTAAATATTTCATGAGAAATTTTGACAATTACGGATTCAACTTTTCTCTTATAAATATGGAGTGAAACTCGGTGTTAAAAAGTAGCCTTTTAAATGTTAGCATTTCGTTTTATAGTGTATACCTTAAAACTTTTGGTGTAAAAGTTGGTAATCTTTACTTTTTAATTGCTTAAAGAGCATTTTTCATAAGATACAAAAAGAACAACTTTAATAATTTATAGCATATATAATTTTAATGTTTATAATTAAGTGAAATAATTTGTGTTTTGGGGTGTACAGAATCAAATCAACACTCTTGAAATTTTGATTGAAGATGACAAGCAGAAGAGCATTCAAATAGAACTTCTCAGACATGAAAAAAACCAGCTGATTTCTGAGCTGGCAGCCAAAGAGTCACTGATTTATGGCTTACGAACTGAGAGAAAAGTATGGGGACAAGAACTGGCATGTCAGAGTAAGAGTCTCAAGTTTTTCAATGGAAAATAGCCATTATTACAAAGCAGTATATCTGGACTGCCTCCCAGTGCTAAGTTAAAAAGAATATGTTGTCTAGTAGGATACATAGGCATTTACCAGCCAAACAGGAGCACAAGTCTCTAGGGAAGTAAGGCATTTCAATAACTAAGATGTTTAAGTGGCCAGAAATGGAGATACATGCCTATACCTACTGCTGCTCTGGAGACTGAGAGAAGTCACTCAAGAGTAAGCCTTTGCACTGGTAACATAAAAGGATTAAAGTTGAATGTATTCCTGGGATACTGTGATAATACTGTTCTTTATATTAATACTAAAATCATCTAAAATGAGTATTCATATTTGTAACATTTTTCCATATTTTGCATGGAGAGAAGTAAAATTGTACATGAATGAAAGTCACTGTAGATTTCAGGTAAACCCTTAGTCTTCTTTCTGGCTGCTATATAGCAAAAAATAAATACTATGTCTTGACATTAACAGATAGCTTAAAAATTATGAATAGTTAGTGGTCAAAATAAAGCATTGCTTATTTATTTTATAGTAATTTCTACTGTGATTGTGTTTGCTTCATTTTACTTAAATAGAGCTCAAATGTTAAAAAGACTTTCCTTCTCCTGTTGATTTGCATTATTGTATACTTTGGGCTTTACATCAGTTGGTTTTTTTGTTTTGTTTTGTTTTTATTTTTGTTTTTGTTTTTTGGTTTGCTTGTTTTTCACCTTATTAGGTAGCATTTTATAAGTACAAAAATCCCCAAGGTGTATTAAGTTCCTAACTGGTAATTATTTCTTAGGCTCATCACTATCGCAGAGTCGTGGGAAATTAGAAGCCCAAATTGAAAGTTTATACAGAGAAAATGAATCTCTGAGAAAAGCCCATGAAAGTGACTGTGATGCATTGAGAATAAAGTGCAAGATCATCGAGGACCAAACTGAAACCATCCGGAAACTGAAAGATGTAAGCCTGATATTGGTCCTTTAAGATTAGAGAGGGTAGCAGGTTTGGAAAATGATAATTTATCTTTGTGATCCTCGACTGTTGTAGATTTTAAAGACAAAAAGAATATCATGTTTCCTTTTATAGTTTCTCAGCCTTGCTCTTAAAAGCAGTATCTGATGCTGATGAACTTGAATTCTACTTTGACTTTTTTGTTGTTGTTGTTATTGTTTTTTGAGATAGGGTCTATGTATTCTTGGCTGGCTAGCAACCAAGCGAGCCTTACAGAGATCTGCCTGCCACTGCCTTGAGTGCTGGGACGAAAGGCATGTAGCACCAAGCCTGCCTTATTATTATTACCTGGAAAATAACAAAATATGAGTCATCAGTAAAAGATTATACATATCAAGAAACTTTAATATTTTTATGGTCCATATTCTTTTAGATCTTCACTCATACCAATATGCAACATCTAAAATAAATTACTGGTTTTCTTTTTAAGTGTTTACAAGAAAAAGATGGGCAAATCAAAGTGCTACAAGAACAGATCACTTTCATAGAAAAATGTTCTCAAGAGCAACTTAATGAAAAGTCTTCACAACTAGATTCTATAGTTGAGAAACTGGAGAGACACAATGAAAGAAAGGAGAAACTTAAGCAACAGTTGAAAGCAAAAGAATTAGAACTTGAAGAAATCAGAAAAGCTTACAGGTATTATACAGTATTGTCAGTGAGAAAAAGGTTTAGATGAGTGAGTTCATGTTCCTCACTTAATTCTAAAGTTATTTCTTGTCTTTTTAGCACACTAAATAAGAAATGGCATGATAAAGGAGAACTACTCTCTCATCTTGAAACGCAAGTAAAAGAAGTAAAAGAAAAATTTGAAAACAAAGAAAGGAAACTGAAAGCAGAGAGAGACAAAAGTCTTGAGCTACAAAAGTAAGTATTAAGTTATGGAGGATGTGGGATCCCTTTAAACACACATACTACACTAGAATGGATGAAATACATGTAAAGAAAGAAGATGCCAAAGATACAGAGGGCATAATTCGCTAAGAAAGAAAGTTATTTTCATTACACGTCTAAAATAAGAAAGTTCCCGGTAATAATTAGATTAGATTTGAATATATATAATTTCCTCTTACCTGAAACATTGAATTCCCATGAAAAATAGGTAATACAGTTTAAGGACTAGTTTTTATTTCAAAATGCAGAATGGTATTAATAACAGAGCCTGCAGACAGCTTCTCACTAGAAAGCCCTCTTAATCTCTTTGTGGATCCATATGCATAGGGATTATTTTCTCTCTCTTTTTTTTAAGGGATGCACTGGAAAAGCTTCAAAACATGGATGACACCTTTAGAAAACAAGTTGATGCAATTGTTGAAGCTCATCAAGCTGAAATAATACAGCTAGCAAATGAGAAGCAGAAATATATTGACTGTGCAAATTTAAAGGTACAGTAAGCTAAGATTTATTTTGATAATGTTAAATTATTATGGTTAAACAAATTAGATTTTTGGAAACTAAAAGAGGAAAGGTTGAACATTTTGATGACCTAACCTTTAAAGAACATATTACTAAAGTTATCCTGAATCTAGGCAACATTTCAATCATTAACAGATAATAACTCCAGGGAACTGAGTAGTAAGTTAAATCCCTGCTTGCAACACTCTATGATCTCAGCAGTCTCCATGAACATCCCTGTGGAAGTGCAATCTACACTGCCTGGAGAAAGTTCTTGGTGATCACTTCCCTGTTCATTAGGGCTTAAGCCAATCAGGTTTGTCATCTTGATAAAAATAAGTTTCTGGTGCTTCTGAGACAAACATCATGGGCTTTACCCTCATGAAGATCAAGGTATTTTAACAAACACACAAATATTCTGATATGATTACCTTTTTGAGATCCACTAGATTCAAAGATACTTAAGAACTTTTCATCAATTTTCAAGTGGTAATGAAAAAGCAACCAAAAAGAACTAAGGTATGTAAGATTCAGAAATAAGCAACCAAAAAACATTCAAGAACAGAGAGCACATAATGCAAGCTTACTCCGTAATCTCAGTACTCAGGGTGAGGCAGGAAGATCAAATATTTATGCCAGACTGGGCTAAACAGGAAGACCTGTCTCCAAAAAGCAGGAGAGGAGGGACTGAGAAGATGGCTCAGCTGTCGTGAGCATTGAGCTCTTAATGAGGCCCAGAGTTTAGATCCTAGCACTCATGTAACAAGGTTGCTGCACTCTATAAATGCCTATAACTAGGTCTGAGGGATCCAGTGCTATATTCTGGCTTCCACACACATTCACAAATGTGGTTACAGACAGTACTAACACATAAGAAAGTTTATATACAAAGGAAGAGTCACTGTCAGAATGTGCTTAAGGTAGAATTACCATTAGGACTCTGCAAGGAAATTTGACAGTCTTATTTAATCAATTATTAGGAGCATAATGACCATGTTATTTCACTTGCAGTCAGTAGTGACTTCAGGTATTTTGTTTAACATGATACAAAGATACTGTGGGCAATACAAAATAAAACATGAACTGGGCTTGCGGCTGAACGTACTGAGAGTATAATGTTGGACCTACTAGCAACATGATTTGGTAAAGAGGTAAAGAAATGCTTTCTTCTGTTGTTTTTGACAGACAGGAGACTTAGGAGAGTCTTACTACCTGAGGTTTATCACACGTTCAAGTCTGCGTTATGTTAGAAGTTACAAGCCTTTCTTTTCAGGATGATGCTGAGAGACTCCCTGATACTGCACAAGTCTGTTTCATGATGTAATAAGTTCTTGAGAATTCTTAAGTCCAAAGGCCCTGCTCCTGATTGTCCTGAAGATCGAAAGCAGTTGCTGTTCCCAAGCCTCTGAGATGAACAGAAAGGACATGGATGCTAAATTCTACCTGATTCTGATAGAGCCGGATTCACCGATTGGCTCATTATAAGCTTAAGTGGGTCTTTCATCCAACCGGAAATATGAGTCTTCCTCAGCCTCTGCTCTGATGCCATAAATTTGCCTTGTATACTAAAACAATAAAATCATTTTAAATTTTAAAAAAAAGTTAGAAAAATAGAACCAGAGCTTAAAAATAATAATTAGGCATATGAAGTATACAGAACTTGAGGCATCACTGATAGGTAAAAATTTAAAGCAGGAGAAGTTGGGGCTGGAGAGTTAGTTCAGCCTTTAAGAGCACTAGTCACTGTTGAAGAGGACCCAAGTTCTATCGCCAGCACCCACATGGCAGGTGACAAGCATCTATAACTCTAGTCCCAAGAGAGCCGATGCCCTTTTCTGACTTCCATGAGTCCTAACCATGCTTTTGCAAAACATGCATATATGCAGGCAAAACACTCTTACACAAAATAATAAAATCTAAAAAAAATTTTTTTAAATGAATAAATTAGGAAAAGTCATTTTCTAAGGGAAAAGAAATTAGGAGATCTTATTAAGGGAATGTAGTAGCAGAAAAAGATTGTTGCAGTAGCCGAATCTGTCAGACATGTTGAGCTAAATAGAAGAAAGTTTCAAGCAAAGGTCTGTAGTATGCAGTGCACAGATCTTGGGGAAATATGGGCTAAGAATGAATGGTAAAATTATATCGCAAAGAGAAAACACCACCAGAACTTTCAGAAATGCTGGAGGGACCACATTGAAAAGACTGATTTGGGAGGAAGCTTGTGTGAGTTGCAAGTCTTTGAGGTGTGGGTATTTTAAGTTAAACTCACCATTGACAGGCTGCTCAGGACAATGGGATGATGGAATCAGAAAACTAGGTTTCTGTTCTCTGTAAAATAGGAATTTCACATTTTCTAAACTCAAAATGTAGTTAAAATACATTACTTTATCCTTTGCAGGAGAATCTTATGAGGACTAAATAGGTAATACACATGAAAGTACTTTATATAGCTTTCCATTTTATCATTTGAAAAAAGTTGCATCTTACTAACTTCATTTAATGAATAACAACTTATAGAGTACATAAAATACATCGTTGACTTTTCAAAATGCACTTAAAATATTTTTAGAAAATTAAAATGTAAAATGTATACATTGGTTTAGGTTCAACAAGTTGAAGACGAAATGCGAGGACTTCTGGAAGAAACATGCAAGAACAAAAAAATGATGGAAGGAAAAATTAAGCAACTTGCTTGTGCTATAAGTGAGATACAGAAAGAAATGTGATGTTGGTGGGAACAAATTTAGTTGAAACGGACCAACAGACCTATTGTAAAAATGATTAAATACTGTAACAGTAGTAACTGCTATGACTTTGAAATGTCTCTTTCTACACATTTCATTATGAATATATTTAAGAGACTTGATGAAATATTGTATATGTGGGGTTTTTATAATAAAGTATTATTAATTATGTTGATTAGATGGACCTATCATAATAACTAGACTTAAAGCACTTTTCTTGTCTCTGTGCTGTACCTTGTTGATAATTACACACTTACAATTGACTATACAGTTTGCCTGTAGGAAAGATACAAAAATAATCATTGTTGAGGTTGTGCTAATACAGAACTAGTTGTATTTACAGGTTGTCCATTAGTTGATGCAACTCCTTTTAAAATGTCTATAAGATGTAGTGAAAAAATATTGAAAGTCTATAGGGTAAACAAAAATGTGTTCTCATTCAGAAAGGTTTAGCTATCTCCACATGACTCAGTTTCCTCTTTTTTGGTGCATTTGTTCATTAAAGATGAAGTGTATAGTTTTATAAATATTTCCTGACCTAGAAGAGCACAGCAGTCCACCCTCATTCAGAATTCCACTCACTGAGTGAAGAGATGTCTGACTCTGCAGCGGAAACATTCATCTCATTTCCTATCTAGTCTTGTATTGCTAATTCACTGTTGTCAACACTTATGTTGGTAAATAATGTCCTTACCCCTGTGCTGTTTCTGAGAGGAAGAAAGTATAACACATTCAAAAACTAATATTAATAAACTAAATTTTAAAAAGTAAATAGAACCCAAATAATCTTTAAATATTGCTGAAGAGAAGGTCTCATGGTGTTATTATAGCAGAGCTACATGCTTCAGTCAAATGGTAGGTTACAGTCTAATTCTTACCTGAACCAGTCAGTGCCTGACACTTGCAGTTTCATGCATCCATAATTTTTTTGTTGTTGTTGTCTAATGGCAAGCATGGAGTTGAGTTGGCACAGATATGTGAATGCAGATTCTGTAATACAGAGGATGTTTCAGGAAGGCTGTGGAACCTTTGGTGTTCTCTATAGAGGAAAACATTCCATGCACCTTGCTTAATTATTACCACATTGCACTCCTGAGTACTCCATTTCTGCTTGTTGACGGAGTACTGGGCTCCCCTATCTGTGAGATGAAGGAATAGAATGCTGAAGTTCACAATAGGAGGATAGATTATAGTATGATTGGATTGGTGTGTGTGTGTATGTGTGTGTGTGTGTGTAATTTTTATTTTTGTGGTTTTGCTTTTGTTTTTAGCAGGGGCAGGAGGAATCAGATAATCCATACATTCACTGAAATACCAGTTTTAGAAATCTTTCAGTTTTCTAAATCTAGGGGATTCTCCAAGAATCCTGTATCTACCAACTTATCTTCAGATCTAAATTCTTGACTTAAAAGCACCTCAACTTAATGCTCTTTGAACTTATATACTATAACATGAACTTGGGTTCTAATACATACTTACATCCCAACTTGGAACTCATTCATACAACTAACCAAATTCTCAAAGCCAGAATCCCCTCTCCAAGACCATTGAACTTTTCCTGAACGTTGATATTAGATTCAGAGGGCTAGTTGAGTACTTTGAGTAATATCTAGAAAAAAGTACCTACTGTTATCCATTGGAATCCTAATATACTTGTGCATGGGGTAGGATCCTGAATGTTTTCAAGGATAACAGATTAACCCTTCACTTCTTCATCAAAGTGTCCAGGAATACAGAGCAGTGCTCCCAACTCTAGTAGCTTTATGTATCACTCATGTGGCTAATGACAAATATCAGTAGGTTAGTATTATTCAAGCCATTTAAACATTCCTGAAACAAATAATAGAGAAATGTACATATAGTAGGGTAAAAGTAAAGTTGCCAACAATGGTAGCGGTTCAAATAACTATGGATGACTCATCTGACTTACATTTATGGGGATAGTATGCTATAAGCAGATGTGAAAGAATGGGAATGACAGAGTAGTCCTAATTATCTCTTGTTCTTCCTGCTGTAAATTTTCTTCTGCTCCCCGTTAGCCATACTGTTAGGGACAAGATATGGGTTTCAATGGCATCAGCTTCAGTAATGGACCACAATCTGGTTTTCCATTTTACCCACAAGAGTAGACTTTTGGGCTGCTGCAGTTTAAGTAGAAGTTTCCAATATATTCTTTTTATATTTTATTATTATCTTCTTTTCTGTATATGAATGATTAGCCTGCATATATATCTATGTACCACATGTGTGCCTGGTACCCATGTAGACCAGAAAATGGTATTAGATGCCCTGGACTCAGAATTGCAAATAGTTGTGTGCTGTCATATGGGTGGTAGAAACTGAACCCAGGGAGTCTATGCTCTTACCTCCTCTCCAGCCCCTTCACTATATTTTTGTTGAATTTGTTTTGTTATAACAAACACAAACTTATATTTCTTATATTTCAATGTGCATCATTTCTATGCATGAATATGATTTCAGGCTTCACTTATCATAAGTACTAGGATAGTGAAGGAGAAGATTAAAATTCTTATTGCTGAGCTGGTGAGATGGGTCAGCTCCTAAAGGTACTTGCTGCTAAACTTGAGTACCTGAGTTTGACCCCTGGGTTCACATGGTGGAAGAAAATTAACTCCCACAAATTGACCCCTGACCTCACACGTGTGTGAACACACAAATATAATACAATTTTAAAACCTTCAATTTCACAGTAGAGAAAGAAGACAAAAGGAAGGAAGGGAAACAAAGAAAGAATGAAAAAATAAAGGTAACTCAGGAGAGAGACAGCGAAAGCAAATGCAGGAAAGAAAGAAGGTGACCCAAGGAGTGAAATACCTATACCATTAAAATTAAGATACAAAAGAAAGAATTGAAGACACAAGAAGATCAAAAGATTACAAGGACTGGAAGAACTATGAAAATTATACTATCAAAAGCAGTATATAAATTCAATGCAACCCCCATCAAAATCCCAATGACATTCTTTTTGGTTTTTTTTTTTTTTTTTTTCGAGACAGGGTTTCTCTGTGTAGCCCTGGCTGTCCTGGAACTCACTCTGTAGACCAGGCTGGCCTCGAACTCAGAAATCCGCCTGCCTCTGCCTCCCAAGTGCTGGGATTAAAGGCGTGCGCCACCACCGCCCGGCCTCCCAATGACATTCTTTACCGAACTAGAAACGGTCCTAAAATTCATATGGCAGCACAAAAAGGCTCTGAATAGTTAAAGCAGTCCTTTTCAGAAACAATGGAAAATGAACAATACTTTATCTCCACTTACATAATAAAGCCTAGCAACAAAACAGCATAATGTTGACATAAAAATAAACATGTAGACCTAAGGAATATTCCAGAGGACTCAGAAGTAAATCCACAGAGCTAGACTCACCTAACATTTGATAAAGCTCTTGAAAATAAACATCAGAGAAGGAACAGCCCCTTTAACAAATGATGCTGGGAAAAGTGGGCTTATAAATGTAGGTGAAAGTAAGTCAATGTCAACTACCTTCCACAAAATCAATGCAAAAATGGATCAAGATTTTAATGTAAGATCTGCAACATTGAAGCTTGCAGAAGAAAACATAGCTGATGTATCTCAAAATATAAATATAGGCAAGCATTTTCTGAAAGACTCCAATAGCATGAGAAATAACTTTTAAGATTTACTAAAAATAAGAATTGCATGAAATTAAGTTTCTGCACAGCCAAAGAAATAACTGAGGGAGTGAGAAGATACCTTACCAAATGGGAGAACAGAAGCTTTGCTAACTACATATTAAGCACGGAATTAAATTAAAAAGTACATGAAGAACAATGAAAGTTTATCACCAAAAAATTCAAATCGTTTAGCCAATAAATAGGTTAAATGGTCAATATGTATCTGAAAATGTATTCAACATCCTTCACCATCAAGGAAATACAAATTAAAAGTGCTTTGCTAGTCCATACCACCCCAGTCAGAATGCTATCAATAAAATAAATGGTGGCTGGGCAGTGGTGGTCCACACCTTTAATTCCAACAGAGGCAAGCAGATCTCTGAGCTTAAGGCCAGCCTGATCTATAAAGCAACAGCCAAGGCTACACAGAGAAACTTTGTTTCAAAAAAATCAAAAAACAAGCAAAACATAAATAAATAAAAGGAGGAGCAAAGGAAAAACACGGAAAGAAGAGAAAGAACGAGAAAGGAAAAAATGCTGGTAAGGATGTGGAAAAGAGAAAAATGTTGGGAAGAAGAGTTTAATTTATCAATAATTGGGAGTGTCATTTCATGCAAGCACTTTGGAAATCAAGCATGGAGGTGCCTACCATAGAACACAGCTGTACACTCCTGGATATATACCCAAAGGATTATTAAGTGAAAATACCATACAGGTGATTATCAGTATTAGTCACTACGACTATGAAATGGATCAATAGATGAAGGGATAATGAAAATGTAGTATATAAACACAGTGGAATTTTATGCAGATGTAAATAAATAAAAATCACATGTGTTGGGAATTAGAATCATTGCTAAGCAAAATTAGATTCAAATAAAAATACATTTCTCATATGCAGAACTTAAATTTAAAACTATGTGTACATGCACATATGTGCATACATGTACATTTGTAAATCAGAATCAAGATGAGGGTAATGAAGAGGAGACCTTAAGGGGGCAGGAACTAAAGTAGTGGAATACATGTAATAGGAAAGCAGAAGGACTAAGGGGGCATAACAGCTGTAGAAGGGGAGGGCACAAGAAAAACCAGGGAGAGGATAATAAATGAAAACAGAATAGTGACATGTACATATGAGGATATCTTGATGAAAACCATTGCTATGAATGCTGCTTTTAAAGAAAATGTCAAAACATTCTCAGTTCCATTCAGAGCAAAAAAAAAGAAATTAATTATATACTATGTATGCTCCTTTTGTAAGTAGCTTTGAAAAGGCAAAAGAGAAGAGTATAAGACTAAAAATCATTCCACTGCACATTCTGTGTTTAAATACAGTCTGTACTTCCTGCTTGTAATTACTGGATATAGACTTTCAAAAGGTCTTTGCATTGTCTGTCAGATTGCTATGCCAGGAGTGCTGTGAGCAGGAGCATTCATCATGAGAGGATTAACTATCCTTGAAACATCTTTTAACCTAGAAAATGCAGAAGAGAAGTGTTTGTATGCTTCGAGCATTTGAAAGAAAAATAGCCAAATTTGAATTTAGAAATGTGACAATGAAGAGTTGTGATATAGAATCTCTTGATGGATTATTAGTGCAAGGGAGATCTAGCAGTTGAACATTGATATTATCTGTGATCATTGAATAAGATTATTTATTTTAAACTCAGTTATGCTTGAGGACATAACTCAGTATTAGGGCACTTAATTAGCATTCACAGGGCTCTGGGTTCAATCCTCAATCCTCAGTACTTCTTCCCCTACAGATGGGGGAATGGCAAGAAGGAGGAGGAGGAAGGAGAAGAAGAGGAGGAAGAAGAAGAAACAGTGTACTGCCATCATCAAATAAAAACTTATTTTCTTAACTATTTACTATATTATAACAGAGTGCACATTTTTAATTCTATGTATATACGAATGGTGTATGTGATGTTCCACAAATGTCATATACTGTAAATCCAATAAGCTGTGAACTAATAGATTATTCTCTTTATTACAAAATACTTGCAACTCATCCCTCAATTCAATCCTGAATTACAGTCATTTTCTAAAATGTATGAAAAATTACTAAGTACTATTACAACACGTCACAGTATAGTCCAGATAAATCTATGTGATTAACCTACATTTATTAAAAGATTGCTGGCCTGGAAATATTACTCTACAGGTCAAAGAAATGCAGGTTAGCTCCATTGTACTAACAAGTGCACAAACATCTGACTTGCAGCTTGCCAACTGGTTTGAACACTGACTTGAGGTAAAGATTTTTGAGGCCTTTCTCCAAAAAGGCACACATAAGTGTGTAGCAAGTTGATTCTTTTTTGAGTACTGTATCCTTTATAGCCACCCCCCAAAAAATTGGAAATCAAAATCAGACTAAAACTAAAGGCATGATGTTTTTAGTCACTTAATATTTGTTAAGTGAACAGTATGCAATAATAACCAGTAGTAGCATCTTAAAGGTTTTTTGTATTCTGGTTTCTAAATATTGCATTATGAGCAGAAATTTCAAAAAGGTCCAGCAGTATTAGAAAGATTTTTCACCATCAATCTCATTTTCAGCAATGTTTGGGGAAAAAGAAACATCATTATTTTTCACTGTGCTGTTCATTATTCACAGGGTGACTATGCACGTGAGGACTGAGACTGAAAAACACCACCCTCCAGGTCATGTTCTCATCTCAGTTGCGGATGTGCTTCTGAGAGCTTGGACTTAAGCACCGACATTGTTCTGTGTTTGACAATGCTGATGACAGTTGCACTGCTCTATATATTACGACTCACAAAGACTGAATTGTATTGTGTATAAATTTTACATCTATGAAATGTTTTTACAACAAATAAAAGAATAAAGGCAAAAGTCTACACTTATAACATTTTTCTCTCTGAAATTAGGGAAACAGTAGTTTAATTTTATTTTCAATATCAGGCAGCAAAAAAAAAGATTTTGATGGCTAATTGAAATGTTTGCTAATTAGTTAACACATTTATACTTGAGACCGAGAAAATTTAAACAAATTAATATTCTATTCTGGAAACCATAGTTACCAATCAAACTTTTAGAGTTGATAGTCATATTTCTCTTTTTAAAATATCTAAACTATTATATTAAAACGTGTTTACAAAATTACCCAGAAAATTATTGAAAAAGTAAAATTGTATGGTTGCTTTCCCAAAACTAATGTTTTGAAACTCTAATGCATCCCCTAAGCCCCAGCCCTCTCCTCCCTTATGATATTTGGAGATGCTTTATAAGATCATTACCATTAGATGTCATCATGAGAGGGAAGTTTGCATTAGCGCCTTTGTAGGAAGAGAAATCTAAAGCTATTCACTAGCCACTCAAAGACAAAGTGCAAAGAATCAATCTACCATTCACAAGCCAGCCAAAGGTTCCTAACCAGAACTCAGGAAGTTCTATGCCTTGATCTTAGACTTGCCGCTTCCTGAACTGTGAGACTATTTTCAGTTTAAATAACCAGTTTCTGATGTAGTAGGAAACATGAGCTAAGTAAGACACACAAAAATTGTCTTAGAAATAGCAATAATTTTATTTCACAGCAATTTCTGACCTAGTATATATAGCAGAATGATCCTTAATTAAAATCTCAAGAAACAAAACATATACAAACACATATACACACAAAACCACCAACGATAACGACAATGAAATAGCAAGAATTAACAATCATTGGTCATTGACATCTTTCAATAACAATGAACTCAATTCCCCAACAAAAAGACACAAAATAACAGAATGGATGCAAAACCATCCTGCATACAAGAAACATACTTCTACATCGAAGATAAACATTACCTTAGAGTAAAAGATTAGAAAACTTTTTCCAAACAAATGGCCCCAAGGAATGAGCTGGTGTAGCTGTTCTAATATTTATCAAGATAGACTTCAAACCAAAGTTAATCAAAAGAGATGTAGAAGGACACTTCATGCTCATCAAAGGAAAAATCCACCAAGATACCATTTCAACATCTATGTCCCAAATGAAAGAGCGCCCACATTTGTAAAAGAAACATTACTAAAGTTTAAACCACACATCAACCCTCACACATTGACAGCAGGAGACGTCAAAACCCCACTCTCACCAATGGATAGGTAATGCATGCATAAACTAAACAGAGAAATAATGGAGCTAATGTTATTAACCAAATGGACTTAACAGATATATACAGAACATTTCACCCAAACAAAATAATATACCTTTTCAGCACCTCATGGAATGTTCTCCAACACTGAACACTTACTTGGTCACAAAGCAAGTGTCAACAGATAAAAGAAAACTGAAATAACCTCCTGAATCCTATCAGAACAGATTAAAGGATTTCAGCAATGACAAATAACAGAAAGCCTACAAACTCATGAAAACTGAACTTTATACTGAATGACCACTGGCTTGCTAGAATTCAATGGAAATGAATTCACAACTACTCAAATTTGTGGGACATGCTTAAAGCTGTGCTAAGAGGAAAGTTCTTAGCACTATTTGCCTTCATAAAGAAATTAGATATTTTATACTAACAACAGCACACCTAAAAGCTCTAGAACAATAAGAAACAAATACACCCAAGGGGAGTAGAAGGCAGGAAATAATAAAACAGGGCTGAAATCAATAAAATAGAAACAGAGAACATTATGAAGAATCAATGAAACAGATTTGATTCTTTAAGAAAATCATCAACAAAGACAACAAAGACCCTTATCCTAACTAAAGGCAGAGAAGGATACCCAAATTAAAATCAGAAACAGAAAGGGGACATAACAAACACTAAGGTAATCCAAAGAATCATTAGGTCCTACTTCAAAAACCTGTATTACACAAAATTGGAAAATCTAAAAGAAATGAGCAGTTTTCTCAATGGATACCACTTACCAAAGTTAAATCAAGATCAGATAAACAACTTAAATAGACCTATAACCTCCAAGAAAATAGAAGCAGACATTAAAATTTCCCAACCAATAAAGGCCGAGAGCCAGAACATTTTAGCCCAGAATTCTATCAGAGTTTCAAAGAAAAACTAACATCAATACCCCAAAATTATCCCACAAAATAAAAAGAGAAGAAACATTGCCAAATTAATTTTATGAGGTTATAGTCACCCTGACACCTAATCCACACAAAGACTCATCAAAGGGAATAATACAGCCATTTTCCTCATGAACACTGATGTAAAAATATTCAATTAAAAAAAAATACAGGGCTGGAGAGATGGCTCAGAGGTTAAGAGCACTAACTGCTCTTCCATAAGTCCTGAGTTCAACTCCCAGCAACCACATGGTAGCTCACAACCATCTGTAATGGGGTCCGATGGCCTCCTCTGGTGTGTCTGAAGACAGCTACAGTGTATACATACACATAAATAAATCTTAAACAAACAAAAAACAAAGCAAACAAACAAAAAACAAATCCAAAGCCGATCATGGTGGTATATGCCTTTGACAGAGGCAGACAGGTCTCAGAGAGTGCAAGGTTAGCCTGTTCTACAAAGTGAATCCAGGATAGCCAGGGCTCTGTTATACAGAAAAGCCTTATCTTGAAAAAAAAAATCCAAGAACACATTAAAAAGATCATCCATGATGATCAAGTAGGCTTCATGCCAAACACATGGGAAATACTCAGTATATGAAAAATATTCATTGTAATCCACCGTATAAGAAAAGTGAAAGGAAAACATATGATCATCTTATTGGACACTGAAAAAAATTGACAAATTCAACACCCATTCATGATAAAAAATCTGTGAGAGTTCAGGGATATAAAGGACAAACCTAAACATAATAAAGGCAAGTCACAGCAAGTCTATAGAAAACATGAAATTAAATGGAGAGAAATTCAAAACAATTCCACTAAAATCAGGCACAAGGCAAGGTGGCCTACTCTCAATATCTATTCAATATTGTAATCAAAGGAGATCAAGGGATTCCAATTGGAAATGAATAAGTCAATTGCTGTTCACATATGGTATGTTATGCATAAGAGACCCCAAACATTTTACCAGACAATTCCTTCAGCTGATAAACACCTTCAGCAAAGTGACTGGATACAAAATTAACTTTAAAAAAAAAAACAACCAAAAACACCAAAAAAAAACCCACCAAAACCAACAACAATCAATAGCCCTCTTATATACAAATGACAAAAGGGACTAAGACAGAAATCAAGGAAATAATACCCTTCACAATAGCCACAAATACTACAAATCTTGGGTAACTCCAATCAAACAAGTGCAAGACCCATATGATAAAAACTTAAAGTCTTTGATGAAGAAAATTAAAGATTTCAGAAGATGGAATGATCTCTTATGTTTATGAATCAGTAGAGTGAACATAATGAAGATGTCTGTCCTAACAAAAGCAATCTACAGATTCAACACAATCCTCATTAAAATTCCAACAGAGTTCTTACAGACTTTGAAAGAACAATGTTCAACTTCATATGGGGGGGAGGGGAAGGGACCCAGGATAGTTAAACCAACCCTGTATAATCAAAGAGCATCTAGAGGTATCACCATCACTGATTTCAAGCAGTTTTACACAACAATAGTAATAAAAATTGCATGGTCTAGGCATAAAAATAGACATATTGATTAATGGAATTGAAGACCCAGAAGTAAATCCACACACCTATGTAATCTGATTTTTGACAAAGAAGCCAGAAATATACAATGGAAAAAAGAAAGCATTTTCAACAAATGGTGCTGGTTTGCCTGGATGTCTACATGTAGAAGAATAAAAATAGATTCATATCTATTACCCTGAACAAGTTGATCAAAGACCTTAACATGAAACCAGATACACTGAATCTAATAGAAGAGAAAGTGGGGAACAGCCTTGAAAGCACTGGCACAGAAGACAACTTCCTGAATAGAACACTGATAACACATGCACTAAAATCAACAATGATGAATAGGACCTCATGAAACTGAAAAGTTTCTATAAGGCAAAGGACACCATTGATAGGGGAAAAAAAGCAAGCAAGCAAGCAAACAAACAAACAAAAAACCTGGCAGCATACAGAATAGGAAAAGATCTTCATCAACTCCACATCTGACAGTAGGCTAATATCCAAAATACATAAAGGACTCCAGAAATCAGACATCAACAAATTAAATAATCCTATTAAAATGGGGTAAAGATCTAAACAGAGAATTCTCAACAAGGGAATTTCAAATGGCCAAGAAACACTTAAAGAAATGGTTAACATCCTTAGCAATCAGGGAAAATACAAAATCAAAACAACTTTGAAATTCCATCTTACACGTGTCAAATGACTAAGATCAAAAACACAAGTGATAGCTCCTGTTGGGGGGTGGGATGTGAAGCGATAAAAACACTCCTCCATTGCTGGTTGGGAGGACAAACTTGTACAGGCTCTTTGGAAATCAATATAGTGGTTTTTCAGAAGAGTGGGAATCAATCTACTTCAAGACCCAGCTATACCACTCCTGGGCATATACCCAAAGGATGCTACATCCTATTCCAAGGACATTTGTTCACCTATGTTCACAGCAGCTTTATTCATAGTACCCAGAAACGAGAAACAACTTACATTTCCCTCAACTGAACAATGGATTTAAAAATAAAATAAGTAGTACGTTTTCACAATGGAGTTGTTTAAAAAAATGACATCATGAAATTTGCTGGTAAATTGATGAAACTCAAAAACATCATCCTGAGTGAGATAACCCAAACTCAGAAAGATAAACATGGTACATAACTCACTTATAAGTGGATATTAGCTGTAAAGTAAAAGATCATGCTACAATCCACAGAACCAGAAAGACTAAGTAACAAGAAGGGCTAAAGGGAGAAACATAAGAATCTTTCTGGGAAGGGTCAGTGGAATAGAATTTAAAGGTGGATTTTGACAGGATGGAATTTTAAGTGTTGCAGCTCTGAAGGAACATGCTTCCCCTACAGAACTTTTGCTCCAGTCACCTGGAAAATTTTTTGTTTAAAATGGTTTTCAGGATTTAGTAGTTAATGCTATCAGTTTTCCCTCTCATTTTGGTGATTTTTTTTTCTCTACTGTTAATTTGGGCATTCTTGCATGTAGGATACGTCTTCATTAATTCATGCCAAATCATGTCTTAGTTACCTACTATTTGTTAAGTGTGAACGATATTCAACAGGTTCGAATATCAAGTTGCTTAAGGTTTTTAAAATTGTTTTATTTAATTACATTCAAAATGTTGCCTCCCTTCCAGGTAGTCCCTCCAAAATATGAGTCCAAAAACGTTCCGGGACGCAGCGTTCTCATATTCACGCAAAGATGAGCCTTACAATACTTGCACCTGGTTTGGGTGCAAAAGAGACACTAGGAACCGGAAAGCTCCAGGCCAGGCTGCAGACTCGGCCTTAAGGCTGGACTATATAGACAGTTCCCGCAACAGCTCGGCCGAGAGAACCCGACTGCCCCGCCCCTCCGTGGAGAGTGCGTTACTAGGCAACGCCGCGCGGCGTCACTTCCTGCCATTTAAACTCAGGCCCACCCTCGCGGTGCCGGCCGCTCGCGTGAGTCCGCGCGCTCTGTGGTGCGGCGCGCGAGCTTCGCGGCTCCGGGGACTGGTGGACGCGAGGGGCGCCGCGGGCCGGGAGCGGAGTCCGCCGACCTCCTCTGCCGGCAGCCGAGCGGCTTCTAGCCAGCGGACGGCAGGGCCGCTGCGGTGATGGCGGCAGCGGAGCCCGCGAGCTCTGCTCAGCCCACGCCGCAGGCTCAGGCCCAGCCGCCGCCACAAGGGGCGCCATCCTCGCAGCCGTCCGCGGCGCTCGCGGCGGGCAGTAGCCGGCACGAGAAGAGCTTGGGGTTGCTCACTACCAAATTCGTGTCGTTGCTGCAGGAGGCGCAGGACGGCGTCCTGGATCTCAAAGCGGTGAGCGGGGGCGGGGATGGGGAGGGCGAGGCCTGAGGGAGCTGGGTCCACTGACCCCGTGCCGCCGAGACTCGGGACTTGGAGATGCCTAGGGATTGGAGGGGCCGGGATACGGAGCCCCCACCGACCAGCCACCACGCGGCCCTGGCCACAAAGAAGCACCCAGAGCGCCCAGGAATTCGCGCTCTGCTCTGGGCTCACTTAGGGTTGGTTTGCTGTTGGAAACTGATGTCTTAATGGACCGCTCTGCAGAACTTCATTCCTATTTTGAAGAACTTTCATACCAGTTCTTCGGAATGAAAGAGGTAAAGAGAAAACTTTGCACACCTCCGCTAAAATAGGTTTTAGAAGAGGAAATTCTCCATTGATGCTCGGGAAGTAAGATTGGATTTGTTGACTTAATTTGGGATCTTTCTGCTTTCTAGACCTGAGATTTGTGGTCACACTGAGAGGAGTTATTTTGTGACTTTCAGACTAAGCAGTGGAATTGCTTAGTAAACTTTATCTGGTTTTATAAGGATGTTTGGTTCGTTCTTTGCTATGCTTCGGATTTTTTCAAACAACAATGTGCATTTGAAGCTGTTCAGTCATAGTGATTTAACCGTTCCTGGCAAGACTTGGAAGAATTCCACAGCGCAGGGAGGGGGAAACAGTGTGGAATCGTGTGAATTAAAATTCAGCCAGTACATGGAGGTTCAGAAAGAGCCAATACTTTAAAAATAAACAAAATTGCTAGTTTACAGTAACAGCAGATAGCCTCTTTCTTATGCCTCCTCTACCTGTCTGACTGAGAGAACTCATCACAGCACCTAGAGACTGAGTATCATAACCTTCCTAGCTTGAAGCTATTACCGTCCTCAAGACCATGGCCAAGGCATTGGAAGTAAGAGTATGAACTGGAGAAGCCTGCCTTCCAGAACTCTCCTGCCGAGTGTCCTGTCAGTGGCCCCGTGGCAGGCTTGTTGGCACTTGGATTTCCTCCTTTTCCTGGATGCAGATGCCAGTTGGTGTCCCGTTCTTATTTGGAAATATTATTCCTGGGACTTTTTTCCACTTTTGAGAATTCCTTGTAGTCCCCTCCCCCTGCCCCTCAGTCCCACTCAGACCTCTTCTTTCCCTCCTTAAAAGGGCTTTAATGGACTACAGTACTCAAATTGTAATGAATTCAAGTGGTACGGTTTTCAGTTTCACTGGCGTTAATGAAGTCAGCAGAGAAACACCTGATGTTACAAAGCACCCATTGAAATCTTCTGTTCAAAGTTAAACTCAGTTGTACTGGATGACTGCATTAAAAAAAAGTCACAGAATTTCGGGGCTTTCCTGGTAAAAGTGGGGTTTTATGGTTTGTCCTGAAACATACTCAGACCTCAGAAAATGATGAACTCTGCCCTTCTAGATCTGGTTGTTTGGCCTACTTCACATGTATGACAGCAGGTTCTGCCGTTGAAAAACAGAAGTCTGATATTCAAGAGTCTTTGTTTCTGTTAACTGGATCTGTCCTAAAGAATCAAAGACTTATGCAGTAATAAATAATTACTAAAAATAATAAGTAATGACTTACAGAGACCCGTATGCCATTCTTTTTGCTAGGTAGAAAAACATTTTACCTATACATACTTTTTATGTATATAAATGCATATAAAACCATATGTATAACAATCACTTACACTGAAGTATTATTCCTAGTGATGCATCTTATAGTAGTACGTCATTGTGAGATACTCTAATGATACACGTTAAAGATAGTCCTATACTTATAATAAATTTCTAAATGGCAGTTTTAAAACATGTACTTTATTTTTTAATAGAATCTTTAATTTTTGTGAAAATCACAAATGTGATTATTTATATTAATTTTTTCATTAGATACCCTGAGTGGTCATAACATATTCAAGACTAGCTGGTAAGCCTGGTATTCCCACCCAGATGTGTGGCTGATATAGTAAACTTAGGAACGTTCTGGGTTACGTTTGCTAATGAGATTGAACATTTGAAAGTGGACTGTTACTTTCTCTGCTTTACTGCCTTTAAGAACTAGTAAGTCCTTGAAAACAAACTTAAGTTTTTATGTATCTCTATTCTTTATAGATTCTTTTTTTGTAAAGAAAAATGAATAATTTTACTCCGTTAGAGTAAACTAACATGTTAGGTGATGGGTGTCTACTTGAAAAGGAAACCACTGATGGCAGAGTCTATAGACACAGATTAAACTAGTTTTTATTTTTCTGTAGCGTAATCACTGAACTGTTAAGGAGTGTGAGTATCTGTTGCTCTGAAAATTCCTGTTTTGTCCACTTTACAGGTGAGTTTCTATGTTTTGTTGGCCATTTTAATGCCATCATAAACTTTGAAAGGACAGTCTGGATTGTGTTTGTTGTGTTATTATTATTTAAATTACAGATTACCTGAATGACACCTAAGTATTCTCTCCCATATCCAGACACATACATAACAAATGACCTAACTGACACCTAGAAAAGACATATTTCAGCCACAGGCTTTTAGTAGGTAACAGTGTTTTTGAGGTAACTGCTATAAGGAGAGATGTATGGAGCATAGCAAGCCTTCATTGTTTGCTTTAGGATTTTCAGGCCAGCCCCACTCCTGGGTATATACCTGTGGAATTGAAAGTGGGTTCCAGAACAGGTATTTGTGTAATCTGTGCTCATGTCAGTGTTACTCAAATAGTCAGAAGATGGGCAACTCAGGTGTCTTTCAGTGGGTAATCAAATGAGGTTCAGTGAGTGACTTCTGTTTTTTAGAAAGAAAAATTCTGACATGTACAGCAGAAATGACCCTTGAGCATGTTATACTGAATAAACAGACAAATGCTGTAGGATTCTTTCTTAAACTTTTCGTGTATGAGTGTATGTCTGCACTACATATGTCTATGGAGGCTGCAGAGGCCATAAGATGGCATCAGATGCCCTGGATTGAAGTTATAGATGGTTGAGAGCCACCATGTATATACTGGGAAATGTATCTAGGTCCTCTGGAAGGGCAGCCAGTACTCTTAAACTGCTGACGAACCTCTTCATCCCCTACTGTATGATTCTTACTTGAAGTATTTAAGAGTACTCAGCTTCTTAAAGACAAAGTAGGAGAGTGTCTGCCGGAAGATACGGCAGTATAGAATGAAAGTTGATTAATGGGGTTATAGGCTGAATTGTGCTCACTTCCTGGTGCTCTTCTGACCCCCATTCATTAAAGTGGAACTTCATTTGAAGGAAGATCCTTAAAAAGAAGTCTGAGTTAAATAACAGTATCAGGATGTGCGATAATTACATCTGATTGGTGTGCTATGATAGCAAATTAGGATACACAGAGACTGCAGAAGATTTCACACATAAATCATGTGACTCAGCAAGAGGCGAAAAGATGGGAGATGAGGGAGAGCAGTGTCAGATAAGATAAGGGGGTGTCAAATAAGAGATTAAACATAATGACAGATGTCACAGTGAAACTTTTCTTTATATGCCAGCCAAAATAATAATTATATAAAAGGATTTCCAAACTATACAATTGTGGATATAGGCAAACAATCTCTAGAGATTTCAGTTGTAGATTTCAGAGGATTACTGTGATTTTCCTAATTAAATAAACACTATCAAATATTTTTTTTCTCTCTTTTGATTATCTGTTGGTGACCTGTATAAGAAAAATAGAAATGAACTTTCTCAGAAGGGTAAAAATATAAATATATTTCAGATTATATAAGTACAGTAGCAGTCAGAGTAGTCAATACAGAGTGTGTGTTTAGGTGCAGTTTCTCTGCAGGACAGCATTGATACAGATTGACACACACTGTGTCAGTAAATGATGCTGCTTCAGGAAGGGCCCTTATGCCCTTAGTGTCAGCAGTTCTTTGGCATTTCATTTCCTTGTTGATTTATGGCTGCCACAGACCCATTAGAAACAAAGTGGCTGCTCCCAGGAATTTTCTCTTGCACTCATGCACTCACCCTAAGTACTCCTGTCTCTTCTCCAGTTTATAACATTTTAACATCTCCAGTGTAAATGACCTTCTCTCCTTACCCTTCTTTGTGTGTGTGTGTGTGTGTGTGCGCGCGTGTGTGTGCATGTTGTGTGCGTGATAGGGATTTGTACGGTTTGGCAAGTATGGACACTGATCTTTGGAATATTCTTTCTTTTTAAAGATTTATTCAATTTCTTTTTTTCTTTTTAAAGATTTGTTTATTTGTACTGTTGTTTTGCCTCGTTTGTCTGTGTGTACCACCTGCATTGAGTGCCCAGGGAAATCAAAAGAGGTGTCTTGGAGCTGGAAGTTACCCGTGCTTAATGTCATCTTTGTGGATGCTAGGAACCAAACCCAGATCTTCTGGAAGAGCAACAAGTGCTTTTCTTAATGCCTAAGCTACTTCTTCAGCTTCAGTTGTTTAATGTTTTACACACTATTCTATGAGATATTGTCAGCATAGGCATAAACTTAAATATATATGCTTTTTTCAATAAGCAAAAAATAGAAGTTAAAATTTTTACTTTTATGCCATTTTTTTTTTAGTCTACTCTTTATGGAACCTATAAACAAGTTGGACTTGAATTCCCTGTTCAGTACAAGGATATAATTGAGTTCATATACACAAATTTAAAGTATATTTAAAGTATTTCAAATTGCATAAAACTTGTTTCACAAGTTTGTTTCATAACTAAGGATTAATGTCAAACATTGTCATTATTCTTTAGCATTTTGGGCTTTTGTATAAAATGAGAACGTCTACTTTGCAGAGTCATTGTGAGCTTTACCTTAGGCATTGTTATGATTTACCTCCAGAAGTACCCTGGTAAGTCATAGGGAAGGTGTGCTGCAAAGAGATCACACCGTGCAACAGATCTCACAGGAGGGCCTTATGGGAGAGTGGGGTATGCAGAGGCTGCCTATGAGTGAGGGTGGAGGGGATAGAGCAGGAAAAGCTTTTTATAAGGGGTATAGCATATGTGCATAGGGAAAGTCTCCACCTCATGGCAACAGTGGAAATGTGTTGCATTTTGGTGACCAATGATAACATGCCACTGTCATTCAGCTACTGAAGGTGAATTTAGGAGTGGCGTTTTTCAACAGATAGTATCTGTAGATTTGCTTCCCATTTGTGAGACAGTCTTAAAGAGCAACTAATATTTAAAATATTTAACTATTTAAAAGGGAAATAGTTTTCTTCCAAAGGATTTTCTTAGGGTTAGTTTAATTTTACTATAAACTGAGTTGTGTGATAGATGCAACTTTTGTGGGTTTCTTTATAGTTCCTCTTTTGGCTATCAAATCTCACTATAGAAAATGTAATCTTTTAAAAATAAAACTAATGCCATAGTATAGAAAGTTGAGATGAAGGTGGTGATTCTGAATCCTTTGTACACCTGAGCAGTTTGAGGACTAGAGAAAATGCAGTGATGTCACATGTAGAATGAGAATGACCTTTAGAGGGTTAAATATTTGAGCACTTGGGCCCCTCAGTTGTGGGCACTGTTTGGGAAGCTAAGGGGGAGTGGCCTTGCTGGAGGAAGTACATTACTGCTGGCAGTATGAAAGGAAAAGGGCTTCTGCCACTGTTGTTTGTGCTTTTTACTTGAAGGTTGTGTTTGAAGATGGGAGCCCTTAGCTTTCTGCTCTGGCCCCCATCTCTGTTCCTTGTTTTAGCAAGACCCTTGAAAGACATTCTCAGTGGGATCTTTCCTTCTGTTCTTAAAGCTTCTCCATGAGATCCCCTTCCCCCTGACAAAACAGTTGTATTCAAGTGAAGTATGAGATTTGCCTTACTCCAGTGCATGGCAAGTTCATCCTTCACTCCCTTCCTTTGGCTGCACTGTTCCTGCATGCATATCGCATTGTGTCAGTGTCAGAGTGCTCTTCGTTTTTCACACACTTTGTTCCCGTGTTAGGTGGATCCTGTGGATTCTACCTGTTCCTCAGATGTCTGTCACCTGAAGACAGTCCAGTTGTCTAGGTTGTGCCTCCCTTATAACTTTGACCTCTCCTCCATGGCCTATGCTCTTTTGTCCAGTGATCTCCTTTTGGATATTACAGTCTCTAAGGTTAAGTTCCTGACTTCCATCACGTCAATATTTTGTTACTCTAACCTTCTCTAGACTTCTAGGGAAAAAACTACCAGGATTTTGTAAAGCATTGCTAGGACCACAACTGTTACAGATTGTTCTTTCTTACTAATGTAATGCTGTTGGGATGAAATAATTCATCCATGCTTTGTTATGAGCTTATAAAATACAAATTATTATTAAATAGGTTCATAATTTGTATATATAATTCTGAATCCCCCTATTCCTTCATTGCCAAAAGGTCCAGATATATGAGAATAAGGCCGTCTTTTGATGAGATTCTTCTGAATAGAAAAATAGAAAGTAACAAAGACTGAAAATTAGTGGTTCTTCCTAAGCTTAGTACATACACTGACAAGGAATTACTGTGTTCTCTTATTTTTGTGGGACTTAGGTTATGACCTTAATTTTTTTTTTCTTTTCTCCAACATCTGCTAGTGTTTAGGTGGAGTAATTTCTCTGGTATTGGCAAAGTTTGCAAGTGCTTCAAATATACCTAGCTATTGTTCTGAAGACACTGGGTGGGTTGGATTTGGAATTAAACTCATGTTGTAACCTTGACAGTCAACATTCTCTTTGACTTTAAAATACAGACATATTGACTACTATGCTTTCTTTATTCTCATTGTCTTAAACAGGCTGCAGATACTTTGGCTGTGAGGCAAAAGCGAAGAATTTATGATATCACCAACGTCTTAGAGGGAATTGATCTAATTGAAAAAAAATCGAAGAACAGTATCCAATGGAAGTAAGTCACAAACCTTACTCAAACACTATATCGGATACAAATCAAACTTTAAACTTTTCTTTCTCTTAAATGTTCAGTTTTCATCCTGTAATCACACAAGACCTGTCTTCCCCTGTCTTCCCCGGGACAGAACTTTGGCCCAGCCTCTCTGTCCATTGTGTGTTGGATGTTTCCTTGCCCTCTGCACTGTTTGATGTATTAGCTATGGTTTGGTTGCTTGCTTATGACAAATACGTTCTGTTTTTAAAAGTACTTCCTTTGGCGTTAGTGTTTTTTTCTTTGTTAGAATTCTGCCCAAATACCAGAAGTTATAGTTAACTTCACCAGCACCTTATTTTACATTAGGAGAGTTTTAAATTTAACTATTAGAACTGATACGATTGATTATTATGGGCATTGGTATTTTGCTTGCATGTATGTCTGTGTGAGGATGCCAGATTTTCTGACAGGTAGTTGTAAGTTGCCATGCCGGTGCTGGGAAAAGATCAGGCAATGCTCATAACTGCTGAACCATTTCTCTAGACCCCTGTCAGTAAAATTTCCAGCAAGTGTGTTTAGAGCTTTGGTGTTTAAATTTTGTAAGGATTTTAATGTTTGATTTTCAGAAGAGTGTAAACTCATTTTGATTAACCTATAGGTCAGTTTTATTGCTACAAAAATGACATGATTTTAAATGAGTGTCTTATCCTGTGAGTATTTATTCTCATGCTTGTAAGGGGTGTAGGTGCTGGCTGTAATACTAAAGAAGTTATAGATAGATTAAGATGTCTTAAAGCTGAAATTGAAGATCTGGAATTGAAGGAAAGAGAACTTGACCAGCAGAAGTTGTGGCTACAGCAAAGCATCAAAAATGTGATGGAAGACTCCATTAATAACAGATATCCTTCTGAGTAAGTTACATATATAAGCTGTATAATGTATATATATAGTGCTTCATTAATCTCAAGTGCTTATGCAATTAAGTTTTACAAATGAATATAGCATTTAATAATTTTCTAATATCTTAGACTAGTATTTTTTTATTTTAGAGTAAGAAGAGGTTTAAAATTTTATTTTACTATTTTTTTAGGTCAATTTATTTAATCTTTTTTTTTTTTTTTTTTTTACACTCCAGATTTTATCCCTCTCCTGGTCCACTGGTGGCTCTGACTGTTCCACATCCCATACCTCCTCTCCACCTACTGTCTCCATGAGAATGTCCCCACTCCCCAACCTCCATCCCACCAGACCTCTAAATTCTCTGGGACCTCCAGTCTCTTTAGGGTTAGGTAAATCTTCTCTGACTAAACCCAGACCCAGCAGTCCTCTGTTGTATATGTGTTGGGGGCCTCATATCAGCTGGTGTATGCTGCCTGGTTGGTGGTCCAGTATCTGAGAGTTCTCGGGGCGTCCAGATTAATTGAGACTGCTAGTCCAAGCACAGGGTCGCCCTCCTCCTCAGCTTCTTTCAGCCTTTTCCTAATTCAGTCACAAGGGTCAACAGCTTCTGTCCATTGGTTGGGTGCAAATATCTGCATCTGGCTCTTTTAGCTGCTTGTTGGGTCTTTCTGAGGGCAGTAATGTTAGGTCCCTTTTTGTGAGCACTCCCTAGCCTCAGTAATAGTGTCAGGCCTTGGAGCTTCCCCTTGAACTGAATTCCCCTTTGGGCCTGTTGCTGGACCTCCTTTTCCTCGAGGTTCTTCTCCATTTTTGTCCCTGCAGTTCTTTCAGACAGGAACAATTACTGGTCAAAGTTTTGACAGTGGGATGGCAACCCCACCCTTCACTTGATGCCCTGTCTTTCTGCTGAAGGTGGGCTCTACAAGGTTCCTGTTCTCACTGTAGGGCATTTCATCTCAGGTTTTTTTCTTTGAGTCTTGAGAGTCTTTCATCTCCCAGGTCTCTAGTACTTTCTGTAGGGCCCTCCAACACCACCACCATCCCCCCACCCACACACACACACTTCCTACCTCCTGAGATTACCTGTTTCTATTCTTTCTGCTGGCCTTCAGGGCTTCAGTTCCTTTTCCTCTATCCAGTACCTGATCATGTTTCCCTCTTCCCCAGAAACCGATCCCCCCCATCCCCTTTCCCACCCAGGTCCTTCCCTCCCTCCTCACTTATGATTGCAATCTTCTGTCTTCCAACTGGGATTGAGGTATCCTCCTCATTTGGGTCCTTCAGCTTGTTGACCTTTTTGAGTTCTGTGGACTGTATTTTAGGTAATCTGTACTTTTCTTCCTTCCTTTCTTTCTTTTTCTTTTTTTTTTTCTTTTCTTTTTGGCTCTTATCCACTTATTAGTGAGTACATACCATGCATGTCCTTTTGGGTCTGAGTTACCTCACTCAGGACTCAGGATGATATTTTATAGTTCTATCCATTTGCCTGTAAAACTCAGGATGTCCTTATTCTTAATCGTTGAATAGTATTCCATTGTGTAGATGAACCACATTTTCTGTATCCATTCCTCTGTTGAGGGACATCTGGGTTGTTTCCAGTTTCTGGCTATCACAAATAAGGCTGCTTTGAACATAGTGGAATGTGAGAAAATAAAGCCACAGCAGTAGTGGGGGTGTCCCGGAGACTTTCCACGTGGCTGGTCGCACATCCAGGAGAAAGTCTAAGGTTCCAGAGGATGGAGGCATTGGCGATGGCAGGCCCCAATGACACAAGGAAGTCCTTGGTTCCAAAAGGGTTTATTGTCATGGTGGATGGATCTGGAAGTACCCCCATGAAACTCGTCCTGAGTTAAATAGGGAGGGAGAAAGAGGGAGAGCCTGGGGAGGAATGCTTAATTTACTCTGCCCTCTGGCCTTCATTAGTATGTAAATCCCTAGGGCCTGAGGCCTCTAGTCACACCCTCTACGTGTGCACTTTGGGAGGGGCTGTAATGGCCCTGACCGAAAAATGTAGGTCTATGGAGACAAGACTGCGCATCAGGACTATGGGTTCTGGGTTCTGGGGACTTGGTGGAACGCCTGCCGTTTCTCACTTAGAGTCTTGGGGTTCCAGGCCCATGTCAAGCCATGATCCAGGATACCCTTACACAGTCCTACAGTGGAACACATGCCCCTGTGGCATGGTGGGGCATCTTTTGGGTATATTACCAAAAGTGGTACAGTTGGGTCTTCAGGTAGATAGATCTATTTCCAGTTTTCTGAATTTTCTGATTTCCAGGATAGTTGTACCAGTTTACAATCCTACCAGCAAAGGAGGAGTGTTTCTCTTTCTCCACATCTTTGCCAACATGTTCTGTCACCTGAGGTTTTGATCTTAGCCATTCTGATTGGTGTAAGGTGGAATCTCAGGTTCCTTTTGATTTCCATTTCTCTGATCACTGAGGACTTTGAACATTTCTTTAAGTGCTTCTCAGCCATTTGAGATTCCCCTGTTGTAAATTCTCTTATTTAGTTCTATACTCTGAGTTTTGATTGGGTTGTTTGTTTGTTTTTTTTTTGATTGGTGAACTTCTTGAGTCCTTTCTATATTTTAGATATTAGCCCTCTATTGGATGTGGAGTTAGTGAATATTTTTTCCCAATCTGTTGGTTACCGATCTGTCCTATTGACTATTTCCTTTCCAGTTTCATGAGGTCCCGTTTATCAATTCTTGATAGAGCATGAGCCTTCGGAGTTCTGTTTAGGAAATCCCCACCTGCCAAGCCAATGATTCAGAGGCTCTTTCCCACTTTCTCTTCTATTAGATTCAGTGTATCTGGTTTTATGTTGAGTTCCTTGATCCACTTGGACTTGAGCTTTTATGCAAGGTGACAAGTATGGGTCTATTTTCATTTTTCTACATACAGATCAGCCACTTAGACCAGCACCATTTATTGAAGATGCTTTTTTTCCCCATTGTATATTTTGGGCTTTTTTGTCGAAGATCAAGTGTGCATTAAGTTTGTGGTTTTATTTCTGGGTCTTTATTTCTATTCCATTGATCAACGTGTCTGTCTCTGTACCAATACCATGCAGTTTTTATCATTATTGTTTTGTAGTATAGCTTGAGATCAGGGTTGGTAATTCCCCCAACAGTTCTTTTATTGTTAAGAACTGTTTTCGCTATTCTGGGATTTTTGCCTTTCCAGATGAATTTGAGAATTGCTTTTTCCATGTCTTTGAAGAATTGTGTTAACATTTTGATGGAGATTGCATTGAATCTGTAGATTGCCTTTGGTCGGATGGCCATTTTTCCTATGTTAATTCTGCCAATCCATGAGCATGGGAGATCTCTCCATTTTCTGAGATCTTGGATTTCTTTCTTGAGAGACTTGAAGTTATTGTCATATAGATCTTTCACTTGCTTGGTTAGAATCACATCAAGATATTTTATATTATTTGTGGCCATTACGAAGGGCATTGTTTCCCTAATTTCTTTCTGAGCCTGTTTATCATTTGTATAAAGGAAGGCTACTAATTTATTTGGGTTAATTTTATATCCAGCCACTTTGCTGAAGCTGTTTATCAGCTGGAGAAGTTCTCTGGTAGAATTTTTGGGGTCACTTATATATATTATCATATCATCTGCAAATAGTGATACCTTTATTTCTTCCTTGCCAGTTTGTATCCCCTTGATCTCTTTTTGTTGACTTATTGTTTGAGGTAGCATTTCAAGTACTATTTTGAATAGATAAGGGGAGAGTGGACATCCTTGTCTTGTCCCTATTTTAGTGGGATTGCTTCATGTATCTCTCCATTTAATTTGATATTGGCTGTTGGTTTGCAGTAAATTGCTTTTATTATATTTAATTATGGGCCTTGAATTCCTGATCTCTCCAATATTTTAACATAAAGGGGTGTCAAATGTTTTTTCTGCATCTAAGATGATGATGTGATTTTTTTTCCTTTGAATTTGTTTATATAGTGGATTACATTAATGGATTTTCACATATTGAACCAACCTTGCATCCCTGGGATGAAGCATACTTGTTTGTGGTGAATGATGGTTTTGATGTGGATTCAGTTTGCAAGAATTTTATTGAATGTTTTTGTATGGATATTCATAAGTAAAATTGATCTGAAGTTCTCTTTTTTGGTTGAGTCCTTGTGTGGTTTAGGTGTCAGAGTAATTGTGGCTTTACAGAATGAATTAGGTAGTGTTCCTTCTGTTTCTATTTTATCGAATAGTTTAAGGAATATTTATATTAGGTCTTCTTTGAAGGTCTGGTAGAATTCTGCACTAAATCTGTCTGGCCCTCAACTTTTTTGGTTGGGAGGTTTTTAATGACTTCTATTTCCTTATAGGATATGGGCCTGTTTAGATAGTTTACTGGCTCTTGATTTAGCTTTGGTGTGTGGTATCTGTCTAGAAAACCATCCATTTCATCTAGATTTTTCAGTATTGTTGAGTATAGGCTTTTGTGTAGGATCTGATGATTTTTTTGAATTTCCTTTGTATCTGTGGTTATGTCTCCCTTTTCATTTCTGATTTTATTAATTCGAATACTGCCTGTAGGCCCTTTAGTTAGTTTGGCTAGGGGTTTATCTATCTTGTTGATTCTTAAGAGAACCAGCTTTTGGTTTTGTTGATTCTTTGTATTGTTCTCTTTCTATTTGATTGATTTCAGCCTAAATTTGACTCTTTCCTGCCCTCTACTTCTTTTGGGAGTGTTTGCTTCCTTTTGTTCTAGAGCTCTCAGATGTGCTGTTAAGTTGCTAGTGTAGGATCTCTCCAGTTTCTTTACTAGGGCACTTAGTGCTATGAATTCTCCTCTTAGCACTCCTTTCATTGTATCCCATAAGTTTGGGCATGTTATGTCAACATTTTCATTGAATTCTAGGAAGTCTTTAATTTCTTTATTTGTTCCCTGATCAAGTTATCATTGAGTAGAGAGTTGTTCAGTTTCCATGTGTATTCTTTTTGTTGTTTTTGCTGTTATTGAAGACCAGCCTTAGGCCATGGTGATGTGATAGGATGCATGGGATTATTTCAGTCTTTGTGTATTGGTTGAGGGTTGTTTTTTGACCAATTATATGGTCAATTTAGAGGAAGGTACCATGTGATGCTGAGAAGAAGGTGTATTTTTTGTTTTAGGGTGAAATGTTCTATAGATATATGTTAAATCCATTTGGTTCAGAACCTCTATTAGTTTCACTGTGTCTCTGTTTAATTTTTGTTTCAATGACCTGCCCATTAGTGAGAGTGGGGTGTTGAATTTTCCAACTATTATTGTGTGGGGTTCAATGTATATTTTGAGCTTTAGTAAAGTTTCTTTTATGAATGCGGGTGCCCTTGCATTTAGAGCATAGATGTTCAGAATTGAGACTTTCTCATGGTGGATTTTCCCTTTAATAAATATGAAATGTCCTTCCTCATCATGCTTGATAATTTTTGGTTGAAAGTCTATTTTATTGGATATTAGAGTAGCAACTCCACCTCGTTTCTTCCGACCATTTGCTTGGAAGACCTTTTTCCAGCCTTTCACGCTGAGATAGTATCTGTCTTTGTAATGAGGTGTGTTTCTTGTATGCAGCAAAATGCTGGATCCTGTTTGCATAACCAGTCTGTTAGCTTATGTCTTTTTATAGGTGAGTGGAGTCCATTAATATTGAGAGATTAAAGTTAGTTCCTGTTATGTTTGTTTTTGTAGGTGGCATTATGTGTCTGTGGCTTTGTTGTGAGATGATTAATTTCTTTTCTTTGATGTAGGCACCTTTCTTGTGTTGAAGTTTTCCTTCTTGAATCCTCTGTAGGGCTGGATTGATAGATACTGTTTGAATTTGATTTTGTTCTGGAATATTTTGGTTTCGCCATCTATGTTGAGAGTTTTGCTGGGTATTGTAGCCTGGGCTGGCATTTGTGTTCTCTTAGATTCTACGTGACCTCTTGTAGGAGGAGCTAAGGTGGGAGGAGTAAGGAGAGGATGAGGAAAAGGAAGAGGAGGAGCTAGAGAGGGCAGAAATATAGGAGGATGAAGAGCCACACAGGTATGGAGACCACTCACAGGTAAAAACTTATATTTAGGTTAACTAATTGGGAAACACCTCTAATTGGATGGGTATATTGTTATTGAGCATTACCAAACATATGAAGCCTTTGATTAATATTTAAGCATTAGAGTCTCATTTTCCTACCAGGCACTTGTGGATGGCAGGATGGTCTGGGCAATGCCCAGCGTTTTGGAGACAGCATGGAAGATTGGCAGAGACATCTCCTATGCTGGCGTCTTGTGGGTGGTAGGGCTGGTGTTTCTGGCTGGCCGTATCTAGCTGCATCGAGCACATGCCCTCTGGCCACAGAACATGGTGGTTGAGCTAGGCAGACCTGCTGCAGCTTAGATAGTTGGCTTGACCAGTGGCTGTTTTAAATTACTTCAACAACCTCTGACCAGGATCTTCTGGCCTTCATAGTCTCTGTTGAGAAGTCTGGTGTAATTCAGATAGGTCTATGTATGTATGTTACTTGGCCCTTTTCCCTTGCAACTTTTAATATTCTTTCTTTGTTTTGTGCATTTAGTGTTTTGATTATTATGTGACAAGAGGATTTTCTTTTCTGGTCCTATTTATTTGGTGTTCTATAGGCTTCTTGTACTTTTATGGCTATCTCCTTTTCTGGTCCCATTTATTTGGTATTCTATAGGCTTCTTGTTCTTTTATGGCTATTTCTTTCTTTAGGTTGGGGAAATTTTCTTTAATCATTTTGTTGAAGATATTTTCAGGTCTTTTGAGCAGGGAATCTTTGTTTTCCTCTATTGCAGTTATTGATGTTTTGGGTTAGGAGTTTTTTTATGTTTTGAATTTTCTTTGACAGTTGGGTCAATCTCATCTAGGGTATCTACTACACCTGAGATTCTCTCTTCTATTTCTTATTGTCTGTTGCTGATTCTTACTCTGTAATTCCTGACCTCTTTCCTAGGTTTTCCATGTTCAGGGTTGCCTCCATTTGTGTTTTCTTTATTGTTTCTACTTCTACTTTTAGGTCTTGGACTGCTTTATTCAGTCCTTCACCTGTTTGTATTTTTCTGTATTTCTGTTGTGCCTAGATTGTAAAACAACCGCAAAGAAACCCCAGGAATCACACCACCAATGTAAGCATATGAGGGTCTTTATTCAAGGTCAAGCTTGGGCCATCAACCCTCCTGATGGAACAGGAAGGAGAGTGAACCTCCAGGTCTAAGTGAAGGGGAGTTATAAAAGAAAAAACTGCAAGTGGTGGTTTCCAATTCCTTGGCATTACATGAGAAGGTAAAGGAATGTTGGTCTTTAAGCTACTTGGTTTACAGTACCTGGTTCAACCACAAGGAGCCAAGCATACATCAAAAAGGAGCATCTTGACCTGGTAAAGACTTAGGTTTTCTTAGCCCACTCTGTTGTTACCAGCTAGCTGCAGCTGTTGAGGCTATTTTGCAACTGCCAGGGACATTTTGTGATTTTTCTCAGACCTCAGGGGAGGGGCCCATGCCTCTCTAGAACAAGTTAACTTAGAATTGAGTCTTAAAACAAAATGAAGTTTTATTCTGCTACCTCAGTCCCTTCATTACTTTAAGGGATTTGTTTCCTCTTTAAGGGCTTCTACCTGTTTACCTATGTTTTCCTGTATTTCTTTAAGTGAATTATTTGTATCTTCCTTAAAGGATTCTATTATCTTCATGAGATAGCATTTTAGGTCAGCTTACTGATTTTCAGGAACGTTGGTGTACTCAGAGCTTGCTGTGGTGGGAGAATTGAGTTCTGATGGTGCCGACATATATTGGCTTCTATTGCTCATTGTCTTGCACTTGCATCTGGTTATCCCTGGTGTTGGTTGGTCTGAGTGACTCTGTCTGGAGTCTGCCTCTTTTGTCCCTAGGTCACTTCAGGTATCCTGTTGGATCTTCTGACTGTGGAGCCTTCAAAGGGGCAGAGGAGCTGCTGATCTGTTGCCTTGGCTGCAGCAGATCTCCTGGGAGGCCTTCAGAATGTTCGTCTTCAGTGAAGCTGTGAAGCTGTTCTCCAGGGGAGCCTACGAACTGTAGTTTCTGTTTCCCTGTACAGCAGAACTCCAGGGAGGCTTTCAGTCTGTTGGGTCAGTTGCACTGCATGTGGCAGAGACCCTGAGAAGTCTTCAGACTGTGGTGTCAGTTGCCCTGTGTGCACAGGAACTCCTAGGATGCCTTTAAGCTGTAGTGTCTTCAGGGGAGCAGACAAGCTGGTGATCAGTTGCCCTGTATGCAGCAGATCTCCTGGGATGCCTCAGTCTGTGGTGTCTTCAAGGAAGCAGACTAGCTAGCAGTGTGTCCCAGCAGAAAGGACTGGCCAGAAGGGGAGTGGAATTTGGCAGACAGGGGTTTTGGGGATTGATGGGTCCACTGGGCTCCCTGCAGCAGTTGTGGGACTTGGCTAGGGTCCTTACCAGATGCCCTGAGTCCAACAGATCACTGGGATGCCTCATAGACTAGTATTTATAACATACTATCGTTTTAAGTTGTATGTATTAACATACAGACAGGATGAAGTATTGTAGCTTAGCACAGAGGTCTGTGAATATTATTGTAAGGTTCCTTAAATAATTATGTTCAGTTCTGAGGCAGAAAGAACTGTGTAGCTTTCAGTTTTGAAAAATTAATTTGAGTTTAACGGAATATCATAAACTTTTAGTCCATGCAGCTTCTGCTTAATACTACCCCTAGAACGTTTATTGTGATGTGGTCAGTGTGTTCTTTACACATGGCAGTCTTTACTTAGACACCTTGGAGATTTCTTTTGTGTGCTTGTTTACCTGTACTTTTTGTTTGTCTTGTTTTGTTGAGTTTTCAATACAAAGTTTCTCTGTGTAGCCCTGGCTATCCTGTATGTTACTATGAAGACCAGGCTGGACTTGAACTCCTGCCTCTGCCTCCCAAATGCTGGATTAAAGCCATGTGCCACCATCCCCTGGCTGCTTACCCCTGTACTTTTTTGGAAATTTTGCAATTTATCTTTACTCACCTCACAGAAATATTTGAGTACAATGCATTCTTTCTATTGTCTTACTTGTTAGTTTTGAGTGGGGTCAGAGTTCCATACTCATGTTAGACTAGTGGGAAGTTTCACGCTGTGTTCTGTGAAACCCAAAGATTCAGAAACCACTTAAGTGATCTAGAATTTGTTGCCCCATTTTCTAACTTTATAAGATTTTGACCATACCCAAGTCTCTATGATTTTGCCAATTCTTAGAAACTGCAAGGGATCATCCAGGAGCAGAATTATAGTAGTAGACTATTCAGTCCTAAACCATACGAACCTTCATCTGACCACATACAAGATGCAGTAATCCTATGCCTTCCTCATCCCGGGGGCAGGCAACCTGGGATCCTATTGTAAAGAGTTGGTCAAAATTATTCAAAGTAACCACTTCTGAAATGTTTCTCCTTCTCCACCTTGCTTTTTATATGAAGACCCTAACAACAGCTCTGGACTAATGGTTTCTCCTGTCTTCTAATTACACTGTTCTATTTCCGATATGGTCTGTTACCCCTTTGTCTCTAGAAGCTACGAGCCTCTTTATGTAGCCATCTAGTACAAATAAAAGATAGGTAGTTATCCAAGAAAACTGAGCCTGTTCACCAGTCTTGATGGTTTTTCCCATCCATTCTGTGTACACACACCGTGTGTGTGTGTGTGTGTGTGTGTGTGTGTGTGTGTGTGTGTGAGAGAGAGAGAGAGAGAGAGAGAGAGAAAGAGAGAGAGAGAGAAACTATTTTCCATCATACTCCAGAAGTCCTCAGAAGTCATGAACCAGAATCACTATTTAAAGGATTGTATTTTGTATGTGTGACGATGTGGCAGCACTTTTCATTCATTGAATTTCAGTTTGGCATTTAGGTATAGTGTGTAGACCTTGATATAAATGTTGTTCCTTAACTCTTATGACAGTACGTTTTCTTACATAACTCACGAAGACATCTGCAATTGCTTTAATGGTAAGTACAGTCAGCCTGTTTTTATAACTTTTTATTCTTATTTACTTTTGGTTTCTGGAGACAGGGTTTGTCTGTGTAGACCAGGCTGGCCTCTAGTTCAGAGATTTGCTTCTTTGAATTAAAGGCATGGGCCACTACCACCTGCTATATTTTTTGTAGATTCCCCATATACTCAGCCTGTCAGTATTTTCAGGAGTTGGAAATGTTTTTGCCTTTCTCTACAGTGGTGTGTTGATAGGCTGCTTCTGTTTTTCTTTTCATGGCAGTAACCTTTTTCTCTGCTTTTTTTTTTCATGTGTGGAAGGGCAGGGCAACCAAGGAACAAGGATCTTTAAATCAGCAGGATTTAGCAGCCTTTTGAAGGTCACAGTCAATAACAAGGCTTAAGCTGGATACAGGGAATGTGAAACATAAGTATTGTCATGAAACTGTACAGTAGGTAGTAGTCACAAGTAATACCTGGTGAGCAAAGTTAGGTGAATCTATTTTATAATTGTATTTCTAATCCTGTTCCACGTTTACTGCTTGAAATGACAATATGATATAGTAACTAAGGTGAAGGACCCTACATCCAAAATTGTGAAATAAAACTCTATGCTTGTTTATATTTATGCAGGTTTTCTAAAAGGATAGCATGTGTATTGCCCGTCCAGAGTAATCATTTGGCCAAGTTATCATTTCAAATACAAACTGAATTTTCAATGAAAAGACTGTTGGAAATACAAATGGCCTTGTCCTATTTTACCAGCCTAGTTTTTATACATTTTAATGAAGTTTGAGGAAAGCTTTACGAATGTGAAATAGCAAAAAAGCTCTGTAATATATGGCTTCAAAATAATATATGGTTACTTAAGGGTAACCTGGTACTCTATTATACCTAGTCTCTAGTGTCCTTTTGTTTCAATGGTTTGACTGCTTTAAGAGACAGTGTTTATACGAGACTAAAAGGGTATAGTCTCAGAATATATAGAACATCAAGTAAAAGAAAATAAGGATCTGAAAATTTCAGTGAGAATAGCTAAGTCTGAGAAAGTGAGTCTTTATGAACTGATGTATCTTCATTTAATGTGCAGAGTGCAGCAGCGTGTTATGGATGGCCTTCATTTTATTGAATCTGATGTCATTGGGCCTAGGTTTCTGATTTTTTTTTTTTTTTTTTTTTTTTTAAGACAGGGTCTCAGGTTGGCCTCAAACTCTTTGTATAGTCAAGGATGACCTCTGGTTCATCCTGCCTCTTCCCACTTGCCCTGGAAATATAGGCATGGGCCATGACCATGACCCATGACTTACGACTTACCTGTTGTCGGGGATAGAACCCAACCCAAGGCTTTTTTAGTAGGCTGGCACTCTACCAAATGAGAAACACCTCCAGCCTGTATTTGTCTTTCTGAATTTTTTAGATAAATTCTCAAGTAGCCCGTGGTGGCCTAAAACTCACTGTTTAGCAAAGGTTATCCTGGGATTCTTAATTCTTCTGCCTTCACCTCCCAAGTGCTGAGATTAAAAAACATGCACCACCTAACCTGGTATCCTGGGACCAAATCTACACTTCTGATTTCCAATCTCCCATTCTTACATCTCTTATGATCTACAGCATTCTTACAGTTGCTAAGTATTTATTTATTTTGCCAGGTGATACACTGTTGGCCATTCAGGCACCTTCTGGTACACAGCTGGAAGTACCTATTCCAGAAATGGTATGTAGCATAGCTGTTATACAAGTGGAAAAAAAAAATAGATCTACCATCTTACAAGACACAAATGTGTTTTTTGAGCCAAACAAGAACTATTAGAGTTTGAACATTTTTTGAGTTATTGCTATTAAGATATATAGCTAAAAACATTGATATCTAAATTTGAACATCTTCTGTACTTTGGTAAAAGTGGCTGAATGAAATCTGTACTTCCTTTCTCCCCTAATCTTGAAGTATTTAGGAATTTACATTATTAAAGCCTCATCTATGTAGGAAATCAAGTCAGTTGTCTTTTGCTTGATGGATGGAAAGGTTTTGGTGTGTGAAATTTATAAATTCAAACAGGATGTTGAGATTACCAGTCATGGTACCTTACTTCAGAGATTGGAGTTCATGCATGTGGAGAAGTTACAGAACATTACTGAGCACCACCAGGTAGCATCACAGACAGTACAATGGATGGCAGTGTACCCGTGTAGTAATCATCCCAGTATGTGAGACTGAAGGTTTATGTGAGGTTTGAAGCCAACCTGGACAATGTAGTAAAAGGCTATCAAGTAGTGATGAAACTGTGGGGCAGGAAAGAAATAGAAGGGAAGGGGGAAAGGATGGGACAGGTTAATTGTTTAGAATTCTACAACTACTTCTTTGATAATTACCATTTGAGCAAAATTTACCATTTAAGCACAAGTGGCTTACAGACCTTAGGATTACTGTTCTCTTGGTCAGTTTTTCAGTTTTTCATGTGTTGCATCCAAGCAACTTTGTTATGTGAATTTAGGTGTTAAATCCTAATTACTTTGCTAGTCTTTGCTTGAATCTTCAAGTTAGGTAGCCGTGATTAATACTTGCTTGTTTATACCCAATAACTTCAAAGGCACAGAATGGACAAAAGAAATACCAGATAAATCTGAAGAGTCACTCAGGACCTATCCATGTGCTACTTATAAATAAAGAATCCAGTTCATCTAAGCCAGTGGTTTTTCCTGTCCCCCCACCTGATGACCTTACACAGCCTTCCTCCCAGTCAACTTCGGTGACTCCACAGAAATCCACCATGGCTGCTGAAAACCTGCCTGAGCAACATGTTTCTGAAAGAAGCCAGACTTTCCAGCAGACACCAGCTACAGAAATGTCTTCAGGTTGGTAGAGAGTCTTTGGTATAAAAACTTCACATGAAAACATGAATACTATATGAAACAGCTCAGAGCTATTCCGAATTTGTCAGTTCTTATATCTGAGGCAAAATAATCTTACTCCATTTGGTATCCTCTATATGTCTGTCACTAGAAGAGATGTAAGGAAGATTTTATGGCATATCCTTTCTGTATTGCTAGACATATACATGTGTGTATATATATATATATATACATTATAGAAAAATGTATTCAGTTACAATGTTTAGAACTTTTTCTTCTGAGCACATACAAATGTCACTGCAGATGTTAAAAGCTGTATTATATATAACTTGTATTGTTTCCTAATGGAATACTTCATTGCTTCCACTTCAAGATTTCATAATCAATAATAATGAAACTAGAAAGATTTTATTTTGACATGGGTCAGTTTTTAAACTTTGTATTGCCTATGTATATCTTGCTTCTTTCTGTAAGTATTTTTATACTATAGTTGAAGAGCTGCAGAAGAGAAAGTATAGTTTTTAAGAAAATACTAATTAATTTCAATTTAATTGGAACATATAAAGCACACAAACTATATACTTTAGATTCAAACCAGTTGACACTTTTGGCTTCCACCAAAAATTTTAAAATTACAACAGCAAACTTAAGAAAACTGAATATTTTCTGTGTATCATTTAGTATAAAGAAAATGCTTGGGGCCTTATTAGACACTTTGAATACCAGATGAAAATGCTAGCTAATAAACCTGTTAAGATTTGTACGTGGGAATGTAGAAGTGAGAGTTATGCAGTGATGAGCATGGGAGTACGGGGACTTGGAAACTGTACTTTTGGAAATCCAAAGATAGCCTTCCAGGAGCTTCCGAGACAGAAAACTAGATATTTGCAATTAGAGCAGTGGAGAGAACATTAAGGGTAGAACAGGGTGCTACCAAGGAGGATAGGAAAGAGAAATAATAGGCAGATTTGAGAAATACTGTTTAGGCAAAGTAAGTTTTGATGTATAAGATACAGAGATAAAATGAACAGGAGAAATGAAGTATTGTTGTGTGAGTAGAATTATATAACACTTGTGACAACATACTAAGTTTTAGAAGAATGGAGACACTTTACCTCTGTATTTTCAGTTTGATGCCAAGAAAGCAGTAGGTACTCATGAGATTTGTTTTTCCATGTTCTAGTACCTTTATTGCCTTTATTCTGCCCATCAAACTAGTAATGTGACTATCACTATTAAAACTTAATTGCCCCTATTACATTTCTGTTTCCAACAGGATCTATTAGTGGAGACATCATTGATGAACTGATGTCTTCTGATGGTAAGAAGTTGAAAATTGTACTACTGGATATATATTACTAGAGTTTAAATGCCAAGTGACTCAGTATTAAAGTGTAGAATCTTTTAGAATTTTTATTTACTAGCATTTTAAGAGAAAGAACCTGTAAAGAAAACTTTTATTGAAAACTATTGGCACACTGGCCCAGGAGGAATTGAATAGTATGTCACAACCAACAGTTTTGTATGGACTTCCACCACAGGCTATTTCATGCTGCCCACCTCAATCACTGGACTATGACTAACATTAGCCAGGGTGCTTTTTGAAATGTATGAAATGGTTATTATAAGTCAACTGTCTGTAGTATGCTATTTAATAATCTCTCTGGGCTTTTGTGCAAGTTTTTGGACTAAGCTGTGAGAAATTTTATGTTAATCATCATAGTTCATGTAGAAACCAACTCTAACAATGAAACTTTTTCCTTTGCAGTGTTTCCTCTCTTACGGCTTTCTCCTACCCCAGCAGATGACTACAACTTTAATTTAGATGATAATGAAGGAGTTTGTGATCTGTTTGATGTTCAGATACTAAATTATTAGATTCCATGGAAACTTGGGACTGTTATCTACCTCTAACTGTAACATTTTAGAATTCTTAATAACCCAAGTATTTAAAATTATGAATGTAACACCTTTTTAGTTCACAGATTCTGAAGTGTTCTTCCCTAACATTCTATTTTTTACTTCACAAAACTTGAAAGGGCTCAGACTGCTTTTGAGGGGCATGATTAACTTTCCACCAGCATGCCCCTCCAGTGATTAGTTTCATTCAATGCTGAATTCTGTAGCTTCCTCTCCTTAGAGGGCAGTTACAGTAGGCTTCAGTTCATCACAACAAAACATTGTCCAGAAGATCACTTATTTGTCTTATGTTTTTACTGCCGCAAAGCTGTTTCTATGTATCCTTCAAACAGACATGCACTGCCATATATAAAGTGAAGGATATCACTGTTGAGTGAACAGATTTTGTGAAGTGCCTTCTGTTTTAGCACTTTAAATCTATCAGTTTGTTGACTTCTGACATTCCACTTTCCTAAAGTATAGGAAAGATCTGTTTATGTAGTTTGTTTTTAATATGTGCCAATGCCTGTACATTAACAAGATTTAAAGAAATAAAAGTTTTATGAAACATTCAATTTATTGATCTTTGGGGTAATGTGATTCACTGTCATTGTATTACAACTGAGCCATTAGTCGTGTTGCTTCATCAACGTTAGCTGCTTCATTTTCATGGTGCTTCTGAAGAATCAAAAGGAAGGAAGTTAAAAACAAAACACCTAAGTAGCAGCAGACCAAACTTCCTTGAATACAAACTGTTACCTAGTTTAATTCTTCTAATTTACATCTTTTCCTTTGGAAATATAATACAATCCATATTTAGACTTAATGTTTGAATATGGCTGAATATACCATATACAACAAAATGCTAAGTAAAAATTATAGTGGAATCCTAGTAGATTCATTGTACCTAGTGTACATTAGAATGAAACAATTGTTTTTCATTGTATCAAGGGTAGACATTAGAATAAATAGATGTTTTCTTAGGACTGAAACCTTAAAGAAATTTTTGTGGCAAACTTTTCTATGAATTACAGAATTGTTTTTCTGAAGGAGCTTTAGAGCCTTTACAAGACTTTGGTCAGAAGATAATTCTGGCACACCTGGAACATCTTGCATTATCGGGTATTGCAAACTGCACAATAACAAATAAGCTTGTAGGGATGTGATGCTTTCCTTCACAAAACAGGTTAGATCAGGGGCTTTCATATGAGGAATTTACACCCAAAAAACTACTTTTATGGACCATTTAGTAAATATGCTTTTGCATTGCTGTTGGAGATTCAGTCCAAGGAGGCTGTATTTCCTTGCTTCCAGCAAGACCTTAATTCATCCTCAGGTGACCCTTTCTTTGATTGTAGCATGTGACCCAGAACAAGGACAACATACACTTCAAGAGTAATAGCCTTCACTGCATCAGTCAAGAAAACAACTAATTTCTACTTACCAGCTCTTTCTGCACAGATTTAAGAGAAAGGCTTTTTGAGAAGTTTGCAAGTTCTTTCTGTATATTTACAAAAGCTCTGTTCATTCTGTTGACTTTTTCATGATTCATAATGTTTATCTGTTAAAAAAAATCATCCATAGTCTCATAACTATTAAAGATAAAATGTTCTCATCATTTTATCTTGTTAAGCATAAAAACGTTAAGTACTGGACTGTCTTAGCAGGTAATGGCATCTGCTGTGCAAGCTAGGCCCCTGAGTTTGATCCTCTGCCCTAAGATATACTCAAGCCTACACATGCATGCATGCATGTGATATGCACGCGCGAGCACACACACACACACACACACACACACACACACACACACACACACACGGTTTTTTTTAAGCATATAAATTTTTCACTAAACTGATAATTCACACTAAAATTATAGTTGTCTTATGAGAGTTAGTCAGAAAGTTTGTATTTTTAATAACAATCATGTTGATTTACCTCACACTTTAAGATTTTAAAGATATAAACAGATTAAAATATGTTATCTGGGATTAGAAAGATGGCCCAGGGGCCAAAGTTCAGTTTTCAGTAACCACACTATTGTGGCTCATAACTATCTCTAAGGGATCTGACAGCCTCTTCTGGACTCTGCAGGCCCACACAGAAGTGAGACATAACATACATTAAGGAAAACAAATTTTTTTTTAATGTGACCAGTCCTAGCTATGTTGCATAACTCTCATTTATAAAATAAGGAACGTGGATCAAACGTTTTTAGTCTCTTCAAATATTAAACTACTAAGCCCTTTCTGGATCACTTTCTCTAGAAGGATGTTCCAGTAGCCCTCTTGAATCTTAAGCATGGAGAAGAAATGGTGCATTAAACAATGCTACCAGGTTTTCCTTAAAAGCCTTTGGCTCCTTTGTACCACCGTCTAACCAGTACTCCTCCCTGACTACTCCCAGAAACACCACATTGATTTGCTGCTTTGTGAAAAATTCAAAACACTGACTCTGACTGTCTTTGGAATCACTGCTTAATGAGTTCACCAAACATAGTCTAATGGCCTGTTCATCTCAAAGTCCTGAGCTGTCCGACCTCTACTCCTATGAGACACCTTCAGCTTACAGTTTGCTTGTTCTAGTCACAGTAGGCGTTCACTCAAAACTTTGTTCAATCCTCACCGTTCACTAGCATGGATTCCAAACTGTTAATCACTTATTTATAGCCATTTCTTTTCTCCCTTGACCAACTTTGGTAACCCGGCTAAGCACAGTTGAACTGAGTCCAGATGTTAAGCTAACTAAAGTCACAACTGGCTGCCTGGCTTCATTAAATTAATTATCACAAATTTTAGTTTATCATTTACATCAAGTCTAAAAAAGCTACTTTCTGAAGATATGAACTCTAGGCTACCTACTTAGACCCGTTCTCTGATCCTATCAGCTTATGTAAAAGTTCTAGTATATCATAGTTCAACAAAGTAATCTTCCTTAAATAGACTACACTCTTTCCTCGATTGGAGTGATGAATGTTTTTGGTAGAAGATGCTGCTCCCAAGATTCTCCAGCTCTCTATAATTAACTCCTCATCTTCATTCAGGTCCTTTAAACTACAAAGACAACCCTGTGGAAAACTCGAGTTACATCCAGTTTTACTTCCTCCATAGTTAAGAAATCACAAATCTCCTTTAGAAACTATATCCCAGTTCTTGAGAGAAACAAAAAAAGTTGAACCTTTTTAGTTTTACAGGTAGTTTCTGGGAGGGGTGGAGGGCTTCTCTGTGTTAAACAGCCCTGGCTGTCCTGGAACTCACTTTGTAGACCAAGCTGGCCTTGAACTCATAGATATCTGCCTGCTTTTGCCTCCTGAGTCCTGAGATTAAATGTGTGTACCATCACTGCCTCGACAAAAGTGAGTTTTTAATGGATTGTTATTACAACTGTTACATCCTAGAAAGCTGGCTCATTATTTAAGCTAACGTATGATCTACTTAATCATTAAAAATTTTTCTCATATATTTTGAAGTATAAAGACTTAGATTTTTCATGTGTATATTGGACATCTGCATAAGTTTATGTCCACCATGTGTATACAGGGTTCCACACAGGCCAGACAAGGATATCAGATCCCTAAAACTGGAGTTATAGTCAGTTGTGAGCATGGTCCTCTGCCAAAGGCAGTTCTTAATCCTAGGCCATCTCTCAAGCACCTATTTTGAAGAATAACAAAATGTATTTCAACCAAATTCTTCATTTTATAGGCTTTTAAATTCCAATCTACTAGCTACCAAACTGCTGGATTACATTGTACACCTTTGCTAGTGAAACCTTGTATATATTCAGAGTAAACTAGTAAGAACTGCCCTTCATATGGTCTGAACAGTGATTTCTATAGTCTCATACAGCTTAGTAGGCTACTGTGTAGAATCTCATATATATGGAGTTGGGGGTGGGGGAGTTAGTTTTACCCTCGTCTTAAATTTGTATTTTAAAAGGGAGGATATTTACCTTAATATTTTTAAAAAGTCTTGTCTAGTAAAAAAGGCTATGAACTTCTGTTAAGTAACAAAATCCCACTGTTAGTTTACATTTTGCTTATAAACAATCTCAGAATACTTACCTTCTTAAGATTAGTAGTAACTGGTTTTGCCTTGTTTTTAGCCTTGAAAGTTTTGTGGATAGCTATATGAAATACATTCCTGGACTTCTGCCCTTTTAGTTTGTTCTTGGCCATTGTCTAGAAAAAAGAAAGAGGTTCAGTTAAACTGCTTTTATTTTGAACCACAAATCAATTTAAAATTTTAAAGACCATCTTAGTTCTGATTATTTTAAAAGTTGTCACATAAATTCTCTGTCTTTCACTCCTAGACATTTTATCAGGTTTTGAGATATGAGACACACATATCTCAGTCGTTCCTGAACCCTAGCACCAGGTCTGAGACACCTAGTTAAGATATGTTGGTTGTCAACACACATAAGAAAGCATTATCCTCATCTTAGAGATTTAAAAAGTGATGCAAAGATTTAAAGCCATACAAGTTAGACTAGAGATCATTATACTATACTGCTTCTCTCATGAACAAAAACCTGCTACATTTTCTACTTTTGTTCGATTAGATCATAAAATCATGCCAGGCACCTGTTGTATTTAAAGTTTGTTATCTTCACTTCCACTGTATGTTTCTGGGTGCTTTTCTGCTGCAACTCTGTGTCGATTTTGAAATCTTTACTGATTTTGAAGTCTTTACTGAAAGTTTCCGAAGTTTTTGAACAAATCAACTCCACACAGTGGTAATTTTTATAAAGTATGAAATGATAAACGCCCAGAAATTAAAAACATCAATGGTTGTCCAGACATACACGGGGCAATATGCCTTGGTCTATTCATCCTTGGTACTCTTGATTCTGACCTAAAATCTGTTCTATCTTCCTTCCCTTTGCAGTTTGCTCAAACTTTCTATCTTGGCTAAAACTTCCAATACAGCATCAATATGCATACACAGGGAATATGCATATACAACGAATATACAGTACTTACTACAGGTGTCTGGCATGTTTTTGTTTATGATCTAATCAAACAATATGGATACACAATATGCATATATATGTTCCCATATATACTACACACACACACACACACACACACACACACACACACATATATATATATATATATATATATATATATATATATATATGTATGTATATGGAAACAACACACTCTTGAACCCTAACAGTACTTCTGCTTTAAAATATAATTAACAGCAGAAAATACATGAGTAAAATAAAAAGCCATTCAACCTATTATCTAACCTCCCCCATCTCTCCCCCATCTACCTTCTCATCTAGTATTCACTAATCATTTACTAAGCATGAAGTTATAAAGACACACAAACAGCCAGATGGGTATTTTACATGCACAAATACTAACATCAACATGAAACATACAAAAAGCGTTACAGACTCGAATGACGAGCGACGCTATGGAAACAAAGGTTAGAGAAGACAGTAGCCAGGTTTTCGGAAAACTGCTAACTTTAAAATTGTGATGAAGTCACTGTTAAAACACCCTGCCAAGGGGGTGGCCGAAAGGTTTCGAGCCTGGGCACCCCGGGAGTTCCATCGCCCACGAGGAGTTGATAGAGGACTAGAAGGTGGCAGAACAGAGGCCTCGGAGCAGCCGCAGCCAGCATTCCCACCACGCCCTGCCTGGGCCCCAAGCATTTCACCCACAGCGCTCCGAAAAACCCCATTAGCTTCTAACCAAAGTTCACGAGGCACTTCAGGTTCGCAGTGACGCCAACCACAAGCTCAAGACACAGGAAGTTCCGGAAAGAGGAGCCAGTCATGTGAGTTCTTTACAGCCGTAACCCCACCCACCGGATGGACATTCCCCCTGAGCGGGGCCACTCCCCCAGTTCCTCTCGTGCCTCTTAGCCCCGCCCTTCACAACGGGCCCTCACAGCGGAGCCCGGCCTCTTTGCCGTGACTCCGCCTGCTCTGAAGGAGCTGCCCCTCAAAGGGGAGGAGGAGTCTACTTCCCCGGAGTTTCGCAGTCTAGCGCGACATGGATGTTTTTCATAGGTTTAAGCTAGTACTTGGAAGAGGCCTCCCACCCGATGAGGTTCCACCCACCGCCACGCTAGCATCCGGCGCCTGTGACCGTCAGACCCACGAAAGGCGAGAAACACTCTCGCCAGAGACCTCTCACCTGAGAAGTCTGGCCTTCCGGCCTCAGATTCTTGATGTCACCAGTCGAAGCCGCGGGCCCTGCGGTGTCCAGGAGGTGGCGCTACGACCGCGGGCGGCGTCCATACACTGAAGACAAAGTTCACAACCTTTTCACGTTACTTTCTTGTTCCAAAAAGAAAATTTCCTACAGCACAGCAGATGTACAAGAAATCATTCGTTATATAATATATATAATATGCACATATATGTTCAAAATAGGAACCTTTGAGAAAACTAGGATGAAGCCCCTTTACCTTCGCTCTTTTTGTAGAACTGCACGTTTCTGTTAGGGTGTTTCAGAAAAATCTATTCACATTTTCCAAGAGGCTATTCACATAGCTGTTTCCACATGTTCCTACTTATTTCGTAGATATCGCAGGGAAAACTATTTTCAAATAAATGAAGTCTTCGCATTTATATGTAATTTTGTACCTTAGAAGCATTCTGCCTGCTGTTTGCACCATACCAAAATGATGCAATCATACCCACCCACTTCTGCAAGCGAGGTCCCCACTAAAGCACAGGGTTTAAGCCTCTTCCAGCAGTCTACCACAACTGGCATCCTCTCAAGTCCTGCTTCCACTAAATCAGTCCTTCATCTCCTTATAGAAAGGTCAACTTCTACAATCAATCATATATATTTTACCTGTCACGGAATAAATTCTGGAAGGAAATGTAATTGCCTGTTAACACACATTTTGTATTCTTTTGAAAAATCCATTCCTTTTCCGGGGAGTGTTGATCTTTGCTTTGTTTTTGAGACACTGTTTCTCTGTGTAGCCCTGGCTGTCCTCGAGCTAGCTCTGTATACCAAGCTAGCCTTCAACTCAGAGATCTGCCTATCTCTGCCTCCCTGGTGTTGGGATTAAAGGCATGTGTCACCACCAACCAGATGTGCAAATGTATTCAATTTGTATTCAAAATACCAGTGAAGTTCTAAAAAAAATAAAAATAAGTAGCTGTGAAACTCATGTCACATATAATGATGCCCTTGATTAGATCCCCTTGCCCCAAGCAAGACAAAAAATCAAAATTCTACCTTGCGTGAGTGTGGGAGTGATGCCACAAGTAACCAAACTTCTAGAAAAACATTAAATTATTTTGCAGAACCAGAGTTAAGAATACTGATGCAAATGAGAGCATAATTATGTTTCTCAAATGTAAAGTTACTGACATGTTTGTACAAGGCAAAGCAACATATATAAAAGAAAGCCATTGTGTATGTAAAATCTGTGGAGTGTAGCTTTTAGTTTAGAATGATGATAAGACTACATATACCAAGGAAAAAACATAGTTGTACAGGTAAAAAGCAGAGGAATTATAAAGGCAAGAAGACATCAGTTTCTGTGTTGTTTTCTATCAGCTGACAAGACAAGCTAGAAAAAGTCATTTTATTTCCCTCTGCCTCCTATGTAGATGGCTATTGCCCACTTTAGATATTGATTATTTGCTCAGCACCCTTTCTGGGTAACAACTTTTATAACATTGAGTGCTCCTTGTTGACCTAGAAGGACTTTAGTCCTTCTCTGGGGTCTTCCCAACTGGAGCTAGTGGGAATGCTGCTGCTTGGGCTCAGGGGTGTCTCAAGAGAATGCTGTGAAACTGGGCTTCAAGCGACCATCTCATCCATCAACTGGGAAGAACATGAAGGCACCACAACGGGAAAACAACTGGACTTAAGAAATATGGCCTGGCAGTACGGCTGGTTTAAGTATTGTGACCAGAAAATTAACAGTGTCTTTTGATTTCCTGGCTTCAGTCATAGCTGGAAGAACAATCCTTAAATATCAGAGATAAAAGATCAGTCATACCTTGAACAATTTTTTTTTATCCTTTGTACCTGAAGGGATTTTGACTTTATTACCTTTTTCAAGAAACTGTGAGAACCACAATAGGATGTTACTCTGATAAAGAACATGTTAACTCAATTCAAGGGTTAAATAACAATAGTAAAGCAAAAGAGACCACACATAATTAAAACCACCTACCATCAAAGTCATAGTGGTCTAAGGAGCAAAGCCAACCTTGTCCTGATGATACTCTAAAATCACCCAATTAATCTACAGACTGTCTCTTCTGAACTGGGTGAAACTTCAAAGCCCACCCTCACAATGACACACTTCCTCCAACAAGGCCACACCTACTCCAACAAGGCCATACCTTCAAATAGTGCCACTCCCTGGGCAAGCATATTTAAACCACCACACTCAGGCTCCATGGGACCTAAATGGAAGGTAAAACACATTTATTCTCTTCAAGAGGTCACTATAATCTTGATTATGGGAGCACAGAATTTTTTTATTTATTTTTTATTCTTAGCAATATCTGTAAAGACTATAATAAATGTACAAAAGTATGCCACTTATGAAAGAAATAATTCTAAATTCTAGAAACCTATTTGTTGGGGCTCAGGAGATGCCCCATAAATCACATGAACACTGATCTCAATCATACAGGGATATTTTACTGAGCATTAGTCCCAGAACTGATTGATTAGGGTTGCAGACTAGAGTTGAGAACTGACTGTGACCTCTAGCCAGAACATTACAGAACTTTAAAGCATGAAATCCACAAACATCTGTGCTAAGTTATTCAGTTATTCTACCAATCAGAATTTAGAGATAGGAGACTTCCTTAGGAAAATGTCTTTTTTGTTTTTTTTTTGTATACTTAACTTGTTTCCATTGGTTTCCAACTGTGGTGGGATGACTTGACTTGCCTAGTAGTCATGTCTTAACTTGCCAACCAGGATGTCAGTTACCCCATACATGTCTTGTTCTGACAAGAACAATGTCAGTGTCCACAGAGGTCTCAGGAACTTAAAATTTTTGACCCATATTCAAAATGGAAGTTTTATTCCAAATGGCTTCTTATACTGGTGTCTTCCACTTATGTTGGGGTACATCCCACCCAGGGATAGCATATAAAGGTGAAAGCCATTAAAGTTCATGCGTATGTGCAGACCGTGCAGCTGGAAGATTGATTCATGTCCTACCTTATTGTGGATAACTATACAAAACAGTTCTAAATGACTTCTGCTGTCAATGGATTACAACACCAAATCATAGAATATAACAGAATATGCAATCAACTTGGGCAGAAGAAAGTTTCTTGATAACAGTAGTTACAGTATATGAGGAAGTTTCCTTGTAACAGTAATAACAGCATAAACTGGCTGGGTGGACATGCAACGTAACAGTTATCCATGCCTGAACAGTGTTAAGGCTATGCTCTGATTATCATTTAAAAAAATTCTACAAACTACAGCAAGAAGGTCAGGTCTAAACCAGTGTTCACTTTTTAAAAAAGATTTATTTTATGTATATGAGTACACTGTAGCTATCTTCAGACACATCAGAAGAGGACATCAGATTCCATTACAGATGGTTGTGAGTCACCATGTAGTTCCTAAGAATTGAACTTAGGACCTCTGGAAGAGCAGTTAATGTTCTTAACCACTGAACCATCTCTCCAGTCACAGTGTTCACTTTTATACAGCCTACACACTAAAAATAATTTTTCATTTTGAAAAGGAGAAGAGGGAAAAGGAGAATAACACACTATAGTGAGTGTTCTATTACATTTCTATGTCAGTAGCTAGTGTTTCATGACACACAACCAAGCTCATTGCGCTATTGTCTGCTTTCATTGCTCAATGTTAATGCTCAGTGAGTAGTTCCAGCACAAAGAGCATACAAAGCCTAAAATATAGTCGACCTGGGCCTTTACCAACTTTAAAGCTTTTAAAACTTTCATCCACTACCATAGAAGAGGGTGAATAGCCAAGTATAATTGGCTGAATTATTTGGGATTTGCACTTAAAGCTATAGACAATCTCAAAGAACTTGAAAGTATATTTCAACAAAAAAATTTCCATGAATTCTATCACCTTGCCTCTGATGATTAACAATGATATTCATGTTCTGGGCTGAAAATGAGAGATCTCAGATGTGTTGAAGATACTAAAGAGTGATGTAAAACTGGTAAAGAAGGTGAACTTCCCTGGAAACTGAGATGGAAAGATGTTGCTAAGGTCCTTATGATAAAGTTTAAAGTCTGTGTCTCCTGCCACTCACTGCTCTTGCCTTGGGGAGCATAGCCTACAATCTATACACTAGTACTGACACAGAGGGGTGTATCTTCCTGTCTTCAAATGGATTTAGATGATTCTGAGTTATTGCCGTACTTCTATTCCATTGCAACTAAAAGTGTTCTTCTCTACCAATTTGTATATTCATTGTTTTGTTTATATCAGTATGGGTTTGTGAGTTCCTGTCTTATGCAGTAGATTAAGATCTTTTTATTGTAACTATTATAATGTTCATATTGCTTAGTTTGGGCCTTTAAGCAAGCATTCAGCTAACTGCCACATGCCCTCACCTGCATTCTTTGACAACCTCTTACTTTCTAGTGTAACAACATATTCTAGACTCATCTGACATCTGTGCTTTCCCAACCCTAAAACCAGTCATATGTGTGCGGAGCCCTGGCTTTCTTTAGTTAAGAATATGTAGATACTAAGAATAGGGGTGTGATGCTTTATGTCTCAGTGGACAAAGCTGGCCAGTATATGCCTTTTGTACATATTACTTGTCTATTACACTTGTCTATAAACACAACACAACTCCGCAACTGTCTCTGCTACTATATGTTCAAAGCTCCAGTCATGCTAATCCTACATTTTCAATTGGATGCTGTAAGGTTTAAGCTCTCTAACTTATTATTAATGCTGTCTGGTTTTTCCTTTTTTGCTGGTAAAGAACGTGTTTTCCATTATCTTATCATTCATTTCAATGTGAATTTAGTTTATTTTTCCTTAACTATTACCACTTAGTTCCTTTACATACTCTAGGCAGGTACTTCCTCACCTGCATTAGGCTCCCATCAGCCTCCTGGGCTTCTATCATCTGCATATTCTGTCACCAAGGTAGATGATTTCCACACCCTGCCTGGACTCTAACTTGCCCTGGGCTGTTGCCATCTTTTCCTCTTCCTAAGCTAAGAGTTGTTAGGACCTAGGTAAAATATTAAGGCCTAGATGGAATATTTAGGCCTAGGTAAGAGTTACCTAGCTAGCCTGCTATTAGAAGGTAACTCTCTTATATGTTTCTGCTGTTACTAGGAAACATTTTATCCCCAAGATTGGTTATACATTCTGTTCTGTTCTGTTCTGTTCTGTTCTGTTCTGTTCTGTTCTGTT